>NC_044062.1:21523651-21538651 GCF_902167405.1 Gadus morhua | reverse complement strand
GGACAGAGATATGAACAGAATTAGAGAGAGAGAGAGAGAGAGAGAGAGAGAGAGAGAGAGAGAGAGAGAGAGAGAGAGAGAGAGAGAGAGAGAGAGAGAGAGAGAGAGAGAGAGAGAGAGAGAGAGAGAGAGAGAGAGATAGAGAGAGCGACCGAGACAGGGAGGGAGACTGGGAGAGCATAAAAGCTTACAATAATAACCACTGAAAACAAGAACAGGCTGGCATCGTCAGTCCTACGGAGAGTTCCACAAATAGGGGGACTCTACAGTGTTCAATACAAGTTATTCAATTGTAATGAAAATGATAGAGTGAACTGAGTTTAGAGGATGCAATTAATGGACTAAATATTGGCTTTATTCCGCTGCTTTAAGATTCAATTTGAGGAATATGGCCTACATTGGAAAGCATGCAAAGAATATGAACAATCCGATTTTTCTTTTTAAGTAAATAAAGTATTTTTAAGTATCTTCCTTGTTTTAATTTTGTTATTATTGAACGGTTGCAATAAACCACAAGATTAAATTCAACGTTGGCATCCATCCGTGGTGTTCACTGAAACTGTTGATCCCCAGAGAGACAGTTCAACAGTGAGGCAGGTCACCAGAGAGACAGTTCCCCAGAGAGACAGTTGACCAGTAAAACTGTTCGCCAGTGAAACTGTTCCCCAGTTAGACAGTCAGAGAGTTCCCCAGTGAGACATTTCCCAGTGATAGTTCCCCAGTGAGACAGTTCCCCTGTGAGACAGTTCCCAAGTGCACAGTGAGACAGTTCCCCAGTGAAAGACTGAGACAGTTCCCCAGTGAAACTGTTCCCCAGTGACACAGTTCCCCAGTGAGACAGTTCCCAGTGAGGCCGGGTAGAGGGGCGGAGCAGTTGGGATTAGTGTGTCCGACCACACTGATCCATTGTTCTCATGTTGCCAAATAATGAGCCAGCAAGAGGAAGTCATGCGCTGGTAAATGAGCCTGGAGTGGATTGTCCAGTCATTAAGTCATCATTAGCTGGCTATGATAGGCTATGAGGTCATAGTCATGACCTCATAGCCTAGCCCCCACCCAGCCCGTCCTCCCCCCCCCCCCCCCCCCTTCCCCAAGTAACATCAGCACCACTTACAATCAGTTCAGACCAGCAACTCCAGGTGCAGTATACGCTTGTTGCCTTCTCACCACTTAGATTCTGTGAACCTTTTCATCATGGCCTCTTTTCATCCACTTCCAGACACAACTGGTCCCATTGTGTTGACATTTGCTCTCGAATCCCCTGATTTTCGTCACTCTACTTTCTCTCTCTCTCTCTCTCTCTCTCTCTCTCTCTCTCTCTCTCTCTCTCTCTCTCTCTCTCTCTCTCTATCTCCATTGCTCTCTCTCTCTATCGTTGTCTCACTCTCCCTCTCCCCCCCCCCACTTCCTACCTATCCTCTCATCTGCCTCTGTCAGCGATCTGGACCATATCCATATCATGGCCCTCTTTGCCTATTCCTTCCCTTATAAGGCTGCACTCTGCAGGAACTCTCTCCATTCCTCCTTCTCCTCTGTCCTCCTCCTCTATCCATCCCTACTCCTCCTCCATCAGCACCTCCTCCATCAACCCCTCCTCCTCCGCCTGCTCCACCACCTCCTCTCTATCCATCCTTCTTGCCTCCCCTTGGATTTCAACCCTGCTTGCTCTCAGCCTGCCAAGAGAAGTACAGGAGATATCATCTATCTCTGACATAAAACCATATAGCCCCTCCTTCCCAAATATTCCAGAAAAAGAGAGTGGTTGGTTTTCTGCTGAAGTGTTAGACACAGCTTTAAAAATGAACATCATCCATCAGAGACTCGCCGGCACCCTTTGCTCTCTGAGCAGGAGCTGGTGGAGTGTATGGATGCCACTCACCATCTCCATAGCCAATTATATGAGGGGGGAGGTGTCTGTTGGGAATGCTCTCCAAATACAGCTCTTGGCAAGTTATGCAAGCATCCAGGTTTTGGTCCATACACATACATAGACACACGCACGCACGCACGCACGCACGCACGCACGCACGCACGCACGCACGCACGCACACACACACACACACACACACACACACACACACACACACACACAAGCTTATCCGTCCCACCTGTTTGATGTATTTTATTCAGATTTCCCAGAGTGACGAGTACCACAGCAGGGGACTCATCACCAGGTGTGATCATACTGCCCATTTGTTATCAATTATGAAGTCAACAGATTACTTTTCTGATATGCATTTGTATATCGCATCCATGATGCAAAGAATTCTGCAATCAGTTTCTGTAATAGCTGTCTATGTACTTTGAGAAGTATCTTTTTATGTTGTGGAATACCAGACTATGAATGTGATAGTACATAAATTCCAGTCCCGTATCTGTTCAACTAAAATGTGCCCAGTTATCAGAAACACATATTTGTTGAAGTATTTTGGCATGAGTCTTGAATATTGTAAAATATTGAAATTTTCTTTAATAATAACCACAAAATCTAAGGCATCCTGAATATTATATGGTAGCCTTGGATGTTTTTTGAGTTTTAGTGCCATACTCTAAAGCGCAGAAAAGGAACATCTAACATTCAACTCTCTAAATCAAAATGTCTCTTTAATTCCTATTACAACATCCTGATTAATATTCAAATTTTTACAGAGGAAATTAAACTCATACATATTAGTAAAAGTATCCAGACCTTTACCGAACGAATAATGTACAATATCATTGTCATTGTTGACTGTTCCAATGAAAAAGAAAAGCTTACGTACTGAAAAACGAATAAAAAAACACAATATATTCAAGGTAATTCTAATACTTTATATTTCAAGGTAAATGCTGTGTGTCATGCCTGTCCGTATGTGCAGACAGTCAGACAGACAGACGGCAGCAGAGCACAGTGGTCGAACGCCCCCAGTGGGAGGAACAGCTAGGAAAGGGGGGTGAACCCCTTGTCAAAATAGAGTTGATCGTACACAAACAACATCAGATGCAGCGCAGCGCACTGCCTCCTTGTAGCATCCCCGGTATGACAACCGGCATCACACACACAGGCCTCTCATCACTGCGGAGGCTGCTGCTGCTGCTCATAGACCCTTCACAGGCATGGCTCTTAGATCTTTCCACATGGGGATTGGCCTAATTGGAACATGTGTTTTAGAAAGCATACAAAAAATAAAACAAGAATGACACCTTTATAGTTTGAAATTTAGCTTTTCTGAGCAAAGCAAACCTCCTTTCTTTGCATTCTCCTCCTGAAGCCTGTTGTTTTACAGCAGGATTTATCTTTTAGGTTCAGGGGGGCTCGGAAACACCAGGTGTGGACATATAGTAGGTAACGATGAAGCCGTCTTCAGTTTGTATTTCCCTAAATCAAAGTTAGAGTTGAAAGGGCTTCAACTACAGATGAATGAGATCACATCTCCTGGGCCAAAGAATAAAAACCATCTAAGGTGAGGAGTCGTTTGGAAAGGCCTTGAACTTTGTGTCTTGGTTGTGACAGGTGATCAAAGAAGTAGACGCAAATACGGCACAATGACAGAACTACAGAAAGACCAACCCTCTCTCATGATGCTAATAGTTATTCGTTAATTAGCTAACTTTTCTGCATAATATTTTTGCACTAATGATCCTCACCAAAAAACACTCGGTAGATGTTTTGATGGAGAAGGTGCCAATTAAGGACCTAGGAAGAACGTTTTCTTCATGGGTATGAGGACTCCCTTAGCCAGGGATCGAGTCCCGGATTCGATCCCTCTTGTACCGACCAGCCTATGAACATCCAGATCCTTAAACTATATATATAGGTGCAATTTACCAAAGTAACATTTAATGCAACTACCTCTACTTTAATTGCGATTAATAGTTTATAGTTTATATCGCAAAGAAATATAGTAGGTTTGAGACTAGTGTGAGGAGAGTTGTCCGTCTAATTAACTGGCTGGAGATCTGTTGGATCAATTCGTCCTCAGCCGAAATGACATGTGATCCTGTGCTGCTGGTATGCTGTGGACTTCAGCGGCTTGTCTATCGATCTCTGAGCCCTGTGTTGCCAGATTGCTTCCAGCAACCATCAGCTCCTGATGGTTGCTGCCCTCCTAAAGTGAGGGCAGCACACCTCACAACCCTCCTTCTGGCGATAGGACAACAAATAGGGGAAATGATGGTTGGTTTTCTCACATTGGGGAGGAGGGTGGGAAATGGGGGAAATGTGGTGGGTTTAGACACATCCCTGCATATTTCCATCGCTAGACCTCTCTGTCTGTCGTTGTACCGGACAAAATATATATGGAGGGTGTATAGATATCCACGTCAATCTCTTAATCAATGTATCTTTTTCTCTCTGTCTCTCTCTCCCTCTTTCACCTCTCCCCCCTCATTCTCTCTCTTTCTCGTCTTTCACAGTCTCCCCCTCCCCAACCCCACTCATCCTGTGATCTTTCACCTGTTCCCATGTCTTTTATTCAACATGCACATTCCGTTGTTGATTAATTTACCTGAACCAATTTTAGATAACACTAAGCTACGCTTTCTGTAGTCCAACACGGCACACTCTATTCTATTCCTGCACCTATTCAAGGAAGTTCTCAACCACAGGAAGAGAGGTTGTTGCATTCCCGCTCAATATTGGACCTATTTCAAAAATGATTGTGAACATTAGTCCCTTAGATCCAAAAGATGGGAAAAGGGTCCAGGAGTAAGGGCCCCTGGGCGGACAATGTGCCAGTTTTTGACAGTGTCTGCCAAACTATCATTGTGTGTCTTTTGAATTTTTCATTTGAGCATCCCAGCATCCAATGTCCATGTTCTGGCTGTTACTTTAACAGACATACATTCAAACACATACACACACACACACACACACACACACACACACACACACACACACACACACACACACAAACACACAAACGCAGGCATGGCCCACACAGACTTACACACAGGGATTTGTAAGACAGCACCAACAGGACGAATTAAAGGAGAACAATAGCTCCCTCCTGCTCCCTTTACACTCTCTCCTTTGCTGCATAACAACACATCGTTGCTCCGGTAAGGGTAAATCACCGAGACAGACACACACACACATACACACACACGCACTCACGCACGCACGCACGCACGCACGCACACACACACACACACACACACACACACACACACACACACACACACGCAGGAGGCCGTCGATTTTTTCGAACATGCCATGTCTTCCAGGGTCTACCCTGGCTTTGGAAAGGTGCTCAACAAATCCCATAAAGCCACTGTTGGCTGGTAGGATGTGCATATTCATCTCCATGGTGGACCGCTTTCATGTTTAGAGGGGGGGAGGGGGGGGGGGGGGGGGAGGAGTGGGGGGGGAAGATGGGGGAGGGGTACTTCCCAAAGGGAGGAATATATACCCTGGACCAGATGGAAGGGTTCCTCAGTGGACTACTGTGGCTACAGTGGTGGTAGTGTTACAGTGTGCTGTGTACACAAACACACACAACCCCCCCTTTGTCCCACATCACAAGCATCAGAGTTCCTAACTATTATGAATAATACTCAAACTGGTTTCTTAGTGTCGTGTTCTCGGGCCCCGGGCCCTTAGACGGCCCCTGGTGGCAGGGTTTCTTGGACAGTCCAGTGTGTGTTGATGTTTGAAAGGTTATTAGGGAGCCGTATACACTGTATCCTATACATCTATATAAATATGTGTGTGTATATATATATATACATATATATATGTATGTGTGTGTGTGTGTGTGTGTGTGTGTGTGTGTGTGTGTGTATGTTACTGTCTCTGGGTGACCTCTGCCCCCCGGTGTGGTCGTGAAAGTTCAAGGTCTCCTGGGACGGTAAAATCATCACCCCAGGAGAACCCAGACCCTCTTACCCCCGCTCCAGTCTTTCTCTCAACAGACCCACATAGACACACACATTCACACAAACACACACAAACAAACACACACACACACACACAGACAGACACACACACACAGACACATACACACACACACACACTCACACTCACACAGACGCACACACACACAGACACACACTGCAAACACACACACACACACACACACACATTGCCAACCAGGACCAGGAACTGCACACTGCACAAATACTCGGATTTGATCCACAACCCCCCAGACTTTGTAGCTGCCTCAACCTCAGCTGCACAGTGACTCATTAATGTGTCCAGGTCAAAGGTCAGGAACTACAGAGAGAGTGAGCAAGAGAGAGAGAGAGAGAGAGAGAGAGAGAGAGAGAGAGAGAGAGAGAGACACACTTTAAGAAGAAACGGGATGTTCAGCGAGGGGGATAACAGAGAATCCACGCATGATTGTCTTCACATCTTTATATTGGACGTGATGGAGAGAGGGCGGTGGAGAGAGGCAGCAGCAAGCGGTGATGGAGGGCAAAGTGGTGCAGACAGACAGAAAGAAGGAAAATGAGCGGAGATAAAAGAGAGGAACGGGGAGATGGAGAGAGAAAGGAATGAAGAGAGGGAGAGAGACAGTGTAGAGAGGGAGAGAGACAGTGTAGTACTATTGGGATCAATTACTAGGAGCTGGGAGTTATGTTTTCTGTGTGCTGCACCAAGTGCCATGTGGCTTTATTGCACTGGGACACCAGTCACCGGAAAAACGATTATTAGTAACCATGGAGGGGGTTGTGCGAGTGAACCTGTGTGTGTTTCTTTGTGTGCGTGTGTATGAGTGTGTGTGTGTGTGTGTGTGTGTGTGTGTGTGTGTGTGTGTGTGTGTGTGTGTGTGTGTGTGTGTGTGTGTGTGTGTGTGTGTGTGTGGGGGTGTGTATGAGAGAGAGCGAGAGAGAGAGAGAGAGAGAGAGAGAGAGAGAGAGAGAGAGAGAGAGAGAGAGAGTGAAACGGCAAAAGAACGATTTGAAGAAGAAATAGTATGGCAGGAGAAAAACAGATTGGAGTAGAAGCAGAAAAAAGAGGTAAGAGGAAACCTTGAGTCTGCCTCCTTCCTCCTCCTCCTTCCATTTCTGCTTGTTTTGCACTTTGAGGCCAGAAGCCCATTAAGGTGGACGGGAATGTAACTCACCACTGATAATCAAGAGAGAGAGTGGGGGAGAAACAGAGAGAGAGCGAGAGAGAGAGAGAGAGCGAGAGAGAGAGAGAGAGAGAGAGACAGTGACAAAAGACCAAGGCAACCCGATACATAAAGCCGAACACGCAGGATAGAAGACCCAAGGCCTTGTTTGTTTTGTTAGATTTGTGTATCGGAATCTAACCGCAAGGTCATATCTCAAAGTCGCAATGCAGAGCATTTACAGAACAAATAAAACAAGTAAAAGTTTATAGAACAAGACGAGTCCCTGTTCTGTTTACCAAGGCTCTGCAAAGTTTTAAAGGGCCACTATTTTAAAGGGTCCTTTAAAAAATGGGCCAGGTGTTTACCACACCTGGGGTAAAAATAGGGGCACCTTTAAAGGAGACTCTGTCTAATGCCTGATTCAAAGGTATCTTAAAGATTCACTTATGCTTGAATGAATGAGTTCACCTTTTTCTCAGAGCTGTCATCGTAGAACAATCTCAGGCGTCGATCAATACATTCATTTTGGGCCTGAATAGTAGACTTATTATCACTAGTTGAGTATACTACTTATCTTCACTAGCTGAGTCTACTACTTATCGTCACTAGTAGAGTCTACTACTTATCGTCACTAGTTGAGTCTACTACTTATCGTCACTAGTTGAGTCTACTACTTATCCTCACTAGTTAAGTCTACTATTTATCGTCACTAGCTGAGGCTACTACTTATCGTCACTAGTTGAGTCTACTACTTATCATCATTAGTTTAATCCACTGCTTATCGTCGCTAGTTGAATCCACTACTTTTCGTCACTAGTTGAGTCTACTATACTTATGTTCATTAGATGAGTCTACTAGTGTCAACTCAACTAGTGACGGTAGGTTATAGTGTATAAAAGTCATTAAGGTCATATCTCAAAGTCAGAATGCATAGCATTTACAGAACAAATAAAACAAGTAAAGGTTTATAGAACAAGACAAGTGCCTGTTCTGTTTACCAAAGCTCTGCAAAGTTTTAAAGGGCCACTATTTTAAAGGGTCCTTTAAAATAAGGGCCAGATGTTTAACACACCTGGTGAAAATAGGGGCACTACTACTTACTACTACTACTACTTATCTTCACTAGCGGAGTCTCCTGATTATCTTCACTAGTTGAGTCTACAACTTTTTCATCATTGGTTGAGTCTACTATACTTATGTTCACTAGTTGAGTCTACTAGTGTCGACTCAACTAGTGACTGTAAGTATTATTGTATAAAAGCAGTCGTCCCATAATTAGTGCTATGAGCACCTGTGTTGGTGCTACGATGACGCTGTTGTGAAATGGTTCTGCTTCGCTTTGCATTGTGTTTCATAGAACTGCTCCTTCTGGTGGTAGATAAGTACACAGGGTAACTTTATCTAGGGTTTCACTGAATGACAGAGAAATTATTTATGGTCTTTCTAATGACCAGTGACACGACACAGAGTCACCCAGTGGAAGAGGACATGAATAAACACATCAACTGTCTGGATGGGCCTCATTGAGCTGGGTATAAAAGTGTTTTTGCTAATGGGTACAAGGAAAGCGATGTCAAACACTGCCATGACCACACGTGGCTCTGTTCAAATAACATGTTAAGAGTACGCCTATAGACAGGGTTAGAGATCATTTTTATCATGTCTTATAAAATTCAAAGTGTCACGATTTCACAAAGTTCTCCATTAAGGCTGCGTTCTAATCCCCTCCAAAAAACCCTACATCATCTCCGACTTAAGTGCCTTCGGGCGTCATTGGGCCTAATCGTATGTATTTTTATTGTCTTGTATTATTATGTTTTATCACATGTCCTTAATAGGCTGTTGGGTCATTGACTCTTTCGCTTTTTACAGTGTAATCATTCCTCTGCATATGTCAGTTAAACGCTGTTCATCTATGTGGAAAATGGCTGGGACCAAATTCAGGACATAATTACAGTAGGAGACCATAGCAGAGCCATCAATCTGGTCAGTTAGAGCTGAGCAGTGAGCATATAGAGCCAGACAACGGTGTTGAAGATGTCTGACCGGGGTCGATAGATTTATTTATATTTTGTTTTGAATGTTGATGGTGTGTTTGTTGGAAACAGCATGCCTTTCGGAGGTTTTAGATTTATTGATAACAGAAAGATACACTGCATTCTGACATTATTGATGTAAACACAGACAAAGAGAAATCTGAAGAAAAAAAGAAAAGAGAGAGGAATATTGTTAAAAAAGTGAGCGAGAGAGAAAGTTTGAGAGAAAACATGGGGAACAAAGTAGAAGAGTGAGGCGAGAGGAGAGGGAGAGGGGCGAGGTCTGAGGGCATGGAGTCGCTCACCATTCGACCCCTCTCCGTCCCATGGGAATGGAAACGAGGTGGGGGAGGGGCTGGTCCGGGTGTCGGGTAGGGGGGGGTAGTGGGACTTGGAGGAAGCAGGCGACATGATAATCAATTTGAGGACGAATCGGAAACATGAGCCACTGGGGGGCCTGATTCCCCCTACCAGGCCTCCAGATGGCCCCCGCCCAAACCCTGTGTGGGCCCTGTCACTGAGTGTGTGTGTGTGTGTGTGTGTGTGTGTGTGTGTGTGTGTGTGTGTGTGTGTGTGTGTGTGTGTGTGTGTGTGTGTGTGTGTGTGTGTGTGCGTGCGTGCGTGCGTGCGTGCGTGCGTGCGTGCGTGCGTGCGTGCGTGCGTGCGTGCGCGCGCGCGCGTGTGTGTGTGTGTGATTGTGTGAGAGACAGACAGTGCCATCTGCCAGAGTGCATTGGGAGTTCAGCAGACGCGTTTGCTAACACTGGGGGCGCTGTGGCATTTTGTCTGTGTATGTTTGTGTGCGTGTGTGTGTGTGGGTTTCAATTCTGTGTGTGTGTGTGTGTGTCTGTGTGTGTGTGTGTGTGTGTGGGTGGGTGAGTGCATGAATGTGTGCACGTTCCTCAAAAAGTCTATCAGTCAAGCACACACACACACACACACACACACACACACACACACACACACACACACACACACACACACACACACACACACACACACACACACACACACAAACGCACAGACAACCCCCCACTGAGACACAATGCCCACCATAGCCCACCCCCATGGGTTGTGGAGGCAGGGGAGGACCTTGCTGGCTGCCTGGCTGTCTGCGTGTTTGTCTGTCTGTCTGTCTGTCTGACTGGTTGGACTCAGACACACATACAGTCTGGAGGTCAACCCATTGACCTTGGTCATATGAAATATCTGGCATCCGACAGCATCCTCAAGTTGTGTAGAGGTCCAGTAGATCACATCAATACTGCCCAGAGACTATAATAGGGTTTAAGGTGGAAACATTGCCAGTAGTGTATTCATCTTCTCTGTGTATCTGTTTTTATTCAAGTTGTTCAGAAGGTAGTGGAAAACCCATTCTCTTTCCCGAGGTGTGTTGGTATGGGATGTGTTGTGAACGAGATGGATGGAAAGACGGACGGATGGCCGGATCAATCTGATGTTTGACAGATGGCCTAACGCCTGATTGGCTGTCCTGGGCGAGAGATAAGTCTCTGTGAGGTTTCAGTCAAGCAGCATATCCATTATGGTGGGCGGCTCTATCTCATCCGGCAGATCATCGCGGGCTAATCTGGGATCCGGCCTTCCTACTATGTTCCAGCAGAACTTCTGCGGAAAGATTGCACAGAGCCCGCTCACATAGACACTCAAAGGGGCCGAGTTACACCTCGTTTCCTGTTCCGTCGCGGTGAGATTCTACCAAAGAGAAACTCATCCTCGCAAGTGGATAATATATTATTACATGATTAAAATATAAGAGCCTGTCCAGGTCTGTTTTCGTTAGGAGACCCTGAGAACACCTGAGAAACAACAGAGAGGGAAGGGGGAAGTGTAGCGGAAGTCGACCAGCAGGATAGATGCAAAGGGAGAGGGAATGGGGGCATGAGATGGAAAGAAACCAAGCCTGGCTTGATTGAGTGATTCCACTTCAAGTGATTCAAGTGGCAATTTCAAGAAGCATTGGAATATTTCACCACTTTTAATTTTGTGTAAATCTAGTCTCTGCCCCAGCCCGCCTCTCGTAGAACAAACAACATTCCCTCTCCCTTGCCAATACATTTCACTGCCTGGACGATCAAATCCAACCCCCTTGCTCTTTCTTTTTTTATCTCTTGTCTATCATTATCTCTGTCTCTCCCTTGCTCTGCCTCTAAATCACTCTAGCCATGAATATACATATCTCACTTTACCTCTCTCTCTCTCTCTCTCTCTCTCTCTCTCTCTCTCTCTCACACTCTTTCTCTCTCTTTTCTGTCTCATGCACAAACTCTCTCTCTCACACACACACACACACACACACTCACACTCATGCAGTCAAACACGCACAAATACACACAGAGACACTAACACATACACACACACAAACACACACACACACACACACACATATATACACGGAAACACACACACATGCACACACACACACACACACACACACACACACACACACACACATACACACACACACACACACACACACACACCTTTTTCACCTATGCAGACACACCCATACACACACACACACAAACAAACACACACATACAAGCACACACATATGCATTCTCCGTGCCGATGCAGCTGCTATCTTCATACTTTCTGTCTGTCTGTTCATTAAGATGACCTCTGCCAATTTTAATTGGTGCTCGTTAAAGGAAAAAAATATTCAGTTTTCTCTCTATTTTTGCAAATTCTTCAAAAAAACAAAGGTTCCTGGAAATGTTAATTATTGAGGGATCTTTCAGAACACTAGCAATTAGTACAGGCTGACGGAACAGCAAGGCACCACACTGGAGACTGTGATAACTACAACCAACAGCTGTACACAGACACACACACACACACACGGAAATTAACAAGCATACAGACACACACCAACACGCAAATTAGCAAGCATACACGCACACACAAACACACTAAAAACACACACATAAATGTACATACATACACTCAAAACCTCACAGACGCACAAGCAAATGAACAAACATACACACAAACACTAAGATTCACTTAAATAAACTCACACACTTACACAAATGGCAAAAAATAAACACAAACACACACACACACAGACACACACACACACACACACACACAAACACACACAGACACACACATACCCAAACAAACAAACAGACAAGTTCACAAACCTGCACACATACACACATGCACACACGCGCACACACACACACACACACACACACACACACACACACACACACACACACACACACACACACACACACACACACACACACACACACACAGATACAAACATATACACCCACCCACATGCACACATTCTTACAGACACACAAGAATAAATACACACATACACAAAATCACATACACACAAATGTACAAACATAAACACTCAAACACACACATACACAAAAAAATCACCCATTTGTAGACTAGGCTCATTATTACGATTTAGGCTAAGCATGGGCTGTTGTGTTCCAACTTTGCATATGCCGATGTGCACAAACATAATACATACAAACACAAACACACACATGCATACACACACACACAGACACACACGCGCAGGCAAAGTCACTTGCATCAAGCATTTGTGTGGGGAACCCATAGCCATAAATAGTAAAAAGTCAACATCAGCTTCATAAAACACACGAACACACACACATACATACATACAAACACACAATAACATACACAGGCTCACATGAACGCATAAACACATGAACACAAAAACACATAAACACATGAACACATAAACAGACATGAATCAATGTGACACTGATATGTTTCTCTGTGTGTGCCATCGATCCGACCCATTGGATAATATCAGGCCGCTATGGGCCACAACAGCCTGGTTGCCTGAGATATACAATTGCCTTCATTTTAACACCATTTTCCGATGCTAATTTTTCTTGGTATACAGACGATAGATATAATAGACATTAGTATTTCAACTATGATGTGTTATCTACCCGTTTTATATTCTGGATGGAAAACATGCTACTTTTACTTTACTTACTTTACATTTAGTTATAAAACAATGGCCTTGCGTTTATGGACAGAGCTACGTCTTTTCTTCTAAAGTCTCAGGCTTCTATTATATTTCCTTTCCCGTCTCTCTCTCTCTCTCTCTCTCTCTCTCTCTCTCTCTCTCTCTCTCTCTCTCTCTCTCTCTCTCTCTCTCTCTCTCTCTCTCTCTCTCTCTCTCTCCCTATCATTCATTTCTTCTCCTTTCTGTCCTCTGTCCTCCTCACTTCTCCCCTGTGCTTTTAATTTCTCATCTGAACCCACACCCTTAACCTTCCCAAACACTCCCCACACTCTATTGTTCACTTTTCTCCTGAATCTCATGTATTCTCCCCGTCTCCTTCTCTCTCCAGGTTCTCTCATCTCCTCTTTCTCCTCCTCTCTCTTTTTCCTCTCTTTTTTTGTGACTATTATTCTCTCATCCCTCTCCGATCTACCTCCTTTCTATCCCCCCTGTTATATTTCAGGCTTCTATTATATTTCCTTTCCCATCTCTCACTCTCTCTCTCTCTCTCTCTCTCTCTCTCTCTCTCTCTCTCTCTCTCTCTCTCTCTCTCTCTCTCTCTCTCTCTCTCTCTCTCTCTCCCTCTCTCTCTCTCTCTCTCTCTCTCTCTCTCTCTCTCTCTCTCTCTTGCTGTCGCGTTTGGTTGCAGGAAATATTCTTTACGGTCTCTACGGTTTGAAATACCTTAACTTCATTGAACTGTGGGTTGACTGTGTTTCCCCCGCCTCCCCCATCCCTCCCTTATAGGTGAGCCGGCAATGACCAGAGAGAACAACTGCCTGAACGCGGCCAAGGCCTGCAACCTCAACGACACGTGCAAGAAGTACCGCTCGGCCTACATCAGCCCGTGCACTAGCCGTGTGTCCAGCGCCGAGGTGTGCAACAAGAGGAAGTGCCACAAAGCCCTGCGGCAGTTCTTTGACAAGGTACGACGAGGTGGAAGTCCTGCTCCAGTTTGAATAATGTCCCCCCCCTAAGAAACCCCTGCCCACGCCGTTAAATAACACTTTCAGGAGGTCTGCATTATTCCTTCCTCTAAGCGCTCCTTCCATTCAGTGCCAAACATTGGAGCACAGATTTTTTGGCGTTGACACTTTATAAGAAGGTCGCCGTGCTATCTGTATGGACCAATAAGAGGTTATACATGAAATGGCACGTGTTTAACCTAAAGTAAACTTATGAAACCAATCTACACGTGGTGTTCGGCTTCTCCTTAAATAATGGATATGTCGTTACTAGTGCTACAACAGCCGTGGCTATGAGGGGGGTTTTTATGGGGGTTTGCGGCATCATACGATTCTTTATGTCTTATAAGATCACAATATGCTTACTTTGAGATCAAATGCTGCAAGGCTATATTTTCCAAGCCTAGACATTTTTGTCCACCGGTGATATAAATCTCTGTCCAAGGCTGTGGGTGTTTTTTAGCAAAACTGCAGACTCAAAATGGATACCTTTCTATAAATATGTCTAGTTCAAATAGACACGATGACGGAATAACCGGTAAACGTTCTTCTCCCAGGTACCTCCGAAACACAGCTACGGCATGCTCTTCTGCTCATGCCCACCCAGTGACCAATCAGCTTGCTCAGAGCGAAGACGCCAGACCATCGTGCCCGTGTGCTCCTACGATGAGAAGCAGAAACCCAACTGTCTCGAGCTGCAGGCTTCTTGCAAGACCAACTACATCTGCAGGTAGGTGGCCCTCCCTTGCTACAGTTACAAGTTTAATTAAGGGGATTTTTCTTTCACACATTCACACACCGACGGCAGAGTCAACCACGCAGGTCTACAGCAGGGCGACAGCCAGTCAGGAGCAGTCAGGGTGAGGTGGCTTGCTCTGGGACACCTCGACCCGCTAGGAGGAGCCGGGGATAGAACCTGCAACCCTCCAGTTACA
>NC_044062.1:21433651-21516151 GCF_902167405.1 Gadus morhua | reverse complement strand
GAAGACCCTGCCTGTCCCGCTGAATGTCTCGGTTAAAACTGCACTCAAACACAAATGTTATACTATGTACAGATTCTCCTTAAACTCCTTCAAGAAAATGTTTCCTTTACCAAGTGTGACACATTTTGCTTCACAGCCCTGAAGTCCCAGACACCAATCCCCAATCTTTCTTTAAGCAGTGGGATTATTTTTATAGTTGTTGTCATTTGACATTCTGAATTCTTTGCAGAGCGTTGATTTCCAACTTCTATGACCATAGCCGTCAGTGTCAGGATTTTGGCAAAAATAAGCTTTGCACAAAAGAAGTTTCATGGAAAATATAGATGGATTACATAGAAACTAGTTATTAATAATATATTAAAAACTACAGTTTAAACTTAAACTATTCAGGTTTGTCATCCCTGTTGCAAAAGTAGAAGGGCTGAGGATCCAACCCAGAACAAGCTGCTAGCCGGGCTTCAGCTGTTGCTATGCAGGGAATGTACAAAACAATTAATTGCAGCACATGGGAATTTTTGATTCATTGTCACCAGTTGTCCTGTTACCAATCATTGGCTAAATTTAACACATATTTTCTGTTTTTCCAACCGCCAGGAAGAGAGACCATAGTTTATGCACTAGGGTGGTCAGGGTTTGTACACGTAATTGATGTTCCTATTATAAATGGTAGGGAAGGTGGTCATCAAGGTAAATTAGTGTGATTGCTTGGAATGTTACCAACTATTTCTAGTAGCTGGTCCCATTAATTTACCTTGAGGATTTATTAGTGAAGACCAATTCTTGTGTTCAAATGACCCATTTATTATAGGAACATAAATTAAATGTATTGTTGGTAATCAAGGTGAATTAATGTTAGGTCGGATGCATAGGGACTGTTATGCTCTGGATATCTTTCACTGTTGATGAAAAATCACATACATTTGTTTGAAGAGACTACAACTTTGCAAATTGAAAATATTCCCAGATGAAAGGAATGTCACAAGGGATGTTGGTTCACACAAGCTTCCACTTCAAATAAAGAGTTGCTTCAGGGACATTTCAACTAACATAAAGATATCAACAGAAGTGTATAAAGACCAGCTTTTGTTAATGTATCCATGAAAACTAATTGACAGAATAATAATTAACCAGGAATACCATATTTCTGGAGATTGACAGTACAGCTGGAGGGGAAAAACAATACAATATAAAAATAAATACATTCAATCACAGGAACATTAACACACGATAAGAGCAAAAATGTCATGGGAGATAATTAACTTGAATGCATTGAAATTACAGTGTTTAGGAAGCTTATCCCTGATAATGGATCTCAACATGTGTGGTCATGTGTGAGGAAGAGAGAAATGTGTAGAGGAAGATATTTTTTGTGTTCATGAGAGTGTAAATCCCTCCGGCCTGCGAGAGTTGCTCCATATCCTACTTAGACCTTTAATGCACTGTGTGATCCTTACTCTGTAAAACAATATGTCTGTGTGTGCGTGTGCGTGTGCGTGTGCGTGTGCGTGTGTGTGTGTGCGTGTGCGTGTGTGTGAGAGGGAGCGTGTGTGTGTGACTGCGTTGGATGTTTTGGGATGCCTGGCCTTGGTCCGTAAATTGAAGAGTAAGTGGAACCAGTGGCCGAGCCCACACTGTTCAAGTTCAAATATAATTCCCATTGATTCCACTGTAGGTAGCCGAGAGCTCAAAACTGGTTTGTTCCCGTTCTGCGTTCACCTCTTCAGGTACACCTCTCAAGTCTCTTATCAGGTCCAACGCGCAGGGCTCATCTGTATCCCCGGCCGTCAGCAGGCCTACGCTAAAAACAGCCTCATCAAACACCTAACTGCTTGCCACCGGAGTCAAACTTCAGAGTTAGTATAATAGTATCCAAGCCACCCACAGAAGCTAAGAGCACAACAGGAGGGTTTTGGTGGTGAAGAGGGGAAGGGAAGCCACCTCTTTCTGTGAACCTGCGTGAATACTGAACAGGGGTTAAATATTCTGTCATAAATCAAGTGCCAGGGTCATGCTGGGAATGGATTCACCGACCCCTGGGACAGCCAAATGCCAAAAGTCACCTGTTTGTCTAAATAACACTCTCAGTAGAGCGAATACCCTCTGATGCGTGCGAATGTGTGTGTGTGTGTTTACCCATCTAAAGGGTAAATATAGTATCCCTAATGAACTAATGCGACACTCACACACTCGCGCTTCCTCATTTTGGCTTCATAATTATCCGCCGACAAACAAAGAGATTCAGCTCAGTTGAAACAGATCCTTTCTCTGCCTTTCCCACAATTGCTAGGTTAGTTATGTGATGTTTGAACAAATCAAAGGTTGATTGCCTTTCACACAAACACAAAGTGTTCAGCACTCAGACACGTTGTTGATGCCATACACTGGACGAAACAAGCAGGAAAACACAAAACTGTTCCAGATCAGATCATCAGGTGTCAGTCTCTGTCAGCTGTCTCGTTTTTCAACAGTTTATTTGAAGTGGTCTCTTTTTCAAACGTGGTTTTATTTAAATTGATTCCCTAATGCCTTTCTTTGTACATTGAAAGCAATCAATGTCAAAGCAGGCCTCGACATAAATGGTTGCCAGCTTGCTCGGGGCAGGTGAACTCTGTGATCCGGCAACTTTAATGTGAAATGAGGTTTCACATTCGGGAAAGTGATTTTTCTTTTTGGAAATACACTAAATATGCCCACAAAATAAAAACATCCTTCTATATCATGGGAACGGATATAGGATGTTGAGGACGGGTGTAGAATGTTGAGGACAGTTTAGTACACTGTATCGACAAAAATCACAGCGACATGTTGTTGCTATCAATGTCTGTGGGAGAACAGCACTTAAATCTACGTTCCAGCTGCTATCTGTTTTAGGGACCGTCTACAACTTACACCCAATAGAAATCACCACAAATCAATAAAAATAGATTGCTCTAGTAGTCGCCAATGGTCGGCTTTTACTTACTACAGGTGATTATTTTCTCATAATTTTACATTATATAGAATCGGAGTGCAATTAATAGTTAGCCCCAAATATTCACCAAAAATCAATAAAAATAAATGTCATTCTGATTGCTGTAGTAGACCATATATAAATGTATTAATTAATACATTTTGAGGCCCTAGCGTTTCTTCTGTTAGGCTAGCTGGTTTGACAGCTTTGCAGCCATTATTGTCATGTTTTTTATTTGAATGCATTATTATAATTCTACAAATTTTTGTTGACTCGTTGGTTTTATACATTTTCTTAATAGGCCTACATTTTCCATTTTGACCAAGTATGATTTGCTACTGGGCAAGTAAAACATAACATTAAGCTAAATCTCAAGGCCTGTAAACAACGCTGTGTGTTTATGTGTCAGTGAAATAGGTGAGTTTCACTGACACACTATATCCACAGTAGTTGCCATGGGGTTTAATACGAGAGTATGTCTTCAAATCAATTGGCGAGAGATCAGACTCAGATCTGATGGGTTTGTACCGAGCCATCAGACTGCTCATATGTGTGGAAGAGTTAACAAATTAATCTCCCTCCGCAGGCAACGCCATCCAGGCCTTTGGTAACGGCACAGACGTGGGGGTGTGGCAGCCCATGCCCCCGCCTCAGACCACACCCCCCATCACCACGCCGCAGCAGAAGAACCGTGAGCGTGGCAGCCCCAACGCCATCGACAACAGCCTCAACGTGGACAACAGCATCTACCACTTCTGTGGCAGCCTGCAGGTGAGAGAGAGAGAGAGAGAGAGAGAGAGAGAGAGAGAGAGAGAGAGAGAGAGAGAGAGAGAGAGAGAGAGAGAGAGAGAGAGTGAGAGTGGTTAATGAAGCACTGATCATAATGAGTGGTAGAGTTACTAATGACTGAGGACAGAAAGGGTCTATATATCCACACACACACACACACTCACATACAGACACACACACACACACACACACACACACACACACACACACACACACACCTACACACACACACACACACACACACACACACTCACACACACAGTCCTGCAGCATAGAAGCCAAGACCAGCATGCTCAAGAACAGGTTTTATTTGTGAATACATTAGCATGCCTTCCACTTTTTGTGGAACATCATGAAAATGTCTTGCTTTCACATTGATGTGAAACCATGACTATCAACAATTATGTGGGAGGGGTGGACAAAACATGCTGCCAATGCACTACGTTGCATTTCACAAACAGAATGGGTAATTGGAAGCTGGCAATTCAACAGTTGTATTGTTAACATTCACAGAGAGGAGGGGGCACGCATGTAGCCTGGGCCTACCAGACTCTCGTACTTCATTTCATTTGTACAGAGAGTCTGGACCTACTCAATTGACAAACGTTAACTCACTTGAAGGTGGCTGCCTGTTGAGGTTTAAAACTATTGGATCTTTCCAGTGTCACTCTGGATCTGCCATAACCAATCGCTAATGTTTGGCCGGAATTCACGTTTCGCGCAGGCTGTAAAAAAAACGATAGTTATGATATTATAACTCTAGTTCTATGATTGTAGGTGTAGCCGTCTAGGCTTCGCCTTATGGGCTTGTCCCGTGCACATGCTCGCGCACACTGAAAATTCAACTATGCACCAATCAACGTGGGCACCGCCCACATTTCCCACGGCACCGCCGCCCAACCTCTACGCTATTCGTTCAGCATTTGGAGGGTACAGCAGGTGGGAAACTAGCCTACATGAAATGGGCTAAGGTGAAGCTGCGAGCGGAGCCCAATCAATGTACTCCTGCTGGACCCCAGTCAAAAAACGTAAGTCACCTGGGCACATAAGACTCAAAAAAGCCGAGGATGTGCAAAACACAACAGCTTAATAAAAAACGAATTCCTCCTCGATCAAGCAAGGCAATACGAGTAATACGGGTTCCATTAGGTCCGCTACCACCGGGGGCGGAGCTACGGAGTTTGACTCTCCAATAAGGAGCTTCTCTCATCCGTTCCTTATTTAAAAAACGGCGGGAGTGCCAGAAATACTGGCAGTCAAGTCCAACTCGCCATCCGGTGAGAGGAATCTCAAGGATGCCGCTTAAAAGAACATGCCTCCATTCTTAAGCCGTAGAAGGGGCACCGGACTCCAACACAGAGTTGCAGAGTGAGCCCCTGGACGTGTCTAACATGTAAAAACGGACAAAGGGGCCGGGGGAAGACCAAGACGCAGCCGCGCAAATGTCTTCCACCGGAACGCCTCTGAGTAGAGCCGTTGAAGCGGCCACGCGGCCCCTGCTAGCGTCGCTATAACACACAAACAACTGTTGTGTGGAGCGGAACGCGGCCGAGCGTTTCACGTACATAGCCAGCGCCCGCAACGGGCACAGGAGATGCAACTCCGCCTCACTAGAATGAGTCGGAGGGTGAAAAGCCTTAATCACAATATCGCTCGACCGGAAAGAACTATTACTGTTCTTAGGGAGGAACGCAGGATTAGGTCTGAGCAGCGCAAAGGGGCTGTCCTCGTTAAGCAACAAGCAGCTCGGGCTGACAGACAGAGCGGTCAGCTCACAGGCCCGCTTGGCAGAAACCAAAGCCAAAAAGAGCGCAGTTTTAAAGGACAGGGCATCCAAAGGGGCCCGAGACAGAGGCTCGAAAGGGTCCCTGGACAACCCGCGCAACACGGTGGGGAGATCCCAGCGTGGTGTAAGCACGCGCAAAACAGGCCTAACCCGTCCAGCCCCACGCAAGAACCTCTTGACCAGTTGATGGCTGAAGATCGGTCCACCATCACAGCCCGCATGGCCAGCCGAAACAGCTGCCGCATAAACCTTGATAGTGGAAAAAGCCAAACCCTTCTCCAATAAGTGCTGTAGAAACGCAAGCACGCTTCCCACCTCGCAATGGGATGGCACAGCGTGGTTCCTGTCACACCAATCAGAGAAAGCGCCCCACTTCGCCGCATAGAGGGAAGAAGTCGAAGGTGCACGAGCACCCTGGATAGTGTTGATAACCGCTTCAGGCAAACCTTTGCCCTGCAGGATTAACCTCTCAGGAGCCAGACCAACAGCCGTCCCGATACATCGGGCGGGTGGTGCACCGTCCCATGGGCCTGTGAAAGCGCATCAAGTCTGAACGGTACCGGCCACGGAGCCGTCCGCGAGAGGGCCGCCAGCTCTGGAAACCACAGAGCTGAGTGGTTTTCCGAGCCACTATAATCAGGGACAATCTCTCCTGTCTGACCCGTTCCAGAAGAGGAAGGATCAGCTGATGCGGAGGAAACGCATACAAGAGAACCCGCGGCCAAGGTGTGTGCGCCAACGCATCCACCCCCAACGGGGGAAGATCCCGAGGGTTGAGAGAGAACCACCACCTGCAGTATGTGTTCTCCCTGCACGCGAACAGGTCCACATGAGCCGTCCCGAACCTCTGCCAGATCAGTCTGACAATGTCGGGATGTTTCCGCCGCGAGACATGAGGTCCGCCCCGAAGTTATGGGCCCCCGCGATATGCAGGGCTCTCCCTTTTGGTGGAGAGCAGAGGAGCGCACTCCCCCCTGTTTGTTTATGTACGCCACCGCCGACACGCTGTCTGTCCTGATCAGAACGTGGCGGCCACATACCAGGTGAAAGAAATGCAACAGCACTTTCCTCACAGCGACGAGTTCCAGCACATTTATGTGGACTGTACGGGGTGTGCGCCACTCACCTCCCACCGAGTGAGAGAGGCACGTTCCTCCCCAACCCGTCAACGAGGCGTCTGTGAAGACCACTACGTAGGACGTCACTCTGCCCAGGGGAACACCCCTGAGAAGGGCGGAGGGGTTTCCCCAATATTCCAGGTCTGGTGACACCGAACGGGGTGGGAGGAGCACCCTGAGCTTGTGTCGCACGGAGTCCAACCGTTGGCGAGCAAACCACCTCTGGAGTCTGCGCATAAAGAGCAGACCCAGGGGAACCACGGGATGGGCGGTTGCCATCAGCCCTAACAGGCGCATGGTGGACAGCGCGGTCACGTTTCTGAGAACGCGAAAGCGGGAGAGTGCCAACAGGATGGCGTCTCACTGAGGAGGCGAGAGCATCGCTGTCATGGCGGCTGAGTCTAGGCAAAGCCCCAAGTAGACTATCTGCCGGCCTGGGAGCGGGAAGCTCTTCTCCCAGTTGATGGCAAAACCCAGGAAAGAGAGATGGTTTATCACCGTCATGGTGTCCCTTCTCGCAGCTTCTATTCTGAGCTTTGCTCAGAATAAGTAGGTTGTCGAGGTAGAAGAGAACCCTCCGCCTGAGCAGTCCCAACGCCGTCTCCACACACTTCGAGAAGGTGCGCGGGGCCAGGGAGTAGCCGAATGTCAGGCACAGGTACTCGTACGCCACCCCCATAAAGGCAAAACGGAGAAACTTCCTGTGCACCTGCCGAACAGGGACGTGGAAGTAAGCATTCTTAAGATCCAGGGATGTGAACCAGTCGCCCTCTCTCACACATCGGAGCAGCGCTATGATAGTGAGCATGCTGAATTTCCTCACGCCAACAAATCTGTTGAACACGCGAAGATCCAGAATAGGTCTCATCTGCCCTGACTTCTTGGAAACCAGGAAGTAGCGGGACTACAACCCTAGGTGGGACTCGTGGGGGGGGGGGGACAGTGATGGCCCCCTTCTCCAAGAGACGGGCCACCTCTGCTGCCAGAGCCGTGCTTGCCGCTGGATCCCTCGCCTGAGTATCAGCCCACCCTTCCACGTTGGTGAAGTCAGTGAAGGCCTTCACCGGGGCCTTCAGAGTAGAGGGGTCCCCACCCGCAGCGGTGAAAAGGTGCTGAACCGGTGGGAACAGGGGGCACTGGGTAGCCCGCCGGGAGGAAGACAGGGTGCGAAAACACTCACCCTGCATGTCATCCGACATGGGTCGAGAGGCGGGGCTGGCATATTGATGCCCTTGATGGCCGCCGCCTCACCCATGATCTCGCCGAAGAGATCGGCCATCCGGCGCGGTCTCTCCCTCTCGACAGTGGCTTCGGTGGAAAAAGACGTTGTCCCAGGAAAGACGTCGTCCAAGGATGCGACGTCGTCAACCTCGAAGCGCTCGTCGTCTGCGTCCTCGGCGTCCGGAGCTCCGGCCCTGAAGATGTCGATGGCCTCTGCGAGATCCACCGACGGGGAGAAAAAGAGATGCCTGGAGAGGAGCCCCTCTTCAGGCACCGCGCGGCAGGCGGCGCAGGAGGCGGGAGCAACCAAGGCAGCCGTGGCGTGTTCAGCGCCGAGGCACCTGAAACACGCCAGGTGCCCGTCACCCGGCGCCAGGGAAGCGGGACAGGAGGCGCACTGAGGCCCTGAAAAGGGCCCGCCAGCTCTTATAGGAGCGCTCTCCAGTGGCCCTGAAAAGGGCCGTTGGACCGTGGCCTCGCCCATGCCGCTGCCACCGGTCATCTTAAGGTTGGAAGTCATATCTCTTCGTTGATCAGTACAAATCGCTGAAAGAAAAGGGAGGATGGGCAGTGGTTTGCGCCGCCTTATATACACGGTGCCGTGGGAAATGTGGGCGGTGCCCACGTTGATTGGTGCATAGTTGCAATTTTTCAGGCGTAGCCTACATGAAATAGAACAAACACTGTGCGTGACAATGTCTGATTGGAGCCACAAAATGTGGATGGAGAAAACCCAGGAATATACCGCGCAGACGTAGTACTGAAGGGAAATTAAAATTGAGCTGCAGTACTTAGGCGGGCGGAGCCAGGCTGGCACGCGTGTTCACCATGTTCCTTTTAACGTTTTGTGTAGTAATTACACTTGGAACACTAAACTCGATTCTTGTTGGTGCTACTACGTCACAATATATATCTATATATATCCACAGTACTTGCCATGGGGTTTATTACGAGAGTATGTCTTCAAATCAATATAGCACCATAAGTATCAGATTTTACTTTCATACCCACATGTCAAATACTCAGGGCTCCCTCTCAGAATGACTGCATATTATGTTTCTGCAATGTTACTATGATGGGAAATCAGTCGATCCGTACGAGGACCAGTCCATTTCTGCATGGCCAACAGCCTCGTAAATCCATAATGCACTCTGGCTCTGCGAGCTTGTGGCCCGGCCATGATCTCCGTCCAGCTGCCGAGGCACGGCCTCGCTCACCGAGGCAACGGCCTGCTGCTCCCTGATTGGGTCTGTTGGCAGCGGGGGGCCGGGGTACGGCCACGCATTGAGGTTTCACACGCGGCCCCGGTACGGTCAGGCAGCGATTCAAGATTTGCTAGCATCAGCGATGGCTGAGAAGAGTCTACAACTCTGGTAACTCTCTTTATTCTTTTGATTTGGGACCAAAAGTATGGAGTACAGGATCAGAATTCAGCAGCAGAAAACTGCCTTTCAGTGATCCAGAGCGGTGCTTCCCAACATGTGAGCAGCGCTGTCCCGTTGGATTTATTAAACACAAATGACCAGGGAGCATGAACGTCTACATTAAACTGGTACAACATGGTATTATACCTGTTTTCTGAACAATATTTATAATATGTTTATTTTCAATGACCTATAGGCAGGCTTAGTCTTTAGAAAGGAGCTCATGAATTTACAAATTGCTAACACTATATCGTGTTTACTAGTTCATTGAATCCAGCCCTTATTGTTGCGTATTCATTTTTGCTCCATGTTTTTAACAGTACAGGAATGCATTGTTTATTACTGCAATATTGGTACATCATTATTTTGGGGTGGTGTCTTAATGACTAGAAACACATGTGTGTCTTGAGGCGAGACCAGTGGAGCACCAGTGTTGACATGATATGAACAAATAGGCAGATCGGTCCGTATCTTCGGGGACAGATACTGAGACGCAGCATGGCACTGATCTTATTCGACTGTATTGTCATTTAATCTGCATTATGACACACACCATCGCCTACACACACACACACACACACACACACACACACACACACACACACACACACACACACACACACACACACACACACACACACACACACACACACAGCGATACCTCCACTGCAGCCACACTTAATTACCCAAATTCCACGGCGTGGCCACATTTACCAGAGCTGCGTTCCCTCATCTGAGCACTGGCAGAGACCAGGAGAGAACGAAGGGGGGAGGAGGACAGAGAGAGAGAGGTGGGCTGGCTCAGTGCCAGAGGGCGGGGAGGGGAGAGGAGTGTCATGGCGGGCGACATTATTTCAGGAGCCGGAGGGGGGAAGAGCAGCCAGGGACATTGTTCTTTTCATTCCTTTGTGTGGACGTTAAGAAACATTTCTGATTCTCCCGGAGCGTACCGTCTCATGACAGCAGCCCAAGTGCCCCTGAGCAAACGTCATGCTTCAAACTGAACTGGAGAGTTTCCTATAGTGTCGTCTGCGCTGGCTGCAGGAGAGGCGGCGGGGGTGGGGCTGTCCACTTCTGTCGCCTTGCCCTTAATCTACACTCCTCGCCTTCTCCCTTGGTTTGCTGGCTGAGGGGGGGATGGAGGCACCAGGAGAGGGGGTTGGGGTGGAGGGACCAGTTGAGGGGGTGGGGCCCAGGTCTCCTCCCGCTCCGCCTCGCCCGTGGAGGGGGAATGAGGTCCAAGCTTTTCGGGGGTCCGTTTTGTGTTTCTTTGTCCAACTGGAGGCTGGGGGTTGATGGTTGGATTCCCCTGCCGACACAACCAACCTCTAGTGTGTGAGCAGCCGTATTGCTGGGGCACGCCACACCTTCCTATGGACGCACACACAGACACAGAAACACACACAGACACACGCACATATACACACACACACACACACACACACACACACACACACACACACACACACACACACAGCCTAATACAGTTATAACACAGATAAACTATTGCAGTGTTTGATGATACAGACTTCTACCTACAAGACATAGACACACACAAGAACATGCACACACACAAACACACACACACACACGCACACAACCACACACACACACACACACACACACACACGCACACACACACACACACACACTAACTCACGCAAACCAAAATATAAAAATTGTATTCAACAGGGCCATGGGCTGTCTTTGAGATCTCATGAATATGTTTGACTCCAAAGCAGGTTGAAAAGTGACCCGTAAAAATACGGATATCGGAAACATGCTAATGTGACTTTTACCCAAGCTAGCAGTCAACAGAGAGGATTCCAGGCAAAGTTGCCGGCCATGAAGGATAAACACTACATAAGTACATAGAAATGTAATATACAGATTATATAGGACTGATACACTGTGTATTTAACGTATAAATGTTATATACAGAGTTTAAAGGTCATATACAGTATATATACATAATTCAAAATATATATACACGTTTTATGATCATGCACACATGTTTGTCCTAGTTTAGTCGTTCCTGTTTGTCGAGGTTTATTGTGTTGAAACGCCGCATCGTGAATCTTACAGTCAGGATCATCCGGCCTGCTTATCGCTACACCGAGCTAAGCGTAGAAGTGCGATCCACACACATTTATTAGCAGTTAAAGTTAATCGGGCCATAATGAAAGCCAGGGAACAGGTTTGCTCGGCTCTGTGCGGGATGCGGGGAACGCAGATGGTTTCTCACCATAACACCGGGTGCAAGGTGATTGAAATGCTTTAAGTCATTTACCTTACAACCCGTAAACGATGTCATTCTGCTCATTTGTTCCGCGGCTGGGCGACATCTGCTGTTGTGCCGAGCCAAGCCTCAGCCTCTTTCCACCTTTTTCTGTATTTTATTTATTATTTGATCACCAGTATTCAGCCCCACGCCTGGGAAGAAAATTTTGATTTATGATCATCATACCACAGACTCTTTCCTCTTTCTGCAGTGTTTTTCTTCTGAGAGTGAAAGCGTATTAACAGCATGCAGTGTACCTTTCTCCTGTATTATTATCCAGTCCTGCTCGTCCCGTGCTTCCGCGGCCTTACTTTAGTGCCTGCGACTGGATACTGGAATCATATATTATTCTGTCATACCTACAGTCTATTCTAGGCATTTAATCACACACACACAAACATACACACACACAAATACGTGCACACACATACGCACACAATAAGCGCTATGACCTTCACACAAACACACGCACACAGAAGCCCACAAACAGATATACAATGACATACAACCCAGCCAGCTACACACTTACCCATTGACGAGCAGCACCCCGATGCTTCTCTCCAGCGTCCTGTCGCAGTGGAAAGAATCAGAGATATCTGGTTCATTTATCTCAGCATAAAAAGCCCTCTGACATGGGAATAGAATATGACTTACCGTAGAACATGTGGCTCGTCAATGTGACTGGTCTGTCGTGATTAGAGTTCCACACAGGCGCTTCAGCAGCCCCGCTCATTGCTCCACGTTGCACAAGATGCAGACAGTGATCAAGTAAAATTGCTTGTAACACACACATGCTGAAGCTGAGGCAGAACTCAAAGTGGTTGGAAGCCGGGGTATACAGAGGGAACATTGTGTGTAACCGGTTGATATCATGCAATGCTGAATGGTAGCACTGTACAATTAAGAGGGGGCATGTAAATAAAGCCATGCCGTTACAATGGTACATTTTATATTAGAATAGTTTCAACATTACTGCAATTGCACACTAGCAGGCCTCCAAGGACGTTGTACAATGGTGTGGTATTTATTGACCATATCCTGTTAACCGTGTAGTGCAAAGTATCAAGTAGTGCATGTACAGAACAGCAGTGCACATAATGACAGAATGTGTGGTGGGTGACACGGTGGAGAGTGGCCATGAATATATACAATATATATAGTATATATATATGAGTGCTGGGGTTGGGACTTGAGCAGAGACTGTGACTGGTTTAGCGTCCACACTCCACTCCCACCTTTCGACCGCTTCACACAGTGGAGGAAAAAGACTGACACTAGCCACGTTTACATGGCACATCTGATCCGCATAGATTTCTATGCCGCATAGATCTGTTCCTAAAATGTGATCCGAATGTACTGTATACATGGCAGTAACAAAAGTGTCCGTTATGTCTCTCGCGCACACCTGACACATCTCTGGACCGGCGGCGACATAATGGATGTCCTATCACTATCTGGGATTTTAAATTTGATTTTAATGAAAGCACAGCAGGAGAGAGCTTTTCTTTGCCTGCTCCTTCAATTAAGAAAGAGGAGGACAGCACAGCTACGTCAATTTCTCGTCAGATCTTTACATTTACCCCAAGCTCCGCCGCAA
Source organism: Gadus morhua (assembly GCF_902167405.1). NCBI lineage: Eukaryota > Metazoa > Chordata > Actinopteri > Gadiformes > Gadidae > Gadus > Gadus morhua. The sequence goes on along the minus strand of NC_044062.1, from coordinate 21,502,985 downwards.
ACAAGAGGGATTTGGATGCGAGTCCGCACCCAAGACTGGTGGGAGAGAGTGGTCTTACGGGAATTTAGTGACCAAGAATGGCGAGAAAATTTTAGGATGAGTCGGCAGTCGTGCGTGAAGTTATGCGAGCTCATGGAGAATATATAAACATATATATAATATATAAACTTTTGATGCACATCTTTTAAAAGGTCGCTATGTCTAACCTTTCTCTGGTCCATCCTTCGGAAGATATCTTGTTCCTTAAGGATTTCCAAGAGGACATTTGTCTCCTCGAAGGTCCAATTACGAACTACCGCAGCTGCCATCTCTCTAAATTAAAAATTATTTTAACGTTCAGCCTGCAAAAGTACTAGTAGCCTACTCAGTTACAGTTATCTCGGACGCGCGCGGACACTACGATACGCGAACACGTCATCAATAAACACCCATGTCCCGGCGCTTAGCAACCGGACACGCTTGCCGGACTACTTTTACGGAGTGATAACAAAGACGTGAATCAGGCAATAAATCCACTTTCCTTGACAGCGGTCAAGTTCGGTGTGCTTAAAAGTACCGACAGAGCTCAGTGTACCAATTGCGAACTACTGCGGCTGCTCTAAGTTAAACCCCAATCTATTCGGAATAAGTGTATACATGGCGATTAAAACGGACTACACCACCTCTACTATTCGGCATAGAATGTATGCCGAACAGATAATTGTATTCCGAATGAGGCGTATATATGATCATTTTCTGTTCCGCATAGAAATCTATGCGGAACAGATGTGTCCATGTAAACGCGGCTTGTGTGAAGTTCACATTGACTCTCTTCTCCTGGAGAGAAGGTACTTAGGTGCTTCCTGATGCAGTATGTGGGAGGTATGAATACTGTAGTTGGTCCACCCTGAATGTTTGGCTGCAGAATGAGACCGGCCATATGTTGGTTGGGAAGAGACAGTAAAGCATGCACATCACATAATGGCAGGCAAACAGGCATGAGGAGCTTTTGTGGCACAGCCGCTTGTAAAAGACAGTGTAGAAAACATATGCAAGTCTGGTCTTGCATATCATTATGAATATCAATTGCTGTTTTTTTTACTTTCATTGATTTCATGTGCCAGTAGAACTTTTTGTGACTATGTGCCGGTAGAATATGTCAAATGACATGTTCAGAAAATAATAATAAGGTATCATAAATACCTTTCAAATATCTTCCCGCTGATCAATTCAGTTGTGTTCTGTAAGACAGAGGACCCAAATGCTCCATTAGAAATGTGTTTTTGTTGTCCTTTGTGTATCCGAACAAAGGACAAGGTGTTCATTTGCAGTGTGTTTAATCTCAAACAAACAGCACGGGAGTAGCATTTACCGCTGCTTTACACAGCGGGTATTGATGTTCGATCTGCCAGTCCAAAATGTTCATTATTATTAAAACACCTTCATTCAGGTATTTCTTTTTCTGAAGCAATTATACCGTTTCCATTTTCGAGTGCAAGCCCTGCTTTCAGTTTTAATGACATGGTTAAAATGTGACGGCTCTTTTGTGAATTTAGGTGGTTCTTTTGAAAATCCAAATTTGCTGGCACACAAAATGTAGACCATTTTGAATGTTGATGGTCAAAAAATAAATCTTTGTAAAAAGGCATCGCGAATTTATCGAGTACAGTCGTACAATAGTACAATCTATAGATATCTACATATATGTTGTAATATGTAAATTAATTTTTTATTCTTTAAAATTGTCTTTGCTTTCCTAGGCTCAGAAATTGAAGTCTAACTCCAGTGCTGATGGTGTCCTCTGTGTGGTGAGTACAGAACCAATACAAAACCCTTTATAATGTCACCACCACTCTCACCACTATCTTAACACTGTTTGAACTCACAAACAATGTTGCCTTTGAGCAACACACCTTTAACATTGAATGAAATGTTTTCATAACTCAAGCCATTTTCCTAAATTCGGAATGAGCAGGAATACTTTGTGCTTGTATAAAGCAGCATCGGTTGTTAGCAAAGAAAGGTACCTTATCGCGCAGACCCCGGTGATCCGCGGCGGCCAGCGCTAACCGACGGCGTCTTTGTCTTTTTACAAGTCTGGTCTTTGTCGTCCCTTCAAGGCTCAAGTGCGTCCGTTGCTTTTCTGGTGGCTTTTAAAGTTCACGGTAAATGCCATTGTATAATAACAAGGGCCTGTTTTACACCGATGTGACATTTAATGGAAACCGGGATATGAGATGACCCAGCCACTGGCAGTTGTATAAACCACTCAGAAAAGTGTGAATACAACTTTACACACATGTGTATATAGTCTATATATATATATATATATACATATATATATATATATATATATATATATATATATATATATGTATATATACCATCTTCATAAACTACTGCATCTTCTCTTTTTTGTACTTCTGTCCTGTTTCTCAGGACCCACTGGTGGATGGTCGAGAAACGTCCAATGCCATTGGAAACTCAGCTGTGCGTAGGTGGTCTCCACCCAGCCTGGGTCTGCTGCCCCCGCTGCTCTGGCTGTCTCACTGCACACGAGCCATCTTGTAGCCTCACCGTTCCTAAGCAACAAACACAAATGGACTGACTGATAACATATTTGTATAAAAGAGAGAAAACAAGGCAGAATTATATCCTCTGTTTCCAGTAAAAGCTGTTCTGTTTTTATTTACCTCTGGATTCTGTCGCTCTTTCACTCATTTAATTTCTCCCCGATAGCTCCATTGTTTTTTGTTGTTTTAGTATTGCAACTGTGCGCTTAACCAATTGATCAGGTGTTTGACAATTTGATATTTGTTCCCTTTTAATTTGATCAAAAGGGATGTACAAAAAACAAGCTTTTCTGTGGCCCACTGGGGGATTATGCTACTGTCAGAATGCATTCTGCTACATCTGGGGGTTCTCCCATATGGAGAACACATGTGTTGTGAAATTTTGCAACAGCGAGATTTCGATCCCATCTTCCAAATCTCTCAACAAAACCTTGTCCATTTTCAGGAGGGGTCTAAAGACAAACATCACAGCCAGGGTTGAAAGGTTGGTCTTTCAGGTCCCGCCCACACTCATCAGACATATCTGTGTGCACGTGAGTGTGAGTGTGTGTGCGTGTGTGTGTCGGTGTTAATGTTTATGTGTGAGTGTATGTGTGTTTGTGCGTGTTTTGATCACGGTGCCAGTGGTTTTCACCGTATAATCAATCCATCAAAGCAAGTCGAGTTAGATATTAAACTTCTGGGTTGCATAGAAATCACAAGAATAATCACCTGGAAAAGTATTCGGAGGCATTTATGATTGGTCGGATGGAGAAACGTGGTTCCGCCATCGCTCTCGTTCAGTGTGGATTAAATAGCACAGCGATAAACACACGCACATTTGAATGCTGGGCTTTTGATCTTATTCTCTCCTTCTTTATCTGTCTCCTTTCTCTCTGGATCACTTTCACCCGCACGCAGACATGCACTCACACAATCACACATCCAGGCTTAACACTCGGTTTCTACACCTTTCATTACCAACTTAATTTATTCAAAGATTTAAACCCCCCTCCCCAAAAAAAAGAAAACACTGCAGTTGTTAATCCATCAGATTTAATCCTTTATAAAGATTGTACTTACGTGGCACTGTCAAAACGTACTGTTGTGTGTTTGTGTGTGTGTATCTCTCTCTCTCTCTCTCTCTCTCTCTCTCTCTCTCTCTCTCTCTCTCTCTCTCTCTCTCTCTCTCTCTCTCTCTCTCTCTCTCTCTCTCTCTCTCTCTCTCTCTCTCTCTCTCTCTCTCTCTCTCACTCTCTCGCTCTCTTTCGCTCTCACTCTCTCCCCCACCCTGAGGAGAGTTTGAAGATACGGTTGTTTGCGTCCATGCTGAGTGGTTTCTTGTGAGAGTGATTTAAGGAGCTGGTGTTCTTATCTGAAGCGAGCGTTGCACTCCATGCCGCACGGCCCGCGACAGTAACGGAGCATAGCTTAAGTCTTTAGCGCTGTACTGTATATTCAGTTACTGCATTTTTTTTAATGATATTGTGCTCTCATAAACCTACACACCTGCTGGCATCTGTGTGATGATGCTGTGATGTTTTGCCACGGCAATGACACAGTGAACGTGTCAAGGCAATGCATTCATTCATTCATCCCCTCAGTGCTCAACAGAAATATTTCACCTCACTTGATCATTGTTTGATGTTCAGCAATCGTGTCATTTACACTAAGCTTTAGCAAATATCCCCCAACCCCATGCCTTTCTTGACTATTTTCTAGTAATAATAACCACATATTGACATGTGGCATGTTAAGGGAAATGACTTCAGCTATACACAAGCATTTATGACATGTATGGCTGCTTGGGTCCCTTCGGGTTCCTGTGGCTTCTTGAAATGTACTTACTGTATACTAGAACCTAAGTGTTCATTATGAGGCATTTAACATGATATATGTGCTGTGCGTTCTCTGGCTGAAAGTGAAGAACCGGACAAACAAATGTCAAGATGATCGTTTATTTCAGAGCATTGTGAAATATTTTGACTTGATGACGAACCCATGGCGTTGGCGATACAACGTTAAATAAGACAGAATCTTGTTAGTTGTTTTTTTTATAACAAGCTATATGTATATTTCTCCTGATATGTACATGATTATAAAATACTATTGCATCTGAGAAAGAGGATATCATTGTAACTGTCCTATATTACTGCAATTAAAATGCTACTTGTTTCCTAAGTATTGACTTTGTATCATAGCCCCACTCTTGATCATGGTTTACTATATTCATACTTTTTTGGGGGACAGACATCTTATTTTTCTATTTTGAACTTTTGTTTTGTCTATGATGTTTCTTATTTAATACAACATGGACTGGAATGTGTTCTTAATTAAAGTTTTGGCTCCCACCGAAATGACATGTATTGGCATAGGACTTCAATAAAGAGGTGTGATATTAGGGACACAAACAGGTGTTACTCATTAAGTTAATTATGGGCCGAGGTATGCCGGTGCTCTTAATCAAGGTCATGAGATACACCTGTGTACACCCCTGCTATTACAACTCTCCGATAAGGCCTACTGCAACAAGAACTAATCAAACCAATGGTATTCTGTTGTTCTACCAAATGCTCAAAGGGTTGGAAGGCTGTAATACTATTTGATAGTTAGTGGCTGTTACCAGCATTTATTTTTCGTGCAAGCAAACATGTTGATGTGGTTGTTAGTCGATTGGATTTGGACTTTAAAGATCCTTGAAAGTTTGAAAGCAGAATACCCTTTGAGACCTTTGTCTCTTGCGAGTGGGTTTGTATTGGAACCTCTGTGTCTCTAACTACACCACTACAGTACCGGGGTTAATGCTAACAGTTCTTCTTTGCGCTGTGCTGGCATTTGGTAATAACGGGCCATAACTTGCAGTTTGTAAAGAAGGGAAGCCAATAGAAGATGGTAATAGTTGCATTCTTCTCCCTTCTGTCAAGGATTCAAGACATGTTTTGTTTTTTTGGAGAAACGGCTTTCCAGCACCATTTCCTTCTTAGCTTGTGAAAATGTAAAATCTATTGTACAAAGTCACAATTAAAACTGTTAAATCATCTCAGACCAGATGTTGTTGTCACTATTTCCCCTCATCCAATAATTAAGGCATGTTACAAGAAATGACAGGCAGAAGGAACTTAAGAAATTCAGGAAATATTGAAGAATGAGAGCAAGTATGCATAAGTTTGGTTAAAAAAATGTATGCAAAGTTACAAGACAGGGAGAGAGAGAGAGAGAGAGAGAGAGAGAGAGAGAGAGAGAGAGAGAGAGAGAGAGAGAGAGAGAGAGAGAGAGAGAGAGAGAGAGAGAGAGAGAGAGAGAGAGAGAGAGAGAGAGAGAGAGAGAGAGAGAGAGAGAGAGAGAGAGAGAGAGTGAGTGAGTGAGTGAGTGAGTGAGTGAGTGAGTGAGTGAGTGAGTGAGAGAGAGAGAGGAGACAGAAAGGGATAAGGGAAGAGTCTTTTTAGCATGTTGTGATGTCTGGTACTACTGGGAATAAACATCAGAAGCAGTAAAGGAATCAAACTAGGCCCCAGGCTACTGCCGTAACTGAGCTACCTTCCCCACTGCAGGGGAACAACGTAGTCCTAATATAGACCACAACATTGACCCTGATACTACTCCATCCACATAGACAACAGACACCTACATCATCTTTTATCTAGTGATTTGGACCACATTCTGCTATAGGAGACCTGTTATAATACACTACTGTGCTGTATCAGAGATTGTCAAGGAAGATGGCAGAGACATGAACAGACCCCTCAAGTGCTAATAGAAATTATTAATCATGAATCTTTCTGCATTAAGCAAATGTTGATTAGTCATTGTCTACATAAGACTTTCAGACATTGGTTATAAATAGATATGAATGTGTTTTTCTTATTTTTGTTCAGAGTGAAAATAACACACTCCTATTTGCCGGAGATGTACATTCTTCCTGTGAAGACTCTAAACTTAGATAATTTTAACAACTGATTATTAAATTAAGATCTTAATTAATAAAGAGCAAAAATTCCTTTTTCGATCTTTATGTGCAAATTATGTTTCTTGAATATTTCTGTACAAATAGGACCGGTTGATTTGAAACAATTGTCAACGCCCCCCATGGCCAAGGTGTCTGGTGAGATGTCTATATGGGAGGAGGTTCGCTCCCCGTGGACTGACATATGACATACCCTTTACAGAAAACACATGAATGACTGCCCAAGGTCCACTGGGGTAGGAGTATTCACAGCCCCCAGGATAGAGATGCACCATAATGTCATGTTATAATTAACACGCAGAACGGAAGGCAGCCTGAGGTAGGCTGAAGTTTTTCAAAACAAAATAAAAAAATGATATTTCCTCTATTTCTTTCCAGTAGAGGTTGAAATGCAAGTGTAATTAAAAATTTTGTGCTGAAAAAGCTAATATGTGTGCTGTGACTTGTGGCTGTTTTGGCACTGCATACGGAGAATACTGCAAAAATATATGAATATCTTCAGGCTACATGATAGATTAAAAAGGGGTCTGTAATATAGTTTAGGTGGAGGCAAAAAGATTGTGCGCATAATCTTATCTCAAATCTTTTACTTAAAACAGCTCCTCATGCTGAGATCCAGGGAGTTTAGATTAAAGGTTGATATAAGCAGCGAGGTGGTTACATGGTGGGGGAGGGGGGGAGGGGGGTAGGGGACTCTGTTCATTGAAGGAACCTCTAAGGACAACTAAAGCTGTTAAGTTTTGAAGCAGCATCATACATTGGCTCTTCTCTCTTTGGGTGTAGAAATGTGTGACATGCAACACCCCAAATTGTGCACTGTCGTTATCTCTTATAGTCACACATAAAGAATCAAAACAAAGGATTAATAGAAAAAAATAACAGTGAAGACTCAAGCAGACTATTAATGACTCATAAATGTGTCTCACTGCCTTGCAATGAAACCCCCTGTGGCATCAAAACACATCACTAAGAATGTCAAATTAGTTCTCATAAACTTATTGAATTGGATTTTTTATATCAAGCTGTGTCTCATATTAAAACCTTGCTACTCCACTTTGAGGTGGCGAAAGGCCTCAGACAATAGTGTAAGACGCAAGTCCTGGACTTTCAAGGGGTGAGACATCAGCTGAGTTGCAGGTAGCCAATCCTCAAAAATATTTCTGCTATCCGATTTGTATTTTAAAGTGTAAGTGAACGCCCTGTAACAGCTTTAATTCCAACAATGTGTGATTCAAAAAAATGTGCTTTGTGCAGCCGGTTCTAGGAAGGAGAAGTAGGGTGGGGGGGGGGCATCCAAAGAATCATGGTAACTTTGTGCTACTTAATCATACTAAACGGTCTCTGAGTCACAACAATGCACTCTTGCCCAGACAGAGCTCACATCCACAGACAGTGCTGCGGTAGTGCAGCCTCTTGCCGTTGGTGTCTTTGCGCGGTGCATTAGAAAAAATACTTTGACGCCACTAGTTAACCTGACTTGAGATCAGAGGACTGTCGAAACTCCTCAAAGTGGTTGATTGAGAGTTGGCGTTTAAAAAAGATTTTCCTAAATTTCTGCCTATTTTGTAAAAGTAAAAAAAAAACATGCCACAGATAACTATCTTCAGCATCATGTATAAAACATATGTCCCCCTTTTGGGTTAAATACCTCTTTAAGAGAAACCTTTAAGCATTCCAACCAGAGCATATTACTGGTGACAGTGGTACTTTGCACAATTAAAGGACACATATTTTGGTCTTTTCCCAACAAGTAAACATAGTATTTGAGTTCCAGAAAATATGTTTTTGAAGCTGTTTGCTGGAAATAGCTTTTAGGAAAATCAATCTTACCTACCGTTATTCCCCTCTGTTTCAGTCCCTTCAGAATGCGCTAATGTTTCTGGTGTCCGTAGCTTTAATGCAAATGAGCTGCTGCCCATTGACCAATGAGCTGTCAGACTGAACCACAGCATGGAGGAGATGGGATTGTTGCCGTTTGTGGAATCCTGGAGCTCTATATCTATATAATATAATATAATATAATATAATATAATATAATATAATATAATAATAATAACATTATTTATGGGTATTTATATAATATTCCTACATCTAATAACACGGCCAAAAGCTATGTGCGTCTCGGATGATATAACTAATCATAAAGACTGCGTCTGACATCTCTGGTACTTCCACAACAAGTAAAGACTCGTAGTGGGGGATATGTCGGCCATGGTTGAGAAGAATTGGGGGAAAGGAACTTTGGCCTTGACTCTCTGAAGTACATGAACCGCGACATGGAGGAGAAAGGGATTGTACTCCGGGAGCTGAGCTGCCGGACAGCCGCCGAGCTACCCCCGCCGGACGGCCGCCGAAACTTCGGCGGAAGTTCTGCCAGACTGCCGCCCCGGCCGCCGTTGAAGCCATCCGGCCGCCGCAAAAGCTTCGGTGGCAGTCCGGCAGCTCCGGCGGTGTACTCCGGGAGCTAAACTGCCGCCGAAGCTTTCCGGCTGCACCCGTGGGTGTACTCAGGAGCTGAAATTCCGCCGAAGTTTCGGCGGCAGTCCGGCGGGGGTAGCTTGGCGGCAGTCTGGCAGCTCAGCTCCGGGGGTACAATCCCTTTCTCCTCCATGTCCCCTCCTCCAGGGGAGTGGGGAAGTGGGAGGTAATATTCAACTGCGCACCCTTCCTACGTAGGAGGGGGCGCCGAAACTGACTCGCTCGTTCGGTAAATGTAGGCGGGGTACTTTCAGGATATCGTACTCAAAATATCATGAACAGACTTTTCTCAAAGTTTGCATGCGTCCGGGAGCACCAGAGACCCAAAAGCAACACCCCAAATCCCAGGAAAAGTGTTGTCCCCTTTGAAAATGAAATAAAAAGTGATAACAAATAACGTGGTAACAAATCTGGATGGAAATGCTAGAGTCTATTCATTAATGATGACATTGTGGTGGTTTTCAGTGTACAAATAAAGGTTTCATGACCTGTGGAAGACAAACAGCAGCAGGCCCATGTGACGCTTATGGCCAGGAGTTGCATTCATTCTCCACTCGAGAGATTCCAGAACAACTCTTTTGAAGCGGGCGATTGCTCTGATTGGAGGTTCCTACACTTCTTGTGGACCACGGGCTGGCAAGCGGTGGGCTTCATAAGGGCCCTTAAGCAGTGGTTCCCAACCTCTGACTTTAGGTGAACCACTTTGTTGTCATCAAGACCTTTCACGGACCGCCACGGATCAAACAATAGATGAATGTACTTGCAGTCGCTGAGCAGAGAGGTCCAGAGCCCCAGCATCGTTACTGCAGAAGGCCCTGGCCAGTAGGAAATAGTGGGAAGAAGAAGTCAACAATGCTTTATATTCTCCCAGTGTGTTAACATAGCAACCAAAAATTAACACAAACCATTAATGGAATAATAAAAAAAGCAGCAAATGCCATTCAGTTATCTATATATAATTTTCTCTATTATTGTAAATATGTCTGTTTCAAGAATAAAACTGTCCATACCCTTCAGTACCACAGGTTGAAGACACTGCCCTGTATTCCTGTGTGGCCAATTCTGGTCGGTCAGACAGATGGTTTGAAACACTAACATATCTGTCATCATTATTTGGGATTATCGCAATCATCTAGTGTAGTTATGATGGTGGTGTACAGTGCTGAAGACATGTTAACGGTTAAATATCTAACAAATTCAAAGAGACTCTGTTGGATCAAGCGTGAAATTACAATTTGACTGTTTATTTATAAATAAAAACGAGTCATTTGATGGTAAAAAAGAGAAATAGGTACTTCTTTTATAAATATATATATATATATATATATATATTAGAGCTGTCAGTTAAACGCGTTATTAACGGCGTTAACGCAAACCAAATTTAACGGCGTTAAAAAAATTAACGCGCGATTAACATAATTATTTTATTAAAAAAAAATAATAAAAAAATAAAAAATGTTTGGCTCAAAACAAAGAAGCAGTAGCCTGACTGCTATGTTCAAATGACATTTGTTCAAAGCAGTCGTTTATTTGCACTATAGGCTCTTTTTTTGTATCGTCCTGTTTTGATCAGTATATGCCAATGTTGTTATCAATAGAAAATCATTTGCACAAGGCAAGCCGATGCACTTCATCATGTTGATAAGAGAATTAAAATGAGAAGAATTATGGGACAAAGAAATCAAGGGATATTTAGCAAAAAAAATAATTTGCGATTAATCGCGATTAATAATAGTTAACTATGACATTAATGCGATTAATCACGATTAAATATTTTAATCGCTTGAGAGCTCTAATATATATATATAGTGGTTCCCAACCTCTGACTCTTACTCATATAATATATATGAGTAGAATTACATAACAAGTAACCAAAAATATAAATTGTGTGTCGGGCCCAGGTGTGCAGGGCCCTGGTGTGTGTGTTGGGCCCTAGTGTGTGTGGGGACTCGGTGTGTGTTGGGCCCTGGTGTGTGTGACCCTAGTGTTTGGGGCCCTAGTGTGTGGGGCCCTGGTGTGGGTTGGGACCCGGTGTGTGTGGGGCCCTAGTGTGTGGGACCCTAGTGTGTGTGGGGCCCAGGTGTGTGTGGGGCCCTAGTGTGTGTGGGGACTCGGTGTGTGTTGGGCCCTGGTTTGTGTGACCCTAGTGTGTGGGGCCCTGGTGTGTGTGGGGCCCTGGTGTGTGTGGGACCCACACACTCTTCTTTCACCCGCTCCCGTCCTGACGCTGGGTGGGACACTGTGACGAGGAAGAGGAAGGAGATCAGTGCATGATGGTCGACGGGCAAACGGACTAGGCAGGGTTGACGGCGCAGGAATTCTTCACATGACCTCGGAGAGAGTGTGTTTGTGTGTTTGTGTGTGGGTATGTATGGGCATTTGTTTGTTTGTCTGTGTGACAGAGACAGTGTGTGTGATCTGATGTGTGTGTGTGTGAGAGAGGGAGAGAGAGAGAGAGAGAGAGGGAGAGAGAGAGAGAGAGAGAGAGAGAGAGAGAGAGAGAGAGAGAGAGAGAGAGAGAGAGAGAGAGAGAGGGAGAGAGGGAGAGAGGGAGAGAGAGAGAGAGAGAGAGAGAGAGAGAGAGAGAGAGAGAGAGTGTGAGAGAATTGGTAGTTGTGTGTGGGGTGGCAGAGGACAGCCGCATGCTTTGTAATTCTATGAAGGCCCTTGACCGGTCCGGTCACTCATCCTTCCAAATTACCCGCCGCAATTGCTCCATAATGCCATTCAAATTGGGGCCTGGACAAGACATCCGTCATTGCAGCACAGCTTGCCTGGCCCTGAGTCCTCAACAAGAGGATGGAGGTTACATTGAAGGAGAGAGGGAGAGAGAGAGAGAGAGAGAGAGAGAGAGAGAGAGAGAGAGAGAGAGAGAGAGAGAGAGAGAGAGAGAGAGAGAGAGAGAGAGAGAGAGAAAGGCTTGTAACCGGGGCGATAGCGGAGTGAAGAGGTAAACTGGGAACTATGAACGACGGAAGGCTATGTAGTGAGATAGTGAATTAGGTGTTTGTTTCAATGAAAGATTTATAGATTTTAATTCATTACTAAACATAAACCATAGTCATCACCGTATTTGATGCTTGTAATATAGTATGTATAAATATGTCTATCTCTATATATATAAATATATTTGTACGTATACTGTATGTATGTATACATATCATAACTATATAATAGCAGGCCTGTCGGACAAGTTACTCAAGGTGGTCAGTGCGCATGTGCCAAGCAGCCTGCAGTTTACACACACACACACACACACACACACACACACACACACACACACGAAAACACACTCTACGTGAACTATGATAAGACAACGGCAAGATTGATCCCGCATCCCGCAATCTCTTGATACATTGATGATCACCCCTCCCCCTTTCCCTCTGTTTTAACGGCATCGCCGTCGGCAAACTCTCCTCATGCCTCGTGCCCACTACTTCCGTCCGTTGACTGATCCCCATTGACTTTGAATGGGGACGGACGCGCAATGCATTGTGGATCCGTTCGTTCCGCTGGAGCCTTCGGCTCCGTCAAAAAGTTTAAAAATGTTCAACTTTTTCGGCAGCGACGGATCCGTCATCCAATCAGATCGAGTATGCAAATTTAAGCACTGTGACGCGATTCGGGCTCTGACGATGCTGGAAAGCGGGAAAGCGGGTCATCTTGCATCGCAAAAAGCAGGAAGAAGCGGGAAGAACCCGGCGAAGCGATTTGATTGGCTGACGGATGCCTCTGCAAAGACTACTCCCCCATCCGTCAGCCACGCCTTCCCACGTCCGTTGACTGACGGAGGTAGTGAGCATGTAGGGTTACGCTACATGCCCAGATGCATCCGTCAGCCAATCAAATTGGTTCGCCGGGTTCTTCCCGCTTCTTCCTGCTTGTTGCGAGGCAAGATGACCCGCTTTCCCGCTTTCCAGTATCGTGCGACTGTTGCATTTAATTTATTTTTTTGTTTGCAATGTGCATAGTTAAAAAGATTGAGAATAATAAAAACTTTTATTTTAAAAAAAAAAGCCTATTCAGGTTGTTTATAGCTAGTGTGTTTTTGAAAAGTAACTTAGTAAAGTAATTAGTAAAGTAACTAATTACTTTTGAAAATAAGTAATCAGTAAAGTAACTGGATTACTTTCTTGGATAAGTAATCAGTAATCAGTAACTAATTACTTTTTCCAAGTAACTTGACCAACACTGCTGACGGATGGGGGAGTGGTATTTGCCGACGGAGCCACGATTTGATTGGCTGACGGATCTGTTGCAGCCTGAAAAGTTAAAAACTTCTCAACTTCTGAACGCAGGAGACGGAGCCGACGGAACGGACAGACCCACAATGCATTTCGGGATCGCCCCATGCAAAGTCAATGAGATCCGTCAACCATCGGATGCAAAGGGGGTAAGACGTTTTGTTTGTAGACTGTAGAATTACGATAAAAGAAGCAAGCAACGGCAGGTCATTCATTTTGTCATATAAATATATATTAAAACATTGCGCCGACCGGCATATCAACACACAAGTCACGTGATATTAAAGAGACAGCGTCACTATAACGCAGAACGTAAATATGTCAATAACACAGTATGGTGAATTATGTCTATAGGGTCAACCACAAGACTACACTGTTGCTTAAAATGTAATATTACTCTCCTCCTTAGGCTTGAGCCTCCCGAAATGTCTTCACACTTTGTTGCTCAAACCTAATATTACATACCTCCTTGAGTCTTCCGAAATGTCTTGCGTTATTGATCCCCCCCCCCCCCCCCCCCCCCCCGTGCGGACTGTTTTAGTTGTTTTATTTTTCTTATGTTTTGTGTGTATGCTTTGTGTTACTGTAGGCTACTGCGGCCTGTCTTGGCCAGGACACTTGAAGAGATGTTTAATCTCAATGATGATCATTATTTTCAACTAACTAATAGTAGTTGCAAAGCATTTTAAATGTCAATGCACTTTTCAGCCATGAATAACTCTAAAAGCTATTGAATGATTGATTTGCATGCGTAGTATACTACACTTTCACTGAACCATTTCCGCTGTTACCCATAAATTGACTCAATTTATAATGTAATCAAATGCTCACATACTAACTGCTTTAGTATGTGAGTAGAAAGTCGGTATTTCTCACGCCATTTCAGTGGGAGTGTTGATGACGCTTCTGCATGTCATTGAGTGCCCCCCTCAATGATAATCAGCCTGTTGCCATTTGTTCGCCTAATGGTAAAAATAAATTAATGTTTGCACTGCTTTTTTTTTTCACTACTGAGTCATTTGTGATCAACGCTAAAATATCGATCTTATTGAAGCCCTTAAAGTACACTTACACACAATAAATAAGTTCAATGCTGCACGTGTACAGAAAATGTTTTTTTTATTGTTATTACAGACTAACAGTCAGCGGAACATTATAGGGTCCCGTCTTCCCACTCCCTGTTTCCTCAGTTCAAAGGTTGCTAGTTCGATCCCCAGCTCCTCCTAGCTGAGTGTTGAAGTGTCCCTGAGCATGACACTTAACCCTAACTGCTCCTGACGAGCTGGCTGTCGCCTTGCATGGTTGACTCTGCCGTTTGTGTATCAATGTGTGTATTAACCGATGTAAGTCGCTTTGGATAAAAGCATCTGCTAAATGCCCTAATTGTAATTGCAAATCAATTTGTCCAAGTGTTAGTTACATGTGAAATGAAGCAAAAAAATATGCTCTCTTTCTCCGGTAACGCAGTCATTCGCAACGCCTTTCTACTTCGTCATTTATTTTATTTGTCTCTACCACACACTCTAATCTTTCATCGATCGATGCTTCGGATTTTGTGGAAGCAACGGAATATATCATTCGTCATTTTAGCAACATTTAAGATGAGTTCTGCCCGTTCCATCTCCATTTTGTCTATGGTCAAATCAAAACAAACTACAGAGACAGCGGCCACACTTATCCCGCCTCTTGCAAACTTAGACCCTACGTTATATATCCCCCTGCCCCTTGCAAGCCAAACCCCCTAAACCCCGTTGATTCTACTGATGTCTAAACAACATTGATTTCCGCATATAAAGCATCAAGTGTGAATCACCCTCAGGCTCGAATCTCCTGATATACAAATGCGGCAAAAATGAATGAAATGAAATTGCGGGAACTTGCAAAAAATGCGGGAACTTGCGAAAATATGCGTGAACTTGCGAAAATTGCGGTTTGAAAAAGAGGGGAAAAAGTGATTCCCCAACACTCTGTTCTCACTAGGCTACTACCTTAATGTAAAGAGTCATTTCTTATTACTTTCTATGATAAACAAGCATACTACATCACAGAAAGTGCTGGGAATATTTACAATTTACAATTTACAATTTGACCTGACGAGCTGGCTGTCGCCTTGCATGGCTGACTCTGCCGCCGGTGTGTCAATGTGTGTATTAAACGATGTAAGTCGCTTTGGATAAAAGCGTCTGCTAAATGCCCTAATTGTAAATGGGAATATTTAAGTTCTCATCTTGTTTTATTTGAGACCTTACAACATGGCTCAAACATACAAAACATTGAGTACAACTTCTGTAGTTTTACAAAGTATCTGTAAAACTACAGAAGTTGTAAGTATCTGCTACAACTTCTGTAAAAATGAATAAATAAAATATAAACAAATAAATTTTCCTGTTTTACAGAGGAAGCTTTACAAAAAAGAGTAACAAAAAAGTGCAATCTTACAACTGTAAAGTTGCATCAACTCATTGAATGAAACTACAACAGTCCACTGTGAAAATGAAAACTAACTGCGTAGCCTCTAACACTAGCCAATCATTCCTCATCCTCATCCTCCATCCCCTCTCCCTCAACGTCCATCTCTTTAACCATCTTAGCATGTTTGGCTGCGGCAAAGTGGTTTTCCAGCGTCGACTTCCGCCTGTGGTCCAACACGCAGTTGCACGGAGTGCAAAAATAATTTGCCCACACTGTCGAGTAACAATAAAACAACAAGTCTTTTGCACTTATCTTTGTTGGCAAATGAGACCGCTTCATCTTGCCTTCGTCGCGGGGTTTGCGATGACATTTACGTCGTGTAATTACGTCACTCCATAACATTCCCATGGCAACAGGGGGAAATGGCTGCTTTTTTCGCGGAAATTGGCAATTTATGCGCTCAGAAATTTCGACTGGGGTTTCCAAATTATTGCTATGGGTTGTATTACTAGAGTTTCCGCACGCGCGTTGCGCTCGCTCAACCTCTAGTATATATAAATATAAATATACGTGTGAACCTACCTTCCGACTTAAAAGGAAGTGCTCCTATACAGCTTCGATACGTAACGTGTAGTGAACATGGCACCTAAAGGAGGGGGGGGGGTCTATTCAAAGCTGTTTTTATTTTTCAACATGATCCAATGTCATATATTATCGTGAACACGTTCATCTTTGTAATATTATCCCTTATGCTACAATACGACTGTGATTTTGAGGAAACACGAGTCAAACCCTATATTTTGTCAGTCTCTGTCAGACAGTTTGTGAACGATTCACTCTGTTCCGAACGCCAGCAGCGTTTTTTTCCTAAATGGAAGGGTTTTTTGGTATAGGGCCTACTCTTGGATGTCATACACAAGGGAGGTACAAAAAGCATCACAAAGTCGGGGTTGGTAGTCGCCATGGGGACACCAAGTCCCCCCTCCTTCACAGATCTATTTTTTTTTTAATCTCATAATGTTTGAATTCGAGCTGAAACAGGGATTCACTTACAATTGAATGCCTATAGGGCTTGTGAGTTGTGACGTCTCACTGAAACGGGAAATTTAAAACAGAAATATAGGAAAATAGGAATATTATTTGTAATAACTCTGTTTAAGTCATTGTTTGGTGAATCATCAGGACAATCATTTGTCATAATGGGGAGACATTATTTTTTTAAAATGCCACAGCATTTCTCATGCAAGACATGGCAAAATTAAGTTTTGATTAGCCTAGGTGACTATTTATTGAAGTTTTTATACAACTCCAACTCTCTCTCTCTCTCTCTTTCTCTCTCTCTCTCTCTCTCTCTCTCTCTCTCTCTCTCTCTCTCTCTCTCTCTCTCTCTCTCTCTCTCTCTCTCTCCCTCTCCCTCTCCCTCTCTCTCTCTCGGCATCGGAAAATGCGGGAGTGTTGCCAACAAAAAATCCCATAATGCATTCTGATGTCCAAGCCCTATAGTGCATTCTTTCATCTTGAGAAAGAGATTTTAAAAAGAGTGCACTTAGCTCTTGCAGGACATAAATGGCGGAGAAAGCAGCGGCATTAAGTTCTTTGATAGTAGCCTATAGTCCTTTCATCTGCTTTGCAGTTAATAGATTTGAGCTTTCCCCTTAATGTATTCAGGGGAGCACTAATGTCCAGCGCTGAGTGGTCCGGTTTGATGGAAGTCACTGAGTGTCCAACAAGCGAAATCTGCAGATCTAAAGAGAGGCAGACGGATGGACAAAATGAACACACAGGGAGACAGACAGACAGACAGACAGACAGACAGACAGACGGACAGACAGACGGACAGACAGACAGACAGACAGACAGACAGACAGACAGACGGACGGACAGACGGACAGACAGACGGACAGAGAGACAGACGGACAGAGAGACAGACGGACAGACGGACAGACGGACAGACAGACAGACGGACAGACAGACAGAGAGAGAGAGAACGGGTGGCGATCTGGAGTATCTGAAAGAGCCGGCCCCTATGGCGAGCTCGACATTTGAACAACAAAGCTTATTTTTTCCTCTCTTTTTTTGCTTTCTTGTTCCTGGCGGTTGCACAGCGAGGGACAGGAAATTGCTCTCCCAGCTGCCTGGCTCTCTTCCAGCCATGCCCGGTCTGGCAAAGGGCTGGACAGATTGACTAACCTCCACAGTCTGACAGCTGGGACTGTTTGATTATGTAGGCACAGGTGAGTCACGACATGTACCTGTGACTTTGTCCAGTGAACTTTATGAATGTTACCCTGGACTCGATCTCAAACAGCCAATCGCAGGCTTATGTTTCAATTGAAGAGGTTAAAAGGTGTGCCACCTCACCCTAGGAAAATACACAATGTGGTGCAGCATGAATGCATTCTGATCACATGTCCATTTGCACTAACAGCTACTGCTCACAATACAATGAACGTGTGGGAGTGTGTGTGTTGGTGTGTGTGTGTGTGTGTGTGTGTGTGTGTGTGTGTGTGTGCGTGTGGGTGTGGGTGTGTGTGTGTGTGTGTGTGTGTGTGTGTGTGTGTGTGTGTATGTGTGTGTGTGTGTGTGTGTGTGTGTGTGTGTGTGCGTGTGGGTGTGTGTGTGTGTGTGTGTGTGTGTGTGTGTGGATGATGGCAAACAGCCCCAGAGTCCAATCAGAGTTGACCATGTGAGGCAGGTTAATCCAGCCATCATCCACACACTCAAGACAGAAAGGTTTTCTGAAAAACCTTAGGAAAAACACACGAAATGAACACATGAAATAAATAGCAAATAGCAAAGCCAACGTCCCTGCACTGTTCTGCTGTGCTTCATATATAGCTGATGATTTTCTAGTGAAGCATGCATTCTGCTGAGCCAGCCCATATGTGCAACTTTATCAAGCGCGTTGGGTGGCAAAACATATACGTCGGCTTGGCTTGTTATCTGACCCTATTGACATCCAGAGAACTCACAATAATACCAATCCCCACAACACCAGGCATATCCTGACACACACAACAAGTAGACAGGCATTGGAAATGTTTTAATAGTAAATGTACATTTAATGAAGAGTTGTAACCATACAAACAATGTGCTGACCTGCCATTGGTTCCCATAGATTTCAAAAATAACTAATTGGGTGTAATGGTGTTGTTGTTTGTGTTTGATTGGTTGTTCAGTTGGTCATGTGGCATCAATATACAGACACTTGATCAGAAGCGATCAGATTTCGATGGAGCCCTCTACATATGGTTGAATATCGTCAGCAATGTGCTGTTGTTGCTCATGCTGTTGATTACCAAGATGAAAGGGGAACGCAAACAGGCATGATACAGCCGTACGTAACGCAATCTTTCGACATCACACAAATCCTACAATTTGCATACTGTGTTGTTGTTTTTTTTGTGAGTTCAATGTAAATGAAACCCTGACATCATAAACAATATAACGAGTAATACTACAAGCACTGTCACTCTTTGAAAAGACTCAAAACCGTTTTTTTTTCAGAATAAAAATGCCTAGTGCACTTGCAAACACTCTGTAAAAATTATAATTTCTTTGCATAATGATAAGCGATAAATAAATAAACACATTAGTTAAGATAAACATGTTAAAACCATGGGGTTTATGATATGACACAAAGAGGAATAAAGGGGATACTATAGAGTGGCGAAGTCGCGCCCCTTCCGGTAGACCATGGAACCTATGAGATTGAAAAATATGAATGGGTTTCAACGGAGAGAAAGTAATTATTTTCTGGTCCCAGTCTTTATATGCCCTGGATTACACATATGTTGTTTTTGGATTTAAATTATAATTTTTCATGCAAAGAAACAAAGAAATTTGCGAAGAAGTTTGATAATGTTAGGTTTTGTGTGAGGCCGCTTTGTGAACTACAGCTCTTCGCTGCTCTCGACCCGAATCATATACATCACCACCCGCACTTGGAACTGTGGTACAGACATGGCGATCTCTCTGCTCAACTTCAGTGCTTTTTTCCAAGGGGAGGATAAAAGCATCGAAAGAGGTGAAAAACATTATAAGTTGGGGCATGTGCAGAGTTTCAGTTATGCCGATGGGGAGATTGTCGGTCTTGTCCACGCCAGTCGCAGGGAACGTGACGTCACACACGAGACATGTTGTCTTCCTCATTGTGTTTTCTCTACAGCCTTTAACTGAACAATTGCACAATAAATGGTCAAACTCTTGACGTGAAAATTTATCACTTAAATCCACTAACAACATATGTGTAATCTGGGGCATATAAAGATTGGGACGAGAAGATAATTACTTTCTCTCAATTGAAACCCATTCATATTTTTCGATCTCAAAGGTCCCATGGGCTCTTCCGGAAGGGGCGTGACTTCGGCACTCTATCGAGAACTCAAGTCACTGTAGCTCCACTGCCATCACTTGATACGTCTGAAGATGATAACCGTCTGTAACGCACTCTACCTCTACCAATGCTACAGCACAGCTTATACAAACACACAATGTAACGTACGATGGTTGATGTGTTGCATAATATCGTCCCACAAAGAGGGGTGAAACTCGGTGGGTGAAGAAACTCAGTGCATATGGATTTCCAACGAGGCAGAGCAGCCCCCATGGGTAGGAGACAGCAGAACACCTGAGCTTACCGTCCACACCTTGACCAACATCAGTGCAGGAAGGGATCCGGGAAGAAAACGAAAACATAAACCACTACAAATCTAGACAGTAATCAATCACATCCAATAATTCCCGTAACAAGATGCAGATTAACAGTCCCACATTAATAACAGCTATAAAATGTTGACAGCTATAAATGATGCCAAGAAACCAAACAAAAAAACATGTAAAGACATTTGTCTGCGAGCAATCTGTATGGTCATGTGACAGCCACATGATAAGATTCCATTGCAGTGTTCACCGCTGTACTGTGCATTTCAACTTTTTTCCCATTTAGTTCTCCCTCAAATTATCCACTGCCTCTCAAGTTTAGCCCAGTACTGTTTGGTTTGTCACTGTAGAAAATCTATTTTGGTTCCACGTGTATGTATGTGGTGGGCCACCTGATAATCATGTGTTAAGTCCCTGGACACCCTGGAGAGGAATCCTGGGGTTGGAGGAATGCTTTAATGGTGACACGCGGTATCTGTTGGGGGAGACACGCACACGGCATCTACACTCTGACATACATTCATTTCAATGTCTTTGATGGCCGCTGCCAACAGCATGCGCACATCGTCGGAGGAGGAATCAAAGAAGGGACCAGCAGGTGGGGATTGTGAGACCAGTGCGCGCCGATGCGTTAGTTAGTTGGTTAGTTTAGCAGTGACATCCTTAATCTGGAGCAACGTCCCGCCGCCTCGGGATCCAACAAGAGTCTGAACGGAACATCCCCTGTTTCAAAATGTTTTAAGTCCGGCGAAACAATCACCAAGGTCGACGGCGTCCCGGGGGGGGGGGGGGGGGGGGGGGGGTCCCGGTGAGGCGCTGGGCTCATACACAGGTCCCCTGGTGGTGCCCTGTGTAGTGCTTGCGGTGCTTCAGGCCTCGGTCCTTGAGCTCCAGGGCTCTCTGCTGGGTCGTGTCCGCCAGGGCGCTGGCAATGGCCATGCCTAGCGGGAGAGTCATGTGGGGAAGAGGAGAAGGATGAGTTCATTCATCATTTAATTGGGTTTAACCGTTCAGGCTGCATGCGTATTCTTTATGGCCTTTTACTTTATTATGACTTATTATTTACTCGTCGATATTAACACAAGGCACATCCTGCCGTTGCCCTGATGAACGACCTCTACCCTGCAACATTAAACGTGAGAAAGGAGGAAGACATGCACCCAGAGAGACTCTGTAATGTATTTCTATAATCACATATACGAGGAGAACACAGAGAAGGCGTTGTGATGAACATCAAAGGGGAACGTCCCAGCAGCGAGTGACAGATGGAGATGCATTCACCTCAAAACCCCGTCCTCCTTCTCCTCTCACCATCAACAGAATATGGGGTCTCTCTCTCTCTCTCTCTCTCTCTCTCTCTCTCTCTCTCTCTCTCTCTCTCTCTCTCTCTCTCTCTCTCTCTCTGTCTCCCCCCCCCACCTCAGCACGTCCATATCTGATCTCCCACGCCAGCATCACAGCGCCTTGTGTTTCCCTGGCAGGTCATGCTGCCGTTATTCTAGATGTAGCAGTAATGGCGCCCCCCCCCTCCCCAGCAACACTGCGGGGCTGACAGGGCACGGTACCATTAGCGGCGGAGGAGAGGAGTGGGCTGAGGGGCCCCAGCCAAGTGCACGGGGTAACTGCGAGCAGGGGGAGTCTGCGGCTGCTGCTCGGCACCATGTGATTTAGATGCCCAATGTTTGGAGAATTTCACACTCAACTGATTTGTTTTGCGGACGCTTTTTTTCCCCTCTCTCCTTTTTGGGGGGGCGGATGGAAAAATTTAAAGCGGATTACACAGCCCTGTGGTGTGCTCTCCGGTGAGACTGTTTGGTGTGTGTGTTTGTGTGTGGTGGGGGGTGGGGGGGTCTGGCTGTGTGTATGGGTGTGCATGCCTCTGTTGCTGTGTGTGTCTGTGTGTTAGTGTGTGAGAGAGAAGATTTCGCACCGTTATGTATATTCCTGTCTGTACTACGTGAACTAAAGTTCGGCTACCAAGAGCCAAATTAACACTTTTGCATCTCCCGTTCTGCATTACTCTCACCAAACACAATCAGACATACAGAGTACTCCGAAGCCGGTGGTCTCCCTACTGATTCGACCGGGCGGGCCCGGTAATGCGTTGCGCACGCTGCATTTGATGGTGTTTGGAAAAGCCAATTTCTGTTCTTCGGAAATCTTACAGACAGAGTTAAAGTATGCAGAGTTGCAATATATATCTGGAAATGTCCGTATTGATGCAAAGCAGCTGTGGTGTTGAAATGGTTAAAATGTTTGTCCTCTGTTTGTGTAAATAATATGTGAGCGACGGTGAAGGTAAAATATGAGGTCCTATACTTTAATGTGCCACCAGGAATCGACACCAGTGTATGTAATAACACGTTAGGTAATAACACCATTATTTTTTCAGCAACGGGGTAATCTAACTAATTACTGTTTCCGTCGTTACAACGCCGTTACGTTACTGTGCGTTAAATGCGGTGCGTTACTATGAATTGATTGATAAACTGCGTAATCCGAACGCACCCCTGGCTCCAAACACAAACTGCTAGTGAGGAGACCGGGTGGGTTAATGCGATTATGATTGGCTAAGGCAGAGTCATGGTAGCCAATCTGAGTGTTTTTACACACACGCCACACACACGCACAAGCACACACCAAATAGATTTGATGAACCAGCAAGAAATGGCGAGTCCGGAGCAATCTGATGAAAAGTTGGCATTTTCTGTAGTATTCGGCAGATGTTCCACAGCCTTTGCAACGAAGCAAATTAAAATTCAGTTGGAAGTATACCGGGGCCTTAAATGGGCAGTTCAACGATTTAACACATTAAGGCCAATTGAAAACTGCTCAGAAAAATCCAAATTCTTTGACATAGAGTAACTTTCTTTTTTTACTGTAGCGCAAATAGTTACTTTCCCTGGTAAATAGTTATTTCAGTTACTGAAATATTTCAGTAGTAATTCAGTTACTAACTCAGTTACTTTTTGGAACAAGTAGCGAGTAACTATAACTAATTACTTTTTTAAAGCAACGTTCCCAACACTGATCGACACACAAAGAAAAGCTGCAGCTCATGTTTTTCTTCCGCCGTACTCTAGAGTACTCCAGATCCTTTTGGTTTCTTAAGTGTGTTGTCCTTCACCTCATATAAATGTCACCTGTCTTCAGTATTCACGGCTGAAAATACGTGTTAATTAGCAAAATGAAATTGGTCAAATCTAATCACATTATTCGACAGGTGAGAGCGGGCGCTCGCTGAGTGCCATGGCAACGGGGCTCATTAACGTAATTGTTTTGTCAGGTGAGTTGCTGCATCATTAACTCCCGACCCTGCCGCCGTCTTGATGGGACTAATGGGGTCATTAGCGAGCGATCTAATCGTCTGCGGGGAGCGGGCGTGCTAGACGACGCAGCGAGTCGCACTGTGGCGGAGGGAAGTAGTACAGTGAACACAGTGGCAGGCTTTGAAACATCTGGGAAAGGAGGTGCTCGCTTCCATCAAAAGAACAACACATTTTTTTCCCCCTCCAACATCCCTGTTGCAGATCATACTCTGAATGAAGACACAGGAGACACGTAGCGTTTCCTGTGCCACGTGAAGGCAGAACGGACGGTAGAACAATAGCAGCTGGTTCGTCAAATATTTACGAACAAGCTGGCACGCATCGTGTTGACAGCGCTGGATGGACTCCAGTGGTGTCAGATTGGAGTGGGGGGGAGGGATGGGCTCAGGTCGAGGTAACGCCAGATTCCCCACCCCCCCGCCCTCCCCAGCAAGTTTCTGAGAAAAAAATTGCATCAAAGCACAGTAAGGAAGGTGTGGAAACTGCACTCCCAGGTCAACAAAGCAGAGTTTCCAATTTGTGTCTCCAGGCCACCTGTTGGGCCGATACCCAGGGTGGGGGGCCTGCCAGCAGGGGGGCTGGGGGGGCTGCCCACAGGGGTTACGGGGCCGGCCCACAGAGGGATGGGGCGACGGCCAACACAGCGCGGAGGTGGTGTGAAGGTCAACGCATAGGGAGAACGAAACGAGAAAAATGAAACATTTTGGTCGCTTCAGGTCACTGAGCACTCCCTGCCTTTATTGAAGAGAGAGAGGGAGAGAGAGAGAGAGAGAGAGAGAGAGAGAGAGAGAGAGAGAGAGAGAGAGAGAGAGAGAGAGAGAGGGAACGAGGGGGAGAGAGAGAGAGACGGAGAGAGTATGAGAGAGTGAGGGAGGGAGATAGGGATGGAGAGAGAGAGAGAGATGGAGAAATTGAGAGAGAGATGGAGAAGTGAGAGAGAGAGAGAGAGAGATAGATCGACATAGCCCAAAGAGATGGAGGAGAACAAGGATGAGAGGAGGAGTAGAGGAGCGAGGTCGACCTGGTTCTCTGGGCATATAAGGGGAAACAGGAAGGAGTTATCCAAGCGTTCCCGCATCAACCTAACTCTCCAGCATTGTTGCAGGGATATGCAAATAAGTGTTCAGCGCGGGGTATGGGATGCTTAGCTGGTTCTTCCCCCTTCTCCATCAGTGGTCCGGTTTGGGCCAGGACGCAGGTTCCTCTGGTGAAGAGGACACTGTGTGCCTCTCCTTCAGCCACTAAGTACTTCACTTAACTGCTGCACCTTCGGAAATCTTCCTGTCATACTTCTTTCTCTCTTCTCACACACAAACACTCAATTGCTCCGACAGACTGCACGCACACACACACATGTACACAAACACATGTGCATGCACGCATACACACACACACACGCACACTAACTTCCACACACACACACACACACACACACTTGTTTTTGCTTACAAAGGGTCTCAGCTACCCGCTGTACCCGTCTTCAGTTTCGATCTCTTCTTTTAACCTTCTCCCCCTGCTCTCTGTCTGTCTCTGTGGCGCACCGTGTGACTCAGGCTAATCAACAAGGGATGATATAAAGGACTATAAAGGTCTCTAAGCAGAGAGCAGAGAGCACAGGTAGGACACATCCTGCATATTATTTCAAATGCGCTCTCTCTCTCTCTCTCCCTCTCTCTCTCTCTCTCTCTCTCTCTCTCTCTCACTCTCTCTCCCCCATCCGTAAATCTCCCTCTACCACGCTCCGGAGTCTTCCCTGATCTTTTTATTATCAACCTCTTTTAAGTCCTGCAAGAATACAAGACAGATTCCTCTTACAGGGTATTTTCTCGTTTCTGTGTTCTGGTACATACATTTAAGAGCTGGCTAATGGTCAGTCCATTTGGTCAGGATTCACTCAATGGAGAGGTTCAAACTCAAAATTCTCTCTCTCTCTCTCTCTCTCTCTCTCTCTCTCTCTCTCTCTCTCTCTCTCTCTCTCTCTCTCTCTCTCTCTCTCTCTCTCTCTACAGTGTGAGTGAAGCTGTAAGCTGGCCGACACCAATGCACTTTCGATGTCCCTAGGTGAATCACAGTCAACAGTTGTTTAGGATGCGTGTGTGTTTGTGTGTTTCTGAGTAGGTGTGTGTATGCGTATGTATGTACACACAAACACACTCACCATAGCTGGTCAAATGTTAAGAATTGCAGAAAGTGCAATCGTTATAGCAGAATGCTTATGCCAAGTGCTGCACAGCAAAGGGGTTCAATTCTGTGTAACTGACACATCACCGATAGGGAGGTCCACGGAGAGCGAATACAGTACCTCAACCATGGCTTCATGGTCCAGTTAACACCTGTGATCTGCCTGAACAATGAGCAGTTCACATTGTTTACCCACTATCAGGAACAGCCACTGAAATATATCAAATGAATGCAGGGGGTCTCAATGATATCTTGGTGTATGTGTGTGTGCGTGCGTGTTTGCGTGTTTGTGTGTGCACGTGCATGTGTCCACATGCATGTGTGCTTGCTGCTAAAGCCAAACTAAAGTTGAGAGAATTCTGCTCTCACAGCTTGTGATCTCATCTCACACACTAGCATGTGCAGAGAGAGAGAGAGAGAGAGAGAGAGAGAGAGAGAGAGAGAGAGAGAGAGAGAGAGAGAGAGAGAGAGAGAGAGAGAGAGAGGAAGAGATAAAGAGATAAAGGTAGATTGATTTTAGAGAGAAAGAGAGAGCGCGAGAGAGCGAGAGTGATATGGGAGAGAGCTCTCCCAGCTATTACTGTAATTCAGTGGTTTACAGTAAGCTAAGAATAACAAAGCAATAATAACAAGTCATAATTTAGGTAAACGTGAGACAAGTAGTACAGTAAATGCATGTGTTAAACCATAATGTAATGATGAAATGTAATGAGATCTTCATGCCATCTAAATAAGTGCATCTCAAAATTTGAATTTCTTATTGACCAACATTCGAATGAGACACTGTCCCGGAAAACTTTCTATTTAATTAGAGAACTGTATCGGCAAATAAACATCATACGATACGGTACCTTTGAAATACCTTGACTATCCACTTTAAACCAACACTTTACACTTTGGCCAAAAGTCCTCAGTGCTGATATTTTTCTGAAACTCTCCCAAACCACATTATCGCTATTAAAGTCCTGCAATGAAGAATCACTTGGATGCTGCAAAATCTTCTCAAGAGC
The DNA here is from genome assembly GCF_902167405.1 of Gadus morhua. NCBI lineage: Eukaryota > Metazoa > Chordata > Actinopteri > Gadiformes > Gadidae > Gadus > Gadus morhua. Next base: position 21,476,174 of record NC_044062.1, on the reverse strand, counting down.
AGGCAATAAAACAGCTTGGCAACGGGACCTACCGAGTGTGTTGGTGTTTGTGTGTGTGTGTGTGTGTTTGTGTGTGTGTGTGTGTGTGTGTGTGTGTGTGTGTGTGTGTGTGTGTGTGTGTGTGTGTGTGTGTGTGTGTGTGTGTGTGTGTGTGTGTGTGTGTGTGTGTGTGTGCGAAAGAAATGTGTTGATGCTTTGATAGAGAGTTGCAATAACAGTGTAGACATTTATTTCTGTCGTCATGGCAGCAAGGGACGTCCACGTTCCTACGGCTGGTCTCAGTAGAGTTTCTATGGAGGAACTGTTGGAAGAGTGGCATAGTACCACTGTGCACGACCCACACACACAGGACTACTGTCAATAATTACACAGGAGACTAAATTAAAGTTAAGGTGCATAAATATTTCCCAAACCTTAAAATGTTTGTTTACTCTGCACAATGTCGATTGAAGGAGACAAAATAGAGAGAAATCACTCAGAACCTCATCCTTCCTTTAAGAGTTGGCTAGTGAGAATGACTACTTCACTGATCTGACAGATGTATGGAGAATGTTCCACTGGAGACAGTGGCAGTACACCTGGGTACACATTCGAGAAAGTATATTATCCATGGCTAGGCTTGACCAGTTTTGATGTTTTAAGCATCATCGTAGTGGTTTTAGGAGTTGTTGAATAGTGCATATTGGTTTTACTGACTATTGTATAGTGCAGTGTGGTTTTTTATAAAAATACAAAATCAAAAAGCCCTTTTTGTCAATTTAACGCAGCTTTTTTTGATTACGCTTTTTTATATAGAATACACAAAATCAAAAGCAGATTTAACATCTTTGCAACTGTGGTGGGATGTAGGGAAATCAAGCAACTGTCTCAACAGCGCTCTCGGAATGTCACAAAAGACAGAGCCAGGTCAATGAGAGAACTAGAAATAGATTTGTAGGAGGAGATCGAGGCCATATAAAGGCTCTCACTGCAAAATGATGAGCTCTGGCCAACCTGCTAAGCACTGCAGCACAGGGGGCGCTAGTGAGGTCATGTTTATTGAGCGTGACACAAATGGATGCGCCATATCAGTAATTTATGATCTTGAGAAAGCTTATCCTTTTCAGAACCCGCAGAACCATGAAAATATGCAACCAACTTTTGTGGACTTTGGTATACAAGTGAACATAAAGATGACCATTTATTTGCCCAGTCATTCTATGGTGGTCTCCCAAAAGCCTAGCCTGACTCCATCCTGAATGCGGTCCTTTCTGCAGAAGAGCTGGATGCTGCAGTACAGGGCTTGCAGAGTGGTAAAATGGTCTGCCTGCTGATTTGAATAAGGTGTTCTGTTCAGTAAAATATGCAGATGTTCTTGCTGTATTAAGGGACAGTCTGGCTGGAAGGAGGCTACCTGTGAGTTGTAGGAGGGCAGTGATAACACTGATTCCTAAAAAGGAAGATTTGAGAACAGATCAAAAACTGGAGGCTGGTCTCCCTACACTGCACTGATTACATACTCCTGTCGAGGATTTTGGCCACCAGCTTGCGAGAGGTAATGGAGGAGGTCATCGATTTGAATCAAACCTACTGTGTGCCCGACAGGTTAATATCTGGCAATGCTCAATTTATTAGGGACAATTCGGAAGTCTCTGGCTCATTGGGAATAGTGACTTGTCTTATTTCCATGGATTTGGCTATTGACCGAACATCAGTACTTGTGGCAAACACTTCAGGCATTTGGTTTCAACCCAGGATTCATAGCCATAAACAAGGATATTATTTATCAAGTATGTTGTACTTTATTGCAATGTAAACGTTTTTACATCAAATAATGAAAATGATGTCTGGTTTGTCAATACCAGGGTGCAATGTATCTTTACACGATCAGCCAATGCAGATGATGTAATATTCTTTGTCAAACATCAAGGAGACATGACCTTTTTAGCAAGGCAGTGAGTGATATCAGTTTGCTCTCCTCTGCAAGGGTCAACTGGGAAAGGAGAAAGGCTGTTTTAGTTTGGGGCTAGCTAACCAGATAGTCCTAACAGGAGGGTTGATTTGGAGAACGGGGGTTTAAAATACTTTGGTGTTTTTACAGGGTAGCAAGACTTTCTAAATAAAAACTGGTAAAATATTTTGGAGAAAGTAGAGGGACTGCCAAAGTAGTGGAGTTGGCTTCCATTGCACCATTAATATTGTTGCTTCAACCCTGTAGCATTGGCTTGTTCATGTAGATCCCCCACCAAACCTGCTGGCTAAGATTCAATCAGTCTTAGTGGATTTATTTTGGGACGTGCTTCACTGGCTTTCTCAGAGCATACTTTGTCCCCCAAAGAAGATGGAGGCCAAGGAATTGTGCATCTGGCAAACAGGGATGCCCCCTTCATCCAGAGACAACCAACAGGGCCAAATTACCTTGTCTCAGGGCCACTGGCATGTTCTGTTCTGAGATGTTTTGTTCATTTGGGATTAAAAATCCCTTTTTTTCCCATGGATTTTAACGTCAAGGATTTCAGGAACCTCCCTGTGTTTTATCATGACCTTTTTACAGTATGAGACCTCTTTGTGAAACAGAGAGTGGCCTTTCCATCGTCACCTCACTGGCTGCTTAATGAACCTGTGTTGCTCGGAGGTTGGCTAGCTGGCCACTATGTGACAGGACCCACACTCTTGGAACGACTGTGTGGGGCTTATAGTAAAGCTGTCTGGTCCAGAATTGGACGACACAGCAACTTTGGGTGCAAATTTAGGAGTTACATCATCTCGGGTTCATTGGGCAGCTGCTGGACAGCTAGAAACATCAGCTGACTGGTGATGAATGCATCCTTCTAAGTTCCAACTGTGCCTCTAGTTGGCCTAATTGTTATGATCCTTTCACTTCTTTGAATTTTCTTCCTGGTTTTAAAGACTGCTCAGGGGTCTCATTTATAACCGTTGCGTACGCACAAAACGGGGCTGAAATTGGCATACGTGACTTTCCACGCCAAGGTTGTGATCTATAAAAAACCAACCTGACGGGAGAATGTACACAGCCCTAAGCAAACTCTGACCCATGCGTACGCATGGTTTGGAGGAAAAGGAGAATTGGCGACACAGATGGTGTGGCGGTGAACTGAAGTCAGACGGAAGAATTGTAGAGTGAGAAGAACGATAATGTTTTATCATCGCCCTTCATCAATTTAATTTCAACCCGTATCATGCGTTAAATCTATGTAATCAGAATAATTTAAGTCAACTGCGTTATTTCTCAGTTATAACACCAGAAACATCTCCTTAGAATAGAAATAAAAAAAAATCGCTATATTTAATACCGTCACTCCATACTGTCCACTGACGGCACGACTGCATGGAATAAAGCAATTGTCCAACATGTGTCAATAACATTATATCTTTATGTGACACTGTAAACACATAATCAAATGTCAATTAAAACCCAAGTGTGGAAAACCAAGCCACACTCCTCATCACAATCGTTGTCCGTTAATCTTGATGCTTTTCATGACAAATCAGGCATTAAAAAGGGGTGATGTTCAAGAACATTTTACGTTACAGAGGTGAGCGCCGTGGTAATGCTGCACCATATGGCACTTCTTGCGGACCATGCAAATGGCAGGATTCGGAGGGAGAGGGTCTTTAGGGACCATAACGATTTATTGGTAGGCTATATAAAAATATGCACCTTTATGTCAGACAACTTCTTTTTAAATTCTGGGACGGTGCGCTCCGTGCTACTGTCAGAGTTCACTGCTGCAGCAACATGTTGCCACTCACTCTGCTTTTTGTTGTTGGCGATCCCAATCCCGTGACCGCCGAACAAAACTACTTTTTGGGCCTCCATCTCACCCACAAGTGTCTCCACTTCAACCTCCGGGAAATTTCGCTATTTTGCTTTTCTCAGTACTTCTGCCATTGTTTCCGAAAAGACATAATACTTGTATCTGAGTCTGTTTTATACACAGATCGCATTCATGAGGTAATTTGCATTGACCATTTATGGTTAAAAAGGGGCGTGTCCAGGGCGGAACGTGAAGCTGATTCAGCTGCGCACACTTGTAGGCACTCTGTGATTTATAAAGCAAAGATTGCGTACGGTGTGCGTACGCAGGGTTTTATAAATCTGAATATTTTTTAGCGCACGCAAAACTTGGCTTTTGGGCGTACGTACACTTTTAGTAACGATCCCATGCACAGTTTTATAAATGAGAACCCAGGGCTGTTAGGTAAAGTGTTGTATTTGAACAATTTGTCAGGTAAACTCTCAAAAAAATGTGCGTAAAGATTTTAAACAAAGGTAGGGCGGATGGTCGATCTGGCTGTCCCTGGAGAGTTCACTTGGGCCTGAAGGAGGAAGGACCCTGGTGATCCGCAGTTGAGAGTTCAGCAGGGGATTGTTTGGGTGTCAAACATATGCTGTTCGGTACACACAGAGTCTTTCACAGTTTTTCAGAGTGACAGACTAACGCCTCCATTCCTGCTGTTAATTATGTTTTTTATGTTTTTTAGAGTTGCACGTTTTTTTTTTAAAGCACAACCAAATTTTTGGTTTTAAATACAGTTAAATGTTCAAACACAAAATTAGTATTTTAAACTTTATGATTGGCCAAGCATAGATGGCAATCTATCTAAGCTGAGAATTCCCTGAGAATTCCCTGAGTATGGACGCACAGTTGTTTTTTACCCGACTCTTGAAGTCGAGGATGAACGTAGATTTCAGGTATAATAAAGAAATGCAGGACGTAGATATATTCTTGTGAGAGGAGCACTTTACTCTGTTGTAGGAGAATGGATGTTTGATTGGATCTTTTGGCTTCAATTAAATTATTTGTGGCTATTTACTGTTGTGTTTTTGTTTATATATGTTGTATGTTATTGTGTATCTATTTATATGTCTATGTTTATTTATACATATTTTTTAACATTGACATGTGTATTATAGAGGAAATTGATAAAGAACAAAAAAACGTTTTTGGGGTCCGGTTGGCCGGGGAGGGAGAGAAAGATCTTTCTCTCCCTCCCCGGCTCTATTTCAGTTCTTTGTTTGTCCCCAGTCCTCCTTCACCTCGCTCCCCTGAGTTCTTACCATTAACTAAGAGAGAGAAAGAGTGAGAGAAAACGTTCAAACAAGAGCTAAAATAGGCAAAGTCATCGTCGATTCTGCTTGAAGAGCACCCCCCCACTATGGGGGGCGGTCTCAGAGTGACTCATTCCCACCTGCTCAGATCAATGGATGAGGGTGTCTGACCCCAGGAGAGGAGGGGGAGGGGGAGGGGGAGGGGGGGGTCCGTATCTGTTCCTTTGACTTCGGGGGGAGGATTGCATGGCATATCTACGGAGTAACCCCTGAATAATTTCCAGAATTCACAATTCGGAATAAGTCTGTTCTTGCTTCATCGTCTAAACGATCATCGTGTCTAAAAAGTGGCTAATTAGAGTTGTGTTAACACACTTGTCTGCATTATGAACGTCCCCTGGTTACTGGTTACACACATAGAGACACCGTTCTTCCCCTTGTGTTAATGTCAGTCGGGCGATCTCTACAAGGACGCTGGATACTGCAAGGTGCGCTTGGCTTCGTGTAACGAGGATCCTGTCCCACTGCGGGTTACCGCCAACCTGCGTTGGTGCTGAACATCCTGGATGCAGGTCTGCTCCTGTCTGCATGGGAGCGCTACATCTTGATCATGAGGTGAAAGCCCTAGCGGCAAAACCCCACACCCTGGCTGATGAATGTCTCCTTGTTCGTCTCCGCACTCCACTCAGCGGCAGCAGCAGAGCTCTTCGGACCTGTTCCCGTTGGCTACAGAAATGAACTATCGATGACGCCGCCGCCGAGGCTACGAGCGCTGCGGCAGATCTGATTAAACGTGTGAGGGTGAGGCGAAGGTCGGGTGGGAGGGGAACTGAGAGAACATACAGGAGCTCTGTACTTATTCCCTATCATGTTGTCTACATTTTGATTGTCTCGCTGACTGCTGAACGTACCCCAGCATGTTGGCGTGATTTAGAGGGGACATACAAGGGAGGTATGTATTGTATATTCTGTTTGCTCTGAATACACAGGACCCACGATGATTTGCTTCCCGTATATCCGTCCGGCGTCTAGTGTGGCTGCAGAGTTTTACGGCTCGCAAAACAAACTGCAGGACCGTTGAAAGGTGTGTGAGTGTGTGTGTGTGTGTGTGTGTGTGTGTGTGTGTGTGTGTGTGTGCGTGTGCGTGCTGACTGTGCATGCAGCCCTCTGTGCTTGGCTCTGGTCTAGGGAGGAGATTTATTAAGATGGCTGTCTGCGCTCGACGCTCGGAGACGCACGCTGCAGCGAGCAGGGGCATCGGGTTACACCCCCCTCCCGCCAGACAGTAGAGTGTTCCAGAGAAACGCATCCTGCAGCTGAAAGTTGGAGCAGGCAGGCTCACATCCCATGAGCAAGGGGGTCTTTTGCTGAAAGCAGCGGTGCATATGTTTCTCCTCAGTGCTTTGCTGTGATATGGACTCAGATGACATGTTTATTGAAAGACAAAATCCTTTTTGAATAATAAACTACAGCTCCGGCGGGCTCGTTAGTCATTCTATTTAGACTAGCTGAGTGCGTGTGTGTGTGTGTGTGTGTGTGTATGTGTGTGTGTGTGTGTGTGTGTGTGTGTGTGTGTGTGTGTGTGTGTGTGTGTGTGTGTGTGTGTGTATGTGCGTGCGTGCGTGCGTGCGTGCGTGTGTGTGTGTGTGTGTGTGTGTGTGTGTGCATGTGTGTGTGTTTGTGTTTTTTTGTGTGTGTGTGTTTGTGTGTGTGTGTGTGTGTGTGTGTGAGTGTGTGTGAGTGAGTGTCTGATGTCTCTGTCAACATGTGTGGCAATTCATGGGACCAAAGCAGTGCCTCAAGTAAACTTAAATTGGTGTGTGTGTGTGTGTGTGTGTGTGTGTGTGTGTGTGTGTGTGTGTGTGTGTGTGTGTGTCTGTGTGTCTGTGTGTCTGTGTGTCTGTGTGTTTGTGTGTGCATGCACATGTGCAATTGAGTGTGTGTCTGTGTCCTACCAGATTGTCCAGGTGGAGGTATTCCTGAAGGTAGTCTTGGGAGGTAGAGGAGGACGGTCAGGACACTGGCTCGGCTCCCCCAGCATGGTTCAATAGCTATGGGCTTAGGCAGGAACTGCAAAACACACCAACACAAACACGCACACACACACACACACACACACACACACACACACACACACACACACACACACACAAGATATAAGACACGATAATACTTTACAATTAGTACACCCATGTGTACCTCAGGCATAGAGCACAACGAATGTGGCGGTATGTGTGTGTGTGTGTGTGTGTGTGTGTGTGTGTGTGTGTGTGTGTGTGTGTGTGTGTGTGTGTGTGTGTGTGTGTGTGTGTGTGTGTGTGTGTGTGTGTGTGTGCGTGTGTGTATGTGTCCTACTCCATTGACAATGGCTGATAATGGTTCCATTCTCCCCGCTCAAACACTGAGAAAATTGGCATGCCTCCCAGCGACCCCTGGGGTCCCGTACAGGGAGGGAGGCCCTTGGGCCCTCGGGCCCCGAGCACGGAGTCGGGCTGATGAAGATGGAGCCAACCGGACCCCAAGGGAGCGGAGGCAAATACTCTGGCATGCAATGTGTTTGTGTGTGTCGGTATGTGTGTGGGGTTGATGCTGTCAGCATCCATTCTCCTCAGGCATGTTAACAGACTACCACTGAGACTGGTAATATCCATAACTTACACACCAACCATGTATCTCTCTCTCTCTCTCTCTCTCTCTCTCTCTCTCTCTCTCTCTCTCTCTCTCTCTCTCTCATCCCACCCTGTTTTCCCAGCCTCTCTCTCCCCCTCTCTTTGTTCTCTCCCTCCCTCTGCAGTCCCAACTCAGAGATAGACTTTGTAGTAGAGTACAGTAGACTCTGACCCGGAACTGCAGGTTAGCTTGGGACGACCATAACTTCCCCCTCCATCTAAAATTACCATCAATGGTAACCTCATAAGACACTGATAAGTTTGATATATTATTGAGAAATAACTCTTTTCATCTAATGGCGACACCGGACTTCGCACTATTCTTCACTCTTCTAGTGTGGCATTTGACACCATTTCTCATAACCTCCTCCTTGACAGACTGGCCTCCATTGGACTCACTGACTCACCCTTGAACTGGTCATACTCAGTTCATCCAACTCTAAACTTTCAAATCCCAGTCACTACCCCCTTCTGTTCATCATTTATCTACTTCCTCTTGGCCATATTTTTCGTAAATGTAACATTTCTACCTATCCACCAAGCCCACCTCCACCCTCCCGCTCACCCTAGCCTACAGGAAATCAAATCCTGGTTCTCCTTCTACTTTCTAAAACATAACAGCATTAAAACCGAGGATCTCCTCATTGGCACCAAATCCACCTTGACAAAACCTGACAGTTTTTCTATTACCATCGATAGCTCCTCCCCCTCCCCTTAGGTTAAGAGTCTGGGTATCATCCTTGACAGCACGCTATCATTCCAAGCTCACATCAATAACATCACAAGGTCTGCCTATTACCATTCACGCAACATCAACCGCCTCCGCCCATCCCTCACACCCAATAGTACAGCCGTCCTTGTTCACACCCTGGTTACACCACACATCTATTAGTGCAACACCCTTCGCTTTGGTCTCCTTCTCAAGTCCATCCGTAAACTTGCATCATCACAAGAACCCCCTCCGTGAATCACATCACTCCTGTCCTTCACTGGCTCCCGGTCAGATATTGCATTCACTTTGATTCTGCTCCTCACCTTTAAGGCCCCCACGCTCCTCCGTACATATCTGAACTCCTGCACCACAACACACCCAACCGCACTCTGAGGTCTTCCTCTTCCACTCATCTGACTGTGCCACCTGCCCGCCTGGTCACTATAGTCCAGGGCCTTCAGCTGATCTGCCCCCCACCTCTGGAATACCCTCCCACCAGACATCCGTAATTTTGACCCCCTTTCCACTTTCCACAAAACAGATCTTTTTAAACTGGCATACTCTGTCTAATTGTTGTCACCCAACTCATCCCATTAATGTCAATTTGTCGGGTCCTATTCATTATTGTTGTTGTTCTTTTTTAACTCTGGCCTGCAGTGGGGCCTCTGAAAGGCGCCTATAAATAAAATGAATTATTATTATTATTAACAATAAATGAATGCAAACAAATGTAATATAGTTCACAATAGAACTCTACACCCTGGCTGCTGCTCCTTCAGAGAGCCGAGGCAGGGTGGCCCACCGGTGTCTGCACGCACGCATCGTCCGCTCAACTGCCTGGGTCAAACTCAGAAACTCTTTGCGAGTGCCTATATTCCTATGCCCTCCTCCTCCATCGGGTGTCTCCGTGTCCGCCTCCGCGCTCCGCTCGTCTGTGTCTCACGGAAGCAGCAGCAGAGCTCCTTGACTTGTTCCCTTTTCGCTAAAGAAATAAAACTATTGATGGCGCCGCTGCCGAGGCTACTCAACGCCGCGGCAGATCTGGGTCGAGGCAAGAGTTGGGTGGCGGGGGAACTGAGAGAACATCCAGGGTACACACAAGAGAGGGACGGCAAGCACAGCTGTTCTTTGTATGAACCAGAACATGTATTCTATATCCTGCATGTTCTGAATAAAGCTGGATCCGTCTTTACACAAGTAAGGTAAGAGGATTTGCTCGCTGGAAGAGGAACCACGATGATTTGCTTCCCGTATAGTTTTACGGCTTGTGAGACAAACTGCAGGACTGTTGATAGGTGTGTGTGTGTGTGCGACTGACTGCAATCATATTATTATTGCTAATAAACTAATGCAAACAAAAGTAAATAAACTCAGCACAAAAATGAAGGAAATTTGTTGAATATTTTTCTGTGGTAACAATGCTTTTTGGCAATAAATCTTATACCGTTGGAAAGCCTGTTTAGTTCCCTTTCAAATGGTGCCCTATTTGTAAGGAACATGCACATAAGGGATGAGCAGCAGAGCTGAGTATGTGGGTTGCGCCCATGAAAAATTGGCCAAATCTTCTCTGCCAACGCCTAACAGCTTATTCTGCCATTGACTCGTTTGGTGTATGGTGGATTGGATGATTGAAGTTTGAAGAAACAAGAAAAATTGGCAATTTAACAATTTATTTATTTCACAAACAGGAGCCTCAGTAGCGTGTGGAAGAACCATACACAGCCACAACAGCCTGGCACCTCCCCCTCATGCTGGTCATCAGCCTGGTCACACACTGCTGTGGGATGGCAACCCATTCTTAGACCAGCATTTGTCGCAAGTCAGCCAACGTGGTTGTGTTGGTCACTCTAGCACGCACAGCTAGCCCGGCGCAAATCTAAAAAGGGTTTGTCCGAAGTAGCCTAATTACCCGTAGGTGTGGTTTGGGCGTAACGTGCAATAAACCAATGAGAGTGCCATCTCCCATCCCCTTTAAGAGCCATGGGCTTATTTTAATATGACGAGTTGATATTTTGACAGCGTGTTTGCAGTCTCCGATGAGACAGATGCATGACCACATGAATTTCAAACTTCAAATGGCTCAGTTTATTGCCAAATAATATGGCCTAATTCACACATAGAATAGCGTTTTCTTCCACAACTTCAGAAACACAGAGTCCTCAAATAAATTTCGGCAAAGAAAACTTAACATACATATGATATGCGGTAACTGTGGTTCTATTTAATGATATACGCAATACATTAACAAACATTGTTTTTTACCATTATTGTATGCACTATCGTTATCGACTTGTGTTCCTAATATGCATGTGTCCCCCCGTTAATACACATTGCCATGGACTGTATTATGCGTTACGTGTTTAGTTTGCGTGTGTTTAAACAGATGGATGCACACACGTGTGCCCGCTTTCATCAATTATTTTACACATGCACACACGCGCCCCTCGCATTCATTCATTCTTTTTAACACTCACTCGCGGTAAAACAATGTTTTCTCACGATCAAATACTCATCAATCCTAAAAGTTATGGGCTTGTACACGATGTCTGTGTCAAGAACATATGTGTTTGCTGTACGGTGTTTGCAGATGCGTTGATTTAAAAGTACAACTTATTACCGCTGTGTCAGCTGTTCTTTCCCAGGTAATTTACTAAGAATGTGTGGCTAGGTAGATGAGAGTAGCAAAGTGCATGCGCGAGGTGCACAAGCAACATTATGCATGCACCCTTAAAATAGCATCTGAACAACGCGCCACTGACTTTAAACCCGGTATTTTCTGGTTTGTGGCGCAATTGTTTTCTGAAACTGCAAAATAGCACCGGGGAACGTTTGCGCCAGAACACGCCTCCTTCTTTCGCCGAACCGAAAGAAGCGCAAGATCATTCCCTAATTTACAGGCACGTGGTGGTTGAGGAAAAAGAACGCTCGGCGCCATTTGCAAACTAGCAACGACACATGCGTCAGTGTAGAAAGTCAATTGCGCCGGATGTAAGATAGGGCCCTGTGTGTCAAAGTCCACTGTATTTAACTCCTCAGATGATGAGTCCTAACAAAGACCGCTGTGAGTCAGAGTGGAATCGAGGTATTGACCATTCTTGACCCTTCCCCCAGATCAGACCACAGAGTTCACAGAGGAAGACCCTCCTCATTACTGAAGGCAACACACACATACCCACAGTGTTGCGCCAGAACACGCTGGAAGAGCAGCATTCAATGAACACACTCATATATTTGGTGAGCGTGAACTGAACATACTCATTTGCAACAACTGAACTGAATACCGACACCCAAGGATTTACTGTAACCCGTATGCCAGCATGGCTTCTAAAAACAATACCAACAAAATATCTTCCGCTGAAGCCAATAGTAGATATGAATATTTGAATTAATTTTATGAACAAACGAGTACAGAATTGATCGGAGAAAAAAAAAATGTTTTTTATGCAAACTGTGCCTTCCGGGTCTGAGGAAGCAAGCCCGAACGTCAGCCACATTGGAACCACGTTTAAAAAGACATATTGAATGAAGCATCCGACCAGTCTGGGGAAATATTTGAGACTTAATGATATTGATCACAAGAAAGGTAAGCCTCTAGCCAACAGCCGTAGAGATCCTCCACCCAAGTCAAACTGACATTCTGTAAATGACCGGGGCCTGCGATTAGCTTGGTTTTTCACTTTCTGCTAAACATTGTGACACATTGTTTAAGTGGTTCAACATATACTCTCATTATTATTTCAATCTTTATTCTATAGTTTGGGCAGTGGTGATTGGGGGACTTGGGGTGAATGGGTAGGAGGAGGTTCTACTGAAAAATAATAGAATAAAAGGAGAAGAAATGAACATGAACAGTTTGTTTTCTGGGACTGTAAACTTGAAAATTCTAAATTGTGATCCATAAACGTGAACTAGTTCATTTTATTCTGTGTGAACTGGACTTTGAGCAAGCTCAAGTGTGAACTTGCACACCACTGCATACCCACACCAACAACCCCCCCCCCCCCCCCCCCACGCTCCTACACACACAGTATGCTACCATAAGGTGCAGCTGCACATATAATTTCAAAAGATATTTAAAACAATGCCTGTCTAGAATGTTTAATATAACTAGGTGACGAAAAGAGAATGTGAACTTCAAAAATGTTCTAAATAATTCCAATTAACATGTTTTATTTAATAAATAAAAACTCAAATGTGTGAACACACTCAGAGTGAGGGAAATACAGTAGCAATATCATTTGATATAAAAGTAGGTATTGTTTGCCAAATTTTCTCAGGACCAAACGGAAAAAGGGGAGGGGTGAGAGCAAAACAAAGGAAGAGACAAATATATCACAGAATAGGACAAGCATACAAGAACAAACACATACACACACACACAAACATACCGGTTCCACATTTCCTTTTGTGCTAACAGGTTTATGTGCTGCAGCATACAGCTTAATTAGTGACTTGAGTTTCCTGTTTGTTTAGCATTGCTGAGTGTCAATGATCAATCTACACACACACACACACACACACACACACACACACACACACACACACACACACACACACACACACACACACACACACACACACACACACGCACACACGCACACATAGATGCACACTGGCATACCCACAACATTCTGTTTCTCAGGCCTTTGAGAGAGCAGGTTAGAGAACAAGGAACAGGTGTTGGTTTGTGTAATGGAGTGTGTGTAAACACCATACACTTAAACCTCATTAGGTCTCAAGAAAAGTCAACATAATAATCCATCAGAAAAACTAATATAGAGTATCCCACAATCCACAATTTTAACTGAGACCATTCAGGTGAGGGGCCCAATTATCACTTAAGCAGAAATAACCTTCACATACAAAACAAATCATATGAATGTACACTTGCATTACACCACAGAAAAAACTATATATATAGATAAACATATATTCCTATGCAAACACACAGTGACATTGTGAACAATGCAATTTAAATTCAAGGCAAAAAAAGAAAATGTTGCTTGATACTAACTGAGAAATTCAAGGTTGGCCTTTTCCTAATCTAGAAGAAACACCTGTATTCTAAACAAGGCTCTGTGCACTGCGGACATACTACTCTGTTTTTCTACTGTCCACTGTTTTAATTCCACACAATACATCAAGGGTTGCTTCAAAAATGATCCAAGCTTGTGAAAGACACACTAGATGGTAAATAACCAGATGGAGGTTCGCTCCATGTCCCTGCCTCCTCACATGAGAGAGCTGACACCAGCACCTCTAACAGACAAGGGTGTTTTTGTTTGTGTCCAGTAACTATGACCAAAAACCTTTTTTGAAGCAAATGAACTGAAATAACATTTACATGCCCCAAACCAAGACTAGCGAACTCAACGTTTCACATTGTTTAGTTGAACCATGCTCTGCTCCCATTGGTGATGCCCCTTGGAAATCGAAAGGGAACGAAGAGGTCCCAGACTAATTGCAGTTTGCAATTCTTCTAGTGATGAAAGGCTATCCCATCCCTACTACCTATTAATCCATTATCTGACCACAGCTATTCTTTCAGTTTGATGTATGAAGGCAATACAATAGTGTCCGAAATAGGCCTACGAACGATTACCCGGCCTCTGCTGGTTTAAAGCTGAAGTTAACTTAAACTCAGTGATACATCAACTAATTTTGCAATTAAAAGTGTCCAGTAGATTGTTGTGTCGATTACAACAGTTTAACATAATAACCATACTTTCTTTATGTCATATAAGCAAGTGTTTCTCTTGAGAATTTTTTATAAAAAAAATACTTTTTTATGTTGAAATGTATATAGCAAAAGTAACAATATAATTCATGCAGCCCTAGTGTCAGTATAATGAAGCCGATTTATGACTTACATAAGCCTCAAGAGTGAGAACTCATTCTGGCTCCAATCCCAAACTAATCACTGTAAGTGGGAAAGGGAGATAAAGAGAGAGAGAAAGAGAGAGAGAGAGAGAGAGAGAGAGAGAGAGAGAGAGAGAGAGAGAGAGAGAGAGAGAGAGAGAGAGAGAGAGAGGGGGGAGGAAATCCACCCATCCAACCAGCCTTCTCTCTCAGTTGTTTAGCCCTCTCTCTTGTTTATCGCCATTTCAGTAGAAGGGCCAAGTCACTGATTTCTGCTGACCAAGTGTTACTTTACGAAGAGCTACACTATGCAACACTTTTTTAAACACTCACTGGTAATAAAATGTATGAACTTCCATTCCTTCCTCCCTAAACTATTTCTATTGTATTGTCTGAAAAATATGTTATGGCTTTTGATGTCATGGTCTGACGTGTTTTGGTGTGTTTCCCTCCTGTGTTGATTACTGCTCCCTCCCCTAATGTGTCTCAGCTGTTCCTCGTTGCGTTTGTTACTTAAGCCCTTGTCTTTCCTTTGTTCCTCGTGCTGTCATTGTGGTTGTTCGTCCTGCGTGTTCCCTGTTGTCACCTGAGTTCCCTGCCTTAGCCTTTAGGCATACATAAAGTGCTGTTCTCCCTAAACTGTCTGCGTCTGGGTCCTACCTGCCTGCCTGCTCCGACAACCCTAACAGAATGACAGCACCACTATTGGACCCAGCGGACGCTCAATTTTGCCGTGAGTTGGAGGATTTATTGGTGTCTATAATCGTGGCTATGGATGGCTGGGAGAACATTCCCAGCAGGAGGGAGCAGGAGGCTGTGATGGGGCGTACGCACAGGGCTGTCTCGTCAAGGCCCGAGTTGGAGGACGTCTTGCCTGAGTGGGCAGTCGAGGTGCTCAGCCCCACAGTCTTTTGGCCGGAGAGCTACATGCCTCTGCCACTGGATTTTGGTGACCGGCCTAAGCCTCCACGCTCCTGCTCTCAGCCTCTGCCCCCGGTCCCCCGCTACCAGCCTCTGCCCTCTGCCCCCGGTCCCCCGCTACCAGCCTCTGCCCCCGGTCCCTAGCTACCAGCCTCCTCCCTTGCGGACAATCAGAGTGGGGGTGGTGAGTTTGGGGTACCACCCTGTTCCACCTTGCAATCCAGCTCCCGCACTGACTCCGGTCCCCGAGCCCTGTCCGGTTCCTGAGCCCACTCCTCGCCTTCCAGAGGGGGACTGGCCACCTTGCCTTCCTGAGGGGTCCCGCTTTCCAGAGGGGGTTCGCCCTCCACCTGGCCTTCCTCCAGAGGGGACCAGCCCTCTACCTTGCCTTCCTGAGGGGTCCCACCTTCCAGAGGGGGCCCGCCCTCTACCTGGCCTTCCTCCAGAGGGGACCCGCCCTCTACCTGGCCTTCCTCCAGAGGGGACCCGCCCTCTACCTGGCCTTCCTCCAGAGGGGACCCGCCCTCTACCTGGCCTTCCTCCAGAGGGGACCCGCCCTCTACCTGGCCTTCCTCCTGAGGGGACCAGCCCTCAACCTTGCCTTCCTGAGGGGTCCCGCCTTCCAGAGAGGGTCCACCCTCTACCTGGCCCTCCTCCTGAGGGGACCCGCCCTCTACCTCGCTTCCTCCTGAGGGGACCCGCCCTCGACTTCGCCGGCCTCCTGAAGGGTTCCGCCTTCACCGCTGCCGGCCTTCTGAGGGGTTTCTTGCAACTGCAGGCTTCCTGAGGGACTGAGCCCTCATCGTCCTTCCCGCCGGCCTCCTGAAGGGTTCCGCCTTCACTCTGCCTCTGCTTGCCCCCCAGGCCGTCCGCCTGAGGCTCCCTGCCATGCCCTGGGGCAGTTTTCTGGCCGCCCGCCTGACACCCCTCCGCTCTGCCCCAGTCCATTTATTTTGTTTTGATTCCCCCCTCCTGGCGCCCCTCCACCCACCCATTTTGGTTTGACTTTCTTTGTTTTTTTTGCTTGTCGTGGGTCGCCTGGGAGTCGACCCTTAAGGGGGGGGTACTGTCATGGTCTGTCATGTTTTGGTGTGTTTCCCTCCTGTGTTTACTGCTCCCTCCCCTAATGTGTCTCAGCTGTTCCTCGTTACGTTTGTTAAGCCCTTGTCTTTCCTTTGTTCCTCTGAGTTCCCTGATTCCTTGCATTAGCCTTTAGGCATAAATAAAGTGCTGTTCTCCCTAAACTGTCTGCGTCTGGGTCCTGCCTGCCTGCTCCGACAACCCTAACATTTGAACCATGTTAGGGATCAGGTTGGGCGGTGTGAATAAGTCACCCTGGACAGCCATGGGCCACACGTAGCATTGGTGTACAATGAGTTAAATGATCTCTCTCTGTAGTTCTCTGTTCATCAAAAACACAGAGGCGAAAAGATAGGATGAAGAGACAGAGATGGGAGCAGAGACGGAGAGACACTAGAGGATATGAAGAGGGAGACATTCCAGGATATTGGAATAGCTTGGTTATCCTGGAGTAAAAACATTTTATCCTCTTGTCCTTTTTTCCCCATTCTCCTCTGGTCACATGGCATCAGCCTTCACCTAAGCTCCCAGGGAACCTCTTCAAAATACACCCCTTCTGCCTTCCTTCGTCACCCCTTGCATCCCTTTCTTCCTCACCTAGCCCTCTCTGCCTCCCCACGCCCCTCCTGTCTCTACGGCCTGCGGCTGGAGAAGGTGCGAGAAGGGGTCCGCGGAGTAGCACTCACACATCGAGGAGAGGACGGAGACAGCCCAGTCGTCTCGGGCCAAGAGGGGAAATTGAGACAAAGTTTAATCTTCCACTGAAAAAGCTTTCTTTTCCTCCCTCCCTCCCTCCCTCCCTCTCTCCTTCACTGTAGATCTGTGCTGCTCCAGGCAACCGGATGTCTATATTTCTACTGTAAATGCTCCTGCAGCAGTTGTTTCTGGTTTCATGAGAGACAACAGAATAAGGATTAAGTACCTCGCGTACCTGGAGCACAATGGGTGGTGAATGGTTTGGTGATGGTTGGAGACGGCCAGAGTTACTATTTCTAGCCTAGACCGAAGACGTTAGGAATCACATTAAGTGGGATTAGAGTCATCTCATCGCAGGATATGGAGAGCTCTGCTCTATTATTTTGACGTAGGATAAAACGGCATGATCCCCATCCCTTCCAAGACTACTCAGCAAATACCTTTGAGTTATGGAAACGGGCATTTCCATAGCGGAGCCAAGGAGAAGCGTCTTTAAATATCATATCACGGTCGTAGACGCTGCAACAAAAGCGCATGTCAAGTTACAGCCTGGGATGTGTTAGCTCAAATGCCTGGTTTGTTTACACTTAGATGACTGTAATAAAACACTGTGGTAAAATAGCAGCGTTGCATCCATCGGGCCTCAGGGTGACCTCCTATTTTCTATTCTATTCTTCTATTGAACCAGTGAATATGTTGGACATTGACACCTAACAAGTTTGTATCTGTAATACATTACATGCACTGGTGTTATAAAGCACACCCAACTGTGCATGTATCTGAATATACTAATTACTAGAGAGGGGTTTGAAAGGATTATATCAAGTTTGTGTGACAGGATCGGATTGGACGACAGAACAGCCAATCAGGTACTACAAGAGGTTTTGGCCAACGGAATGCTAATACACCCCGGAGAAGTAGAACGCTATTCTCATCCATGCAATAGTTTTAATCTCTTGTGGTAGGGTAAATATTATAACAAATGTAAAGCACATTGTCAAAAGGAAGGATTACCCACACATGGCCAGTATTAAGTATCTGAGAGTTTTTCCATACGTGTTCAACATGCGTTCAGTGAATAAAGCTGCATGACAGTTACTAAAGCAATACATTTGGTGCAGCTGCATAATAACTTTGTTGAGGGTTGTGGAGAAGTTGTGGAGGGGTGATGGTCTCAAGTTTCATTCCACTCGGATTTAACTGGTTTTCCACTGCCCCATTTCCAAATTGGTTTTGATCATTTTGTCATTTACTTGCTCGCCCCTCCATCCACATCACTGCCCCACCATATATCCTTCATGGAAGGAGCCTGGGAACATCCTTCACACACACACGCACGCACGCACTGACGCACACACACACACACACACACACACACTATCATCACTGTATCTCTGCTCTGCTGATTTCACTATATCTCTATCTGAATCACTTATCGCCCCAGACATGCTTGAACCCTACTCTATTCCTAGCAGATCCCTATGTTACACGGCTTGTCTGGCTACGATGCAAAACACTGCATTTAATCCAACCATTTAATCCTTCACAAATATTGAATGGAATCATCTTATTTCAAATGGCTCCAATACAGATTTGGATCACAGGCTTTTGTCATGAGAAAATAACAAAAAAATAATAAATGGTTTCATTAACTATTCAGAATCTTGAAAATGAAATAAAAATATAGCAAATACTAATGCGATGCAGAGACAGCTATATCTCTGATAACTCTCAGTATTGCATGCTATTGCACAATCTTTGGGGTTCTTTCTTATTGTTTGTGTCCGCTGTCCCTGTTGGCAGTTAAAATGGCTCACGCACACACGCACACACACACGCACACAAACACACACACACACACACACACACACACACACACACACACACACACACACACACACACACACACACACACACAACCACAAACACACAGACACACACAGACATACACTTCCCTGGCAGGGAAATTGCCCCCTGACGTGGCCTCCTGAGAAGCTCAGGGCAGCCAAGCATGCCCCCCCCCAATACCTCCCCATCCATGATATTGTGTTTTGAATCAAATAGTTTTACTTCATGTCCGTCTTTTTTTCATTTTGTCTTCTTTCTCGCTTTGTGTTTGTCTGCTGCCCTGTCTCTCTTGTGTTGACGTGACCATTTAATTATTCTCTTATTTTGGTATTCATTTCTTTCCTTTTTCTGTCTCTCTCTCCCTCACTCCCTCTCTTGGTCTCTCTCTCTCTCTCTCTCTCTCTCTCTCTCTCTCTCCCTCTCTCTCTCTCTCTCTCTCTCTCTCTCTCCGTCCCTCTCACCCTCTCTCCCTCTCTCGATCTCTCTCTCAGTCTCTCTCTCGGTCTCTCTGTATTTCTCTCTCTATCTCCCTGTCTCCCTCTCCCTCTCTAATTGTCTGTCTCTCTGTCCTTCCCTCTATTTCTGTTTCTATTATGTTTTGAGTCTGAATATTAGCAGTATGTGCCTGAGTGTCTGTTTGTGCGTGTGTGGGTGTACCCGCGCATGTGTGATTAGATATGTGTACACATTAGGTTCTCGAACTTCCACACAATTTCAGGGAATGCATAACTGCAGCTTTCCCCCCTGCCCCACTGGCCCAGGACGCCTGCTCAGTACAAGGTGGTCCCCATGAAGACTGCAGAACACCCTGCAGACGGCCCAGAGACCAAGCTAAATCCACTGTAAAGGTCAGAGCCACGTACGGAGCACACACTCTGCCTCAAGAACTCACACATGCTCAAGAGCCAAGAAACACCACACATCATTCAAACTGTGGCGGCCCGGGTCACTTCTTATGACGTTTCATTTCAGCAAATGCACAACACAAAGAGATAATAGCATAATCAGCCAACATTATGTGCCCAAATTAGTGTTGCTGTTTCTACCGGTCTTCAAAGACTACGGAAAACACATCACTATTGCCTCAAACTGTCGAATGCCAACACTGCATTGGTTAATTGTGATGGATCAACCTATACATAGATTATAAAAATGTGAGAAGAAATTGATAGTTTTCAATATAAAAATGGTTAAGTGTAGTGAGCTTAGCTACCAGTTACTCCACATTAGTTGGACCTCACGACACTGAAGTGATCCCGAAGAGAAACAAAGCAAGCTTAGCTACAGCAACTTGGCGAAAGTCGTTTCCTACATCCAAGCTATTCTTGTTTATTCAACATGAACCATCTTCATTCTGTTCACTTCAATTGTTTACTAAATAATAAGCTGTGCTCTCTGCTCTCCCTGCTCCACAAACAAAAGAACACATGCGCCACTTTATAGCAGCTGTCGAGAGAAAGTGTGTCCCTCTATCTTCTATGTGACACTCGCGGTCGTTTCCTCTCTGATGTCCCGCACAGCCATCTTTCCATCAGGTAAACTCAAGCTTGCATGACTGAGACAAGCCCAAGGTTTGGTACGTGATTTCACTGTCATGGGGAAGTGCTTCCTTCGGCCAGACCTTCAGGTCCGTTTATGGGGGCGGTGGCGTCACGTAAGCGGCTATTAAAGTCACCAGGGTTCGCCATTCGTCAATCGCATGGCATTTATAGCCGCAGTTTGGTCCTTTGAATCGGTGTGGACGTGGGGTTTGCAGACCCTCTGTGGAGCTTCATAATTTCAGGTGGGCGACACGCTACAAACGACCGTTTGAGCTGTGCACGAGGGCTGGAGGAGGTCATTCTGGTTCACGCCAGCCTGCGCGGTTCATACACGTTGACTATAAATTAGGTTTGACTGATCCTGAGCAGTTTTATTTCAGACTGCAGCAGGAAAGCTCCGCCGTGCTCAAGCCCCGGAAACGCTTGAGAAATCGTAGCTTGTGTAGAAGCCGCTCGACCAATATAAGCTACTGAAGAGCTATTTGATTGAGGAAATCAGCGATGTTAGCACGACGGTACTGAGAAACGTAGTTTAACTAGTAAGTACTTGTAGCTATGCTACTGCCAATCACTGACGATAGGTTAACATATAATGACTTCCCACGTTGGCCCATTGATAATCTCGGCAATGCATACACCCATTAAAGGGCGAGATGATTAAATAAGAAACGGAAAGAGATATCTTATTCAGCCTGGTGGTAGAGAAGGAGATGGATCCGGATGGGATCTCGAGTGAAGACCCTTTGATCGTCTATTCATTGATCACCAGAAGTTAGGGTAGACGAATAACAAATACAGATGAGTCACCCCTTCTTTTATAAAACTGTTGTTCCCCTGGTTCCACCTCAACAGCTCAGTGCTCATGTCTCAGGGAGGGGGCTCAGGAATGGAGCCCATGCTCCGCCCCCTCTGGCTCATCACCTAGCCCTTTTTGGACAGCGGGACTCTGGAAAGGTCGGAGGTGGCCGACCTTTGGCCTGTGGAGCATGGTGACCTTTTAGAGGGCCCCTGCTGGTGGGCTGCTCCAGATACACAGGGCTGAGCCAGCAAGAATAGCAAAGCACGCGCCTCTAGCACAGCACCACTTGTTTGTCTTTGTGAGACTGTTTATGTATTCCTTTTTCTTCATTTGTCTTTATTTATGTATTCTTCTTTGTCTAGATGCGTTAGAGCTGTTTAGCATTTTGCTTTTGAAATGTGCCCAGAGCAAGAGGAAAAAAAACTGAAAAAGGCACATTAGAAATGTGCCTTTTTCAGTTTTTTTTATGATTGTCCGACTTTTTTAGTGCTACACAGAACAAAATGTAAACCAATGCATTCTGAATGGGAGCGTTCTCCGACAATTGACATGCTCCACAAAACGAAACGAGAGAGAGAAAGAGAGAAAGGGAGGGAGAGAGAGAGAGAGAGCGAGAGAGAGAGAAGCTTCAGAAGGGGTGAGCGCAGATAGTACAGTGCACCATCTAGTTATATATCTGTATATATTATTATTATCTAGTTATATATATGTCAACATTTCTGATTTGTAAACAGACCTCCTCAAAAACGACGTTAATTGTTGGAGAACGCTCCCATTCAGACTGCATTGGTTTACATTTCGTTCTGTGCAGCACTAAAAAAGTCGGACAATCGTGATCTGGGACACGATGCGCACAGATTAACGTTTGTGCGCATGAGCACGAAATCGCGTGATACTGGGTTGAAACAACACATAAACAAAGACGCCCCATGAAATCGGGCGCTCTTATCACTGTGACAACCACATGCCACGGCCAATCCTATGCTTGACATGTTTGTTGGTAATTCTACCTAGAACAGGTAAACACACAATTGGTACAGACACACGCACGCCTGCACATGCTAGCACACACGCATGCATGCGCATGCGTGTGTGCAAGCATTCACGTAGAGATGATAACCCATCCCGAGGCCCCAAAACATAGACATACACATCTATACACCCACACAAACACACGCACACATACACTTCAGCGTTCAGGGACGGCTGGCTGCTGCAGCAGAGCAGTCCTGTCTCTGGTGGGAAAGCAGAGTTCTCTTGAGTCACACGATGTGAGGGTCCCTTAGGGGGCTTAGGCACCGCCCGTTGTGTGATTCCTGTTGAGCGGGGGCTTGAACCGGGCTAGCTGCCCCTAGGTGCCAGCTTACAGCTCATGGCTTATTGACTAGCTTCCTTGATTCATCAGGTCTGAGTGTTCATCTGCCTGCTGTCTCCACCGGCATCCGTCTCCCTCCCCATTCAGATGTACATGAATTAGAGAGAGAGACAGAGAGACACCCACCGAAATTGTTGTGTTATTGCTCCATCTCTCCACCTCTTTATTATTTATTTATGTCCAAATATACAAATCAAATCTAATATTTTTTTCTTCGCATTTTGCTATTATGAATCACAATTTCCTCAGGGTGAGGCAACATAATATTGATCGAACCCTTGAGCATTTACGGTCTATATGTGGGCCTGAGTGTATGAACATAGTTTTGGTGCGTTTGCTTGTGTGTGTGTGTGTGTGTGTGTATTTGTGTGTTTGCGTGTGTGCTTCTGAGTGTGCTTGCTTGTGTGTCTACATGTGCGTTTGTCTGTGTGTGCTTGTGTGCATATTTGCATATGTGTATGTGTGCGTGTGTGTGTGTGAGGGCAGCAGTACCATCCAGAACCTATGAATCTCCATTCAAATCAGTGCGTGTGTGAGCGAACAATCCTATTACTGCCACAGAGGACAGCGGAGCTACTTAACAACCGCTCTCTCCCGCTTTACCTGAACCTCGCTCGCTCTCTTTCTCTATAGGCCACTTTTCCTCTTTGTCACTCTTTCTTTCCCTCTGTCACACTGCCTCTATCTCACTCAACCTCTCTCTGAAATAACAAATGAATCATCCCCCTGATGCTTCATGAAAGCAAAACCTTTTTCTCTGCCCCCTCAAGCGTTCCTAATTTGAGGGGCAGAGTATGTCGTTTTCTCAAGCTCTATCTCCCTCGTTCCCCCGCTCTCGTTCCCTCTCATTCAATCGCTTCTTCTCCTTCTATCTCACTCTCTCTTTCTCTCCATCTCCAATTATCTCTCTCTCTCTCTCTCTCTCTCTCTCTCTCTCTCTCTCTCTCTCTCTCTCTCTCTCTCTCTCTCTCTCTCTCTCTCTCTCTCTCTCTCTCTCTCTCTCTCTCTCTCTCATGCACTCCTTTCACTATTAGAGCTGGAAAGATTAATGTGTTTTCAGGGTCCCTAGGATGTGTAGACACCTGCACTGTGGAATATACACACACACACACACAAACACACACAAACATCAATGCATGTACATACAACACACCTGTGTGGACAATGAAAGGTGCTCTATCATGATTCCTTTAAGTGTGGTGCTCCAAACGTAGTACCATTGACCGACGAGGTGTGTCTGTGCGTGTGTGCGTTTTTGTGTGTGTCTGTGTGTATGTGTGTGTGTTTGTGTGTGTGTATGTAAGTGCGTGCATGCGTGTGTGTGTCTATGTTTTTGCGTTTGCGTGTGTGTGTGTGTGTGTGTGTGTGTGTGTGTGTGTGTGTGTGTGTGTGTGTGTGTGCGTCTGTGTTGTGGGGTGAGGGAGGTCGGTTATTGATCTACAAGGGAAACCGAGCAACAGATTCATTATTAAGCTGAAAGAGAGACAGAGGCTAACCACTGAGGAATTGGAATAATGAGGAAAAATATGGTTGTCATATACAACACACACACACACACACACACACACACACACACACACACACACACACACACACACACACACACACACACACACACACGCACACTCTCTCTCTTGCATATTGACATCAACATCCAATAGCTAGAAATAACCTGTTTATGTATCTGACCCTGAACTGTGTCCCTAATTTACCAGCGTGGTTGGTGTGTCTGGCCTTCTTACAATGGCAACTGAATCTCCACACATGTTGAGAAGGTAACAGAACTGGAATATTGGTACTTCCCATCGCACATCGCAATGACCTCCTTTTCCCACGTATAGGCGCAGAAGTATGTGACAGTAATAGTGCTTTGGTCATTGATAGTAATTAATCATGAAATGATTTGTCATGACGAGGTAACATTGTTTAGGTTTGAAAGTTAGGTATATTTACATTAATCAAATTGACATTACTACAACTCTCTTCAGATCGCCACCAAAAAGTCCCATGATGCATCTTCAGGTACATGCCCTAAAGCCCGATCAGTATCTTGTGTGAGAATGACCCATATTGACACACGCACACACCAACAACTTTCGTCTTGCCTTGCTGATATTGTCTGTATAGCCTCGTTGGACGATCCTGGCCTCTATGTTCATATTCTGCTTCATATTCCAGGCTCCAGCCTTGTTTTGGACACCAAACAAGGTGTCCACCAAACAGGGAGCCTGATTCCGATGTGTGCCTTAACTCTCCTTCAGCCCTTCAGTCCATCAAGCCTATTGATTGGACTCTTATCTATCGTAGTCTGTGTTAATGGCAGCGGTGACATGGCATGGCCCCAGCTTGGCCGCTGTACCCAGGCTATTATCAAGATTTCCACCAAGGGATTGAGCACTTTCAGGGAGGTTCTCTGTGTTGGTTCAATCCAGGGCCAAGTGTTCAATCAAACACTAGCCCACTGGCACAACAAACTGCAATTGGTTGCAACACATCACAGCTTCTAACCAAGTGTGGGTGAATAATAAACTAAATATCAATCGACCAATTACAAATTAAGCAATGCGATACAAAGGGTGGAAATATGGGTAAGAAAGAATGAGTAGACGCACTACACTTACAATCATGTTCTTCTTGTGTTTATCCATCATATTTGGTTATTATTTTTCCAGATTGTTTCATGAAGACAATAGCCTGAAATACCCCTGTGAGAAAAAAAACGTGCACGCACACACACACACACACACACACGCACACACACGTTCATTGACTCACTCACTCACTTAAGGTGTGCTCTGTGGCTGAGGGCTGAGTTGAGGCCATAATGGGTTCATCTGCTTGCTCAGCTGAAACTGAAACTGGCACTAAACAGTATGATAGAGCGACCCAGACTACAAGAGACAGAGAGAAAGAGCGAGAGAGAGAGTATGATAGAACGACCACAACTACAGGAGAGAGAGAGAGAGAGAGAGAGAGAGAGAGAGAGAGAGAGAGAGAGAGAGAGAGAGAGAGAGAGAGAGAGAGAGAGAGAGAGAGAGAGATTGAACGACCATAACTACAGGAGAGAGAGAGAGAGAGAGAGAGAGAGAGAGAGAGAGAGAGAGAGAGAGAGAGAGAGAGAGAGAGAGAGAGAGAGAGAGAGAGAGAGAGAGAGAGAGAGAGCGAACGACCATAACTACAGGAGAGAGAGAGAGAGAGAGAGAGAGAGAGAGAGAGAGAGAGAGAGAGAGAGAGAGAGAGAGAGAGAGAGAGAGAGAGAGAGAGTGAGTGAGTGAGTGAGTGAGTGAGTGAGTGAGTGAGAGAGAGAAAGAGAGAGATTGAACGGCCATAACTACAGGAGAGAGAGAGAGAGAGAGAGAGAGAGAGAGAGAGAGAGAGAGAGAGAGAGAGAGAGAGAGAGAGAGAGAGAGAGAATGGCAGAACAACCCAAATGACAGACGACAGAGATGGAGGGAGAGAAGAAAATATACAGAGAAGGATATAGACCGATAGATAGAAAAGCAGACAAACAAATCAATCTGATGAATACATAAGACTGTACTTATTTGTATATTTTTTAAACTTTCTATACTTTTTAAACATATCTATTTTCGATATATATTATCTACCTTTTACCTCACCCATGGGATGAACAGCATTACTTGGCTGAGTGTTTTGCTGCTGGCATGTAATCCCAAACTGTTCCTTCACGGTGTTCTGCGAGGTGAATGAAAGAGCAGCAGAGACAACCTTAAAAGCCCTCAAAGGAAGGGGAGTTTTGTCCTCACCCAATGTCGTACCAATACATCTTCCATCTGTAAAGTACCGAAGGACAAACGCTAATCTGAACAACAGTTGGACAAACTTGCAATGTAAGCCTGTTTGTTGTCAATCATTGCGCCGCATGCTCCACTCTCATGCTCTGAGTAGTGCATGGTAATGAATAATATAGAGAGAGAGAGAGATGGTTTGGTTTAAGTTTGGTTAAAAAAGGTATTCAAAGTTACATGAGAGGGAGAGAGAGAGTGAGAGTGAGAGTGAGAGTGAGAGTGAGAGAGAGAGAGAGAGAGAGAGAGAGAGAGAGAGAGAGAGAGAGAAAGAGAGAGAGAGAGAGAGAGAGAGAGAGAGAGAGAGAGAGAGAGAGAGAGAGAGAGAGAGAGAGAGAGAGAGAGAAAGGCAGAGAGAGAGAGAGAGAGAGAGAGAGAGAGAGAGAGAGAGAGAGAGAGAGAGAGAGAGAGAGAGAGAGAGAGAGAGAGAAAGGCAGAGAGAGAGAGAGAGAGATATGTATATAGAGTGAGAGTGAGCGAGAGAGCACCATGAATGTAGGAAATAAGGACAGAAGGACAGAAGGACAGAAGGAAAGACAGAAGGAAATGATTCAAAGAAGGATTGTAGGAAAGTGATAAAGTAAGAAGGAAGGAAGGTCAGAATGGAGGAAGGAAGGACAGAAGATAGGAAGGCTGGAAGGATAAAAGGGAAAGGAAGGAAGGAAAGAGAGAACGGAGGAAGGAAGGGGACATGAAGTAAAGAGTGCGTCTGTGAGGGGCTGTCTTGCGAGGGGTGAGGCAGGTGTAGTGTGCCCAGCTGAGGCAGCAGATGGTGTCCATCCAGCCAGTGGAATAATGTGCAGCCAGGGCGCCTCATCCCATCACAAGGAGGGGGGGAGAGCAGAGGAGGGGTCCCAAGAAAATAACGGGGGCTGTCTGTTTTTTTTGTTAAGTGCAACCTGCACATGAAGAGAAATCGGTCGGTGTGGCTCGGTTAATGTTGACAAAGGTGTGAGTCATTGGGTTAATAACACAGACTTGAGCCTGTGTGTGTGTGTGTGTGTGTGTGTGTGTGTGTGTGTGTGTGTGTGTGTGTGTGTGTGTGTGTGTGTGTGTGTGTGTGTGTGTGTGTGTGTGTGTGTGTGTGTGTGTGTTTGAGTGTGTGTGTGTGTGTGTGTGTGTGTGTGTGTGTGTGTGTGTGTGTGTGTGTGTGTGTGTCTGTGTGTGTGTGTGTGTGTGTTTGTCTGTGTGTGTGTCCGTCTGTTTGCTAGCTAAGGAAAATGTAGTTAAAAGGACAGGTGACTGTAATGACAAATTAACTGTTTCAGAGTTAATGTAATTATCCATGACAAAGGTTAATGACCCTGTGTGTGTATTGTAAACACACTCACATACACGCACACACACATACACCCACTCGCACACAGCACGTGTGTATATACCGGTCCGCGTCTTTATGTGTGTGTGTGCGTGTTGGTCCCCATGTGGGTGTGTGTGTGTGTGTGTGTGTGTGTGTGTGTGTGTGTGTGTGTGTGTCTGTGTATACACTGTGTTGGTGTCTAGTGTGAACTCTGTACTAAACCCCCCACAACGGCACGACCATAAGAACAGCCCGCAGTAAACAGTGTTACCATGTTCCCAGTTCACTGCTGCTTTTAAACAGCATGAGGGGAAGCAACGCAGAGACAAACACCGAGCTGAGGGCCCCCGTTCATCAGGGGGATGTGGCGGCCCCCACGACGCCCTCCTTCCGGCTGACCTCATGGCCGCCGCTTTATTGGGGGGCTGTGGAGACGTCTATTTATGCTGAGGACTCTTCCCTCGTCTGTTCGCGGCGCGGCCATGACGCATCGCAGAGACGACGGAGACGGAGACGGAACGAGGGGGCGGAGGAGTGGTGATGATGTGATGATGTGTCGGTGGTGATGTGTGATGATGTGTCAGTGGAGTGGGGGAGGGATGAGGGCTATCACTTGGAACTGAATGCCCCTCAGAACACCAACAAATGTTTTGTATATTCATTCACAAATGTATTTGTGTCTTGGTGTCTATGCCTTGGTTAGACGGTATTGTGTGTTTCATTTCACTCCAGAGCTACGTGCCCCCCCCCCTCCACACACGCACACTTTGTCAAAGGAGAGAGTGTGGGTGTGTGAGAGTCTTCCTATGTGTGTGCACGTGTGTGTGTGCGGGCTCATTTGTGTGCGTGCGAGACACAATGTTGATAAGATCTTCTTGGTCAGAATTTCGGAAAGAAATGACAAAAATAAAAAGGAAATGATGAAAAATAAAATAATAAAGCCGGAGATTGCTGGGTTTGCCGCGGCTGTGTGGCAGCGAGTGCGAGGCGCAGGCATGGGATCAAGGCGATAGGGCAGGCGTCAGCATGAGTCAGCCCAGTGAGCGACGCCGCCGCGGGTTAGAGCAGCACTGAGCCGCCGGTTGGGAGGACAGAGCTGCTCAACCGCCAAACCCCAACTACCTCTTCCACCAGAAGCCAAGCACAAGGCCACCAGGACACTGTGTTCAAAAGGTCAAGACCAGAGTCGTGTTACATTCATGTTGCATTCACATTCTTTGAGAATGACATGACAACCGGCTATTGGTAACCTCATTTCTTTATTATGTCAACTATAAAGAAAAAACTTGAAGCCCTTCTTGCTCTTTAACTATTTTCCAGATGTGTTATAAATGACACATAGCCAACATTATCCCAGACACACATGCGCAGAAACACACACACATACACGCATGCACACACACACACGCACACGCACACACACACACACACACACACACACACACACACACGCACGCAAGCACCATCTCTGTATCAAAAACACAAGCTTATAGCTTCCCCATCTGTCACATTGAGTCAAAGAATGTCACCAGCACCAACGTCATTCAACTCCATCACACTCCTCCCAAACAGTAACAACTTAATGTGTACTTCAGGACAGACGTCTGGCGCCTCCCCGCGTGGCCCATGTGGTCTCTGTGATGCCAGGTGGCCTGCCCTGAACACTCTCCATCTAAACACGCCATCAAACCGGCCGGCCATGACTCGCATCGCATCAATCATGATCAATCATTCATGAGAAAAAAAAGATGAACCATTGATTCAGAAGAATCAGCGCTCAGAGGAGCAGGTGGTCTCGCAGCAGGCTGCCGAGTCCTTGAGGGGGACACCGAACCCCAGACACACTGGTCATACCCCACACACTCTCACACACCCACACTCTCTCCCTGGTTCAGAGTGTGTGTGTGTGTGTGTGTGTGCGTGTGTGTGTGTGTGTGTGTGTGTGTGTGTGTGTGTGTGTGTGTGTGTGTGTGTGTGTGTGTGTGTGTGTGTGTGTGTGTGTGTGTGTGCCTGCGTGCGTGCGTGCGTGCGTGCGTGTGTGTGTGTGAGTGGGTGAGCGGTGGACACTTGTTTAAAGTGCAACACTCAAGCTGACTTGCATATGTACCTTGATGAACGAGGTGATTGTTATTGAACGTCGTAGGTCCCTCTTATCGAATCTCTATATCCTCACAGCGTGTCATGGAGAACTGCCCACCAACATCTGTTGCACTGTGCTCCCCCGTTGGTTTAAACAGCCAGCTTCACAGCTTCGCATTTCCCATAATACTGTACTGTGATCTAATGATCATCATTTTGAGCCAAGTATGCGCAAACGAACAACAGCGATGCCTTTGCATAGATACGTCGAGGAATCAATGTATTATATTTAATCAACTTTGAGGCATGAACAAACGAAAACATTCAACTGTAACAGCAAATCTGTAGCTGCTGTCCTCCAACGAATAAACGACAAACAATAAGGTCACCCCGATCTGAAACACAAATACCAGCTCAGCCAGTAACGAACACAGCTTCTTCTGTTATATCTCCCTTTCATACCATGGATTATAAAGTCTTTTCTGCAAACAGAATTCCTGTGTAGACCTTACCTATATCACATCCCATTTAAGATGGGAAATATGTAATCTATTTAAAAATAAAGTAAAAAATAAATGGTATTAGAAGTAAACAGAAAAAAACAGAGAGAGAGAGCGGCATAATACTGACTGCATGCAGAGCCAGATGAGTTGACTGTAACACTCTAGAAATGCATCTCTTAGACTGCTAAGTGTCGCGTATTCAACAGACACCCACACTCTCATTTAGATGCACACAAATATAAACAAAAACACAGAGCAGGAAAAGGCAGCAGTCAAAACACGCAGTGAGGCAACACTGTGTCTGTGTGTGTGAGAGGAAGTGTAGGTGGTAAGTCACAGGTGTGCCACTGATTTTGCAGGAATTGTAATAAAGTTTGATCGTAAGGTAGTGTAGTGTGTGTATGTGTTTTTGTCTGTGTGTGTTTTTTTGTCTCTGTGTGTGTGTTCGCTTGTGTGTGTGTGTGTGTGTGTGTGTGTGTGTGTGTGTGTGTGTGTGTGTGTGTGTGTGTGTGTGTGTGTGTGTGTGTGTGTGCGTGCGTGCGTGCGTGTGTGTGTGTGTGTGTGTATGTGTGTGTGTGTGTGTGTGTGTGTGTGTGTGTGTGTGTGTGTGTGTGTGTGTGTGTCTGTGTGTGTGTGTGTGTGTGCGTGTGCGTGTGTGCGTGTGCTTGTGTGTGTGTGTGTGTGTGTGTGTGTGTGTGTGTGTGTGTGTGTGTGTTTGTGTGCGCGTGCGTGCGTGCGGGACTGCGTGTGTGGGTGTGTACTACTGTCACTGACCTGCAGGAGCTCTTCCTGATCCCCACCCACTTCGATCAACATGGAGACGGAGGCAAAGGGCCGGCTGGCCATCTGCTGCCGCTCTCTCATTAGCTGCTGTGGAGACAGAGAGAGAGGTAAATACATATATCCCAACATAACATAAGGTACCACTGCAGCAGAGCACAGCAGCAGTCACACAGCACAGAGAGTTATGCAGAACCATTTTCAAAAGAAAACAAAAATAGACAAACAAATATAGAAATGTGTTGATGTGATACAATACCACTTTTAGGATTCATAAAACTCTAATATGTAATATTATCTGCCGATCAGCATATAAAGCCTCTCAATATTTATTTATATATTAGGAGAAAGGAAAAAACTAGTTTTAATTAAACACTGCTGCTTGGAACACAGTAAACATGAATGTGTGGGGAAAAACATTAAATCTCTGCATTGACAAAACAAGAACGTTCAATAATAAATAAACTGAATCAAACTGTATGAACATATAATATAAGAAACTACAATAAAAAATTTACTCAAATAAATAAAAGCAGTAAAAAAAAATATTGGACCTCCAGTGTCCAATGCAGTACCACGCCTCTGCCTGCCGCAACTACCTGCCAAATTCAGAGTATTGTGTCGCCGGGACTCGCAAGAACCTATGCTTGAATAGATTTGCAGTGCAGTCCAAAAAGACAGCTTTAAGCCTGTGAACACACACGCACGGGCTCCCACTGCATCTTAAGCCAATGAACCTAACTAGAAGATGTCACTCAAAATACACAGCATATCGCAAGAAATGCTCCATTTGCTCTAACTTGGTGGGAATGGGAATTTGTTCTACTTTACGGGAACCCAGTTCGCTGCCGAGTACTTGGACTGCGATACACTAGGAGTTGGGAGACTTTTCATCATGATTATATAAACTTTTGGGATTAAGTTAATCGGATACTACAGATATGTGGATTTTGAGAAGCAGTAGCAACGTCCTTATGTGAGTAGGATACAAAGATGTAATAGCTTTTAGAGGTGAGTAGGGAATGCATAGGCCTACATTTGATTTAAGATTGGGCTTTGTTTGACTCTAATAGTCAGCAGATAAAGCTTAAGTAGGAAAAACGGAGCTGGTATCACAATCATCTACTATCATTAAGTTACCTCAGCTCCATCGAGTGCAAAATAGATCAAGCTCTACCTTAATAACAGGCTGGGACTTAGCCAATATACTGGAATTACAAACAGCTTTTTTATCTTTCATTTCAGTCATCCAGAATGGAACGTGAGTGTTTTTCCTTTGCTTGCTCTTGCATAGCGCTAGTGCTGCAGTGTAATTTCAAAGAAACCTTTCACAATGTACAAACAACCTTTCACTCTAAAAACCTTTAATTCTAAAGTGTCCCTGTACATTCAAAGTGTTTTGTCTTAAATAGAACAAAAGCAAGTCGTGTTTCCAATCAGATGACTCATTGCCACAGCCGTGCCATCTCTTCGAGCACTGCACCAAACCATTATCAATAACCACCCATTATTATAAACACAGAATAAGACCTCAAATAAAATGATACAAATAAGAAGCTGTCCTTTCTACTGCGGAACGCCGCCTGGCGGGGGGGCTCCGCGGCTCATCTGACTGTCCTGTCAGCCGCGACCAGCCTGGGGTTGATCAAGGGTTGATCTGAAAGCCACAGACACCTCTACAAAGCCCTTACTACTCATATTGTACTATTGTACCTTTTTTTTTCATCACATGGAAGCAGTGTACAGGAGCCCGCTGGCACAGCACTACTAATACAATATTGTTATCATTATTTTTGAGAACCCTGATATGTTTTTGATCATCAGATAATGCCAATTAGTTTTTTTCCTCTATTTGATAATATCATTGACCCTTCATTGGGAGAAAGATAGAAACGGATAGAACTCTGGAAAATATTGGCCGATGAATAGCAAACCAATATATGGGACCTCAAAGTGGACCCGTTATTAAAGGCCCTAGATGAGGAGGATTGATCACATCCCTCTGTCCTTGCGAGGAGGGATCCCTCGCCTGTGTTCCTGATCTAAGTGGGATCCATATGGCCATGTGTAGTTTCTCTGGGCCCTGTGGAGGGCTGAGGGTTCGGGGTCGCCGTAGAATGTGAGGCTGTAACTGTGCTTAAGGGCTGTGGAAATAAAACTGGACTGGACTCGGCCTTGAGAGCAGAGGACAGAGAGAAAGTGTGATTGGAGACAGAGGGGAGCGATGTGGTGGGAAAGAATGGAGATATGGAAATTAGAAATCCAGCAAGGGACGAACGGGCATTATCTTAAAATCTTTCTATCTGCATGTTATCCAGGTCATCATGTGACATCGATAGGAAGAAGTGACGAACAGCAAACACTGTGCCGGTCTCATTTGGTCTCGAACTGTCGTATTGGTGGATTCGGCCTCTGCCTTTGGATTCACTGGGACAACAGACCGTTAAAAACGGGCTGTGTCATTTTATCGTTTATCGTAGTGTTGGCCATCTCCTGCTATCGTGTCATCAAGAGGGCGCTGAGTTTAGACGGTGAAGATTGTGAACTTTTGACATTGCTATGGGTCCATTTACGAGAACCGTCAACTGCTACTAACGATGGGTTCATGATCTCTCCCATCCGGTTGGGTGATGGATCCTTCCGAGTCAACCTCAATATTGATCTCAGAAGTGTAAGCGTCGGCCGATACAAAATACACATCCAATCCATTTATTTCCAACAGCATTTTTGAACATTGGAGAGAGGAGGGGACAAGTGAAGGGAGGAGGGGAGGAGAGGTAGAGAGGTGGAGAGGAGGAGAGAACGAGAGGAGGAGTGGTGGAGAGGTGGCGAAGAGGAGCGAAGGAGAGGAGGAAAGGCTGAGGGGAGGAGAGGTAGAGAGGCGGAGAGGAGGAGAGAAGGAGTAGAGGAGAGGAGGAGAGGTTGAGAGAGGAGAGGAGAATAGGTGGAGAGTAGGAGAGGAGGAGAGGTTGAGAGGAGAGGAGAATATGTGGAGAGTAGGAGAGTAGGAGAGGAGGAGAGGAAGAGAGGTAGAGAAGAGGAGAGGTGGAGAGAAGGAGAGGAGAAGAGGAGGAGAGGTTGAAGAGGTGTGGTGGAGAGAAGCAGTGATGAAAGCCGAGTGGCTAGCAGGCAGACATATGGCAATGGGGGGGACTGGGTGGATGCGCACACAGACACACACACACACACAAAAACACACACAACCCCACACGCACACCTAACTCTCGCTCCTGGGATCGTAAACAACAACACACATGATAAAGCCCCAACCAATAGAAACCCCAGTACATTATTTGAGTATCCTAAATATTTGAAACTGAGTGAAACATATAATAGCAGAAGTCATGCAGCCTCCGTCCAAACCCGCACTGGGCTTGTTCCGCTCCAGCACGTTCGTGGGGAGGGGACTTTGTTTCTGCGTTCAGCTCGGGGCCAGACCACCTGTTGCATGGAGCAGCGAGGCAACAAAGAAGAAGAAACCACTGATGTCTGGGTGATAATGAGCCTAAGCTCTAATCGTCAGTATGTTTCTTGTTGTTCAATGGCAGGAATCCAATCACCAGTTGTAGCCAAACAATCCTCAGGAACAACTGTTGCCGTCAAGATGGTGGGGATTTCGAAACGGATTGCAAACTTTTGCTGGCGTAATCTTTTAAATAAAATATAAAAGGACAAACAGGATCAGCTGAGATTGTACCAGATTCTACACAACCTAAACAGCCTCGTCCACCACTTTCCTAAAAGCTCTATGATCAGAGCTGTGCTAAAAACAAGGGTATATGTTGGAGTTGAATTTGAAATCTGCTTAGAGCCCAGAAAGATTCCAAGATGGATGCCACATGAGCTGGTTTATAATTTGCAAACAATACATAAATTGCATACGTTTACCTTAGCTGATCACCTGAAAGTGTAGGGCTCGTTGCTGCTTGTGTTTGTTCAGGCTCCTGAACCTGGCAACCTGCTTCAGCGAAAGAGACTGGGGAGGAGGGGGTGGGCGGAGCTACCCTTGAACACTGTGAACTTGGACTGCGGTCGC
Organism: Gadus morhua; assembly: GCF_902167405.1. Taxonomy (NCBI): domain Eukaryota; kingdom Metazoa; phylum Chordata; class Actinopteri; order Gadiformes; family Gadidae; genus Gadus; species Gadus morhua. Next base: position 21,441,117 of record NC_044062.1, on the reverse strand, counting down.
CAATTTCAAATGCTTGGTGTCAATGTTACATATTTGACCTTGAATTTGTTTAGACGAATTGAAAGACAAAATGTAATCTTGAGGAAAAACTGCATTAAACAAATGTATAATAATTGTGTTGTTCTACAACGTTAATAACAACCTAAATTTCAGACAACTCTATGCAAAACCCAATGCACTGAGGTATGACCCCACCAACATACTGTGTCTCTGCGTATTAGCCTGAATGGGCCGTGGCTTGACATTAACTGCTTGTCTGGGCTTTTGCGTTAGCTTGCCACTGGCTGCTGGCGCGCTGGTGTCAGCCCGCGTGAGCGTGAACGAACGCTACACCTGTAGCTACACGGGTGCAGTCAAGCGCCGCCACCGCTACGGCTAGCTCCCGTAACGCGCCGCCAGGCTGCCGGATAATAATAATGTCTTCTCTGGTTAGCTGTCAGCGCGACGCTAACACGGCTCAGCCAACAGTGTGTGTTTACCGGCGTACCTGCTAGCCTCATGCTGCTGTCACGTTGCATTTGAGAGACGCGCACACGGAGGGTTTGGGGCGCAGAGAACGACAGGGAGAGGAATAGAGGAGAGAGGAAGGGAGAGGAGAGGAGAGAATCCCTATATGGCGTTGCGCCGGGGGCGCACGTTCCATAAATATAAATGTGAAGCACACTGCCAGAAAGGCATCGCAACACTGTGAGTGTAAAACACAGCGTGGAGATCACTCTCTCCCCTGTCACATTCACATTCACTCTGTGTGGTGCGTCGTTTGTGTATCTGTGTGTGAATGTGTATGTCTGTGTATGTGTGTGTGCATAGTGGTAAAGGTAAGAATTGTTTGTTTGTGTGCGTGTGTGTGTGTGCGTTTGTGTGTGTGAGTGGGTGAGATGTTGTGTTGGGGGTTAAATGTGTATGTGTGAGTGTGTGTGCATGTGGGTTGCTTCCTCATAAATCCAACAAGACATTTGGATTATGACTGTTTATAAAAGGTGTGAGTTATGGTCATCAGACACTGCCGGGTTTTAGATAGCCGTGCATGGGTATGGGTGTGCATGTGAATGAGAGTGCCCGGACACGCTGGGTATTGTCTGTTCAGAGTCCCCTCGGACAAGTCCTTGAATGGGCTACAAGGACGAGGTGGTGGCCATCTTTTTCGTTGGCCTGTAAATCGGCCATAAAACGCCTAATTAACTCTGTTGTGCCATAAACAAGCAGGGCTAGGCTGGACCCCACCAACCGGGTGGCTAGAAAGAGAGGGGGTGAGAGAGAAAGGGAGAGAGGAGAGAGAGAGAAACAGAGAGACAGCAGGAGAGGGAGAGAGAGAGAGAGAGAGAGAGGAGAGAGGTAGAGAGAAAAGAGAGATAGGGGAGAGAGAGAGAAGGAGACAGATATTTATGTGTGTAGGCTGGAGTATTTCATTTTTGAATAATATATGCAAACATGCAAACGCATCCGTCTGCCAACGGTCCTTAACGGTAGGTGGATCCATACGGTCTCCTCTGTAAGGGCTGCTGTTACCCTGAGGGCCCCACCCTCTTCAGATATCTGACACTCGACATCATGATGTCTGTCGCGCTCGCCTCTGTGCTCAGCTTCCCTCGACAACATCCTCTGTAAAAGGCAGCAGCGACTTGTACCCAAAAGCACCAAAAAAACTCGGTGGGTTCTGAGGGATTTGTGGTAGTTTGTACGAGGCCAAGAGCGGATAGTAATGCAGCCAAACAATTAATCCATCCTGGGTTCCCTCGGTCCGTCTGTCCGTCCGTCCATTTACCCGTTCTTTTCTGTCTGCCCAGCTGGTCGGACAGAGAGTCCTGCGGACAGAGCAGCCCTGGGGGTGCGGGAGAATTAATTCTGCAACAATGTCGCCAATTACATGGCACATTATGGTTCTCAGGTTGCAGCGCCGCCAGACCACCACCTGCACAGCTGCAGAGGGCGGGGCGGCTGGCCGGTTGGTACTGCAGGAGGACGGGGGGGGAAACCGGGGGTCTAACAACAACACAGGTGGTGAAGAAAAGCCCGCCAGTTCACCGGCACCGGCTCCGCTTCACGTCGACGGAGAACGCCCTCAAATAGATGTGCATGCATTGTCTATGTGTAAATGTGCATATTAACAATTCTCTCTGAATACGTAGAGACAAATAAGAGGTGAGGAAAGCATGTCAGCCCTTCAGGGTTTCTACCCACCATATGTTCTGACATCGGGGCCAAAAAATGGAAAACTTATTAAAAGAAAATACACATTGATCGTTTTCTTTTGACACACTATAGTAGCATAAGGACAGAAAGAGCTCAGTAGTGACATCCCCTCTCACACGCAGATTTGAATACAAATCTAAAAGAACATTTCCTACAGCCTGAGCTAAATCACAAGTCCATTAGAGACGGAGCTCTCCTCAGGTCTCTGCTACACCGCCCCCTCCCCCCTCCCCCCCCGGCCCCCCGGCCCCCCATTGGCCAGGGGATGGAGGCTCTCACTGCAGCCTCAGCTACCGTGTTGTTGTCCATCTGCAGCCTAACTGGACGGCCTCATCGATGCCACAGACAGCTGCCGCCTCGGCCCTGATTAATGTACTAATCAGCCATGGGGTAGGAACTATAAACATAGACACACGCACAAACACACACACACGCAAGCACACAAACAAACACACACACACATGCACGCACGCAAGCACGAACGCACGAACGCACACACACATACACGCATGCAAGCAAGCACGCAAACATACACAAATGTCAGTCCGACTAATGTATGTCCTCACCATGGCTAGGGATCCACATTTTCTAAATTGTGGTTTAGTTCAAATGTTTAGTTTGAATGTTTTATCACATGGAACAATGACAGTGTTTGGACTGTGGCCCGTAAAACTGTTACCAGAGATCCCTCCTCCTTTACTTGGGAATGAGGTCTTAGAAATGAGCTCTGGCCAAAAAAGGGGATATTGGTTTAGCAAAGGGAAATCTGAAGTCTGAAGCGCTTGCAGCATCAGGAAAACCTATTTCTGGGAAGAGGGTGACGTACGAACATTACATTTTGTGAGCCATTAATTTTATAGCTCTTGGAAGTAAAACTATGTGAAATGGATTGGTGTCATGAATCATTTGCTTTCTAATCTTGAGATCATAACAACCATACAGAACAAAGATATTGCCTTCAACAAACGGACTGAGCCAGGCCATAAAGAAAAAGAAATCAAAACAATAAACAGTTCAGTCATTGTTAACAACAGTTTATGTACGGCTCTCTTACCATGTAGACAGTGCCTAATGTGTGCAATCACACACACACTCTCACACACACACACACACACACACACACACACACATACAAACAAACACTAGGCGCACACGCACACACACACACACACACACACACACATACAAACAAACACTAGGCGCACACGCACACACACACATGCAGGCACGCACAAACAAACACACACAGACACACACCCATACACACACACACACGCATGCACACACAGACACACCCGCCCAGGCATATCCATCCCTGATCGGTATTGATACATATTCAATGATCCCCTCATTATGTGCCTGTTGAAGCCTGGCTTAGTGAATAGAGACAGATAGGATTTGAAGTCTGGCTTCTTGGCGTCAAAATATTACCGTCACTATCGAACTGGTTGGGAATGAATAAAACCAAAGATGTGCATCCATAGAGACCACCTGTCTGATTGCTATGGGCAAAGACAGACAAAGGCACAAATAGAAACACAAATACACACACACCGCAAAACACACACACACACACACACACACACACACACACACACACACACACACACACACACACACACACACACACACACACACACACACACACACACACAAACATACTCAGAGGTAGGAACACATGCAGATAAACACACACACACCTTTTGTTTGAATGTTGGGTGGGGGCGCATGAGTCTCCCCTTCAGAAAAGATAACAAATGTAATTTCCGACATGTTTGCCTCCGTCTCAGACAGCATGTGTCCCGGTCGGGCGGCTGCAGGGACACAGCAGCGGGAACAAGGGGCCCAAGATGTGAGCCTCCGATAAGGCCCCGTGCCTCAGGCCAGAACCCCAAGAACAACCATGGCAACAATCACAGATATTATTACAATACAAATCACGGAGAAACCTTCCAACGGTGGCTGTAGGCCAGAAAACCATGGTTTTGGGAGTCATGCAAACAAATAACTAAAGCCTTGTGTAAAGCCTGTGGTTTATTTTACCGAAATCCTGTGAATTTAGCAATCTGCAGGAGGGATGGAGCCGAAGAATGGCTACATGTAGTTATTGAACTGTAGCTGCAGCAAAAGTTAATTCAGGATGACTACATCCCTCAATCCCCCACACATCAGTCACTATCTCACACATCATACGATGCTGTCAGACCAGACCATTTCCAAATCTACTCAGTCAATCAGGTTCCCCTGGCTTTATTGACGAGGGAGAAAGGGCTTGTGCTTACAGCACATTTACAGCCCCATCATCCAGTCTCTCAAGGTCTCATTGGGATTTTACCGCAGCCCTCCTCATCCCCTTCTCATCCTGGGCTCCTCCAGCCCCCCGCAGCAGCTTCTTCTGACCACAAATTTGAAGAATAAATCACAGCGGTGTCTAAGCGCGAGCACAATAAACTCCTTCAAATGTAAACTAGTCTCTCCCGGTGGAGCTAATAATGAATGCAGTATAACTGGGCTTTTGTTTCAATTATGCTCTTTCCGCTGGTCAGGGACAGTGTGGAGGCGACTTGAGAAGACGAGGAGTCATTTATTGACCTGTAGAAAGTGGGGGCCCCGCGTTATACCCTCTGAAAGCCGGTCCCCGCTCTTCCCACGTCTGACAAGTTCTGTCTGCACAAGTGCTCTAATAAGCAGAACTCGGGGCCAAACCAATCGCTGTGGCTCTTCAGCGGAATAAATCCTCATTGATTCACAGTGCTAATTAGGGAGCGACAGAGAGACAGAGACAAAGAGCCCAGGAGAGTGAGAGAAAATGGATTATAGATTGCTAGATCTTGTAGCGCTGAACAGTAAAAAGGTCTTGGACGTACCACTTTGTATTGTGACACAGCGGGAACAATTCAGTGCTAACTGCAGATTAACATGAACTATTTAACTGTGTGTGTGTGTGTGTGTGTGTGTGTGTGTGTGTGTGTGTGTGTGTGTGTGTGTGTGTGTGTGTGTGTGTGTGTGTGTGTGTGTGTGTGTGTGTGTTTGTGTGTGTGTGTATATATCTGGGTTTGGTTGTGTGTGAGTGTGTGTGTGTGTGTGTGTGTGTGTGTGTGTGTGTGTGTGTGTGTGTGTGTGTGTGTGTGTGTGTGTGTGTGTGTGTGTGTGTGTGTATATCTGGGTTTGGTTGTGTGTGAGTGTGTGTGTGTGTGTGTGTGTGTGTGTGTGTGTGTGTGTGTGTGTGTGTGTGTGTGTGTGTGTGTGTGTGTGTGTGTGTGTGTGTGTGTGTGTGTGTGTGTGTGTGTGTGAGATAGTGGTAGAAGATAACAGCATAATAAAACAAAAGAAATCACACAATCAGAAAATCCGAGAGAGAGAGAGAGAGAGAGAGAGAGAGAGAGAGAGAGAGAGAGAGAGAGAGAGACAGACACAGACAGACAGACAGACAGACAGACAGACAGACAGACAGACAGACAGACAGACAGACAGACAGACAGACAGACAGACAGACAGACAGACAGACCCAGAGAAGACCAAAACAAGAGAATAAGTCAATTGTCAAGTGAATAGAAGAGAGACGGGGCAGCAGACAGACATTGAGTAAAAAAGAAACAGACATGAAGTAAAACTATTTGATTCAAAAGATAATAACAGTCTCTGCTCAGGGTTCTGGAGAAATTAAGAAAAAAACTGCTGAAGCTGTGAGAAAACTCTTGTTCTCCTTCAGTACACCGTGTTCCTCAGACCGCCTGACTCTGTGCTGCTGGAGTCACACAGGAGACCGACGATGGCCGTAGAAAACAAAGGAAAGAGGGTGTAAGAGAGACTTAAAGACAGATGGATCAATATACAAAAGAAAGACAGGCAGAGCGAGAGAAAGTGGGAAGTAAAAGCGGTGCCATTAAAATATGTCATCTATTACTGTTATCGAGCAGCCATCCCAATTCATGGAAGAATAAAAACCAGATGCAAAACAACATCCCTGTTTGTGTGTGTGTGTGTGAGCCTGTGTGTGTGTGTGTGTGTGTGTGTGTGTGTGTGTGTGTGTGTGTGTGTGTGTGTGTGTGTGTGTGTGTGTGTGTGTGTGTGTGTGTGTGTGTTTGTGTGTGTGTGTGTGTGTGTGTGTTTGTGTGTGTGAGGGCGTGTGTGTACATAGTACGTGTATGTGTGTGCATATGTGATTGTGTGTGCATAAACTGTTATAATTCCCTCGTAATCAAGGGCCAAACAATTAAATAGTAATGATTAATGATAATACGCATCCATCATCCACACCTGCATGCATAATCAATGAGCGTGACCTCACTCGTCCCATCATTCTGTCAACCAATGGAACGTCTCCACTGAAAAGGCTAGCCACCTGACCTGCTCTTTGTCCAATCAGATCGGAGAGATTGGGCAGAGACATCCTGGGTCGACAGACAAGGTTAAATTAGTTTTTAAATGTAAGGTCGAGAATGACTTATGAGTGATTTTAATATTGATTGAGTGTGTGTGTGTGTGTGTGTGTGTGTGTGTGTGTGTGTGTGTGTGTGTGTGTGTGTGTGTGTGTGTGTGTGTGTGTGTGTGTGTGTGTGCATCAATGTGTTTTTGACATAGTGGATAATGGCCCACACACAGGCAGTGGCTTTGATAATGGGATCATTACATGTTCACAGCATATAGTTAATGCGAGGAGATGTTTAATCACCCCCGGTCTAATGCTCTGTCACCATTCATTTGGGAGCCGTGTGATAAAGAGCTCCATGAGTCAAGGGGGAAGGGAGAAGAAGGCAGGGGGGGTGGTTGCGTGGCGGGCTTGGGGAGCGGGGGGCAGGATGGGGCTTGGTGGAGGGGAATGCAGGGCTCGTTAAAGGGCAGTGATCGTAAATAGTTTGGCTGGTGAGGACCAGGGAGTAGGGACGGCAAGATTCACCGATTCGCATCGATGCACCGGCATCAAAATTCACGAGGCTATAGCCCTGATTAAGAATGCGTGCACTCGCGATACATTTTCTTTATCTTTGCGTCGATGAAATCTGATTTATTCATATATAAATTATTAGTAGAGGCCCTATGCCTTTATTATTTAGAAAAGTGACCAATAATTTGTGACTACTAATTTGATATTTAAATGGATTCCTCCTCTCTAAAGTGTTTCTCAAGCGCAAACTCTCATCTCCATTTTGGTCACGACCGGGGGTGGGGTGGGAGGTGGGGGGGTCTGTCACAATGGAGATCAACATGGAGGAGGCGGAGCCACACATTCCACCCAATACCTAGAGATAAAGATTGCTGACACTTCTTAA
>NC_044062.1:21403651-21426151 GCF_902167405.1 Gadus morhua | reverse complement strand
ACAAAGATTGCAGTAATTCAACAATGTTTTTCGTGGGATCAGTTGATGTCTTGGGATATGATGTGATCTCAAAATGCTATAGGGTCAGGATGATATCCTAACTAAGCAAAAAAATGTAAATGTAAATATGGCTCCAGGTTTTTCCTTTAATTGGGACCAGAAACATCTACACTCCAACATCATTATATCTACATTGGGTGATGAATGTATATTTGCCATGAATTGCAGGAAAACAATGTACTGGAACACACTTTGCCTCGTGAATGGAACCTGTAAATCCCTGAAGGGGTTGATTGAGTACCAATTTGAGAATGTATTATTCAAAAGCTTAGTCAAGCCTGCAATTTGTTCCTTGTATGTCTTTTACAACTTTTGCTGCTGTTCTTTGCATTCGCAGGCTTGTGTGTTAACGCGGAGGGAAGAAAATTAATCAGAACGTCAGCCGGTCTCATTGGCCTGCAGACTCTTGCGACGAGTGTCCTCGTCTGCAATTGGCGCAAAACGACCCAACAGCTGTCCTCTTCCTGTGATTGGGTAATTGAGCCAGGAAGAGCATTTGTCCTCCGTGATTGGGTAATTGACCTGTAAGGAGCTGTTGTCCTTCACGGTGATTGGGTATTTGAACCAGGAGCAGGTCCTCTTGTGGCACACTCCAGAGTCCCTTCAGACTGAATAGAGCAGATGTCAACTCGCCGCACCGCTGTTAAACAACCCCATCCCGCCCTGCACTCATGCTTACACACACACACACACACACACACACACACACACACACACACACACACACACGCACACACACACACACACACGCACAAACACACACACACACACACACACACACACACACACACACACACACACACACACACACACACACACACACACACACACGCATACTCAGCCACACATGCATGCACACGCAGACAGCTTTTTTTAGATGTTTCAATGCCCCATGTCCTGACAGTGACTCAAACCTGAAAAAGAATTCAGTTCAGATCTTTTTTCAGATCTTTTACAAAGCAGAACTAACTACTGCATATTGCATTATATTGAAACACTGGATCACACACACACACACACACACACACACACACACACACACACACACACACACACACACACACACACACACACACACACACACACACACTGTAAATCTTCTGTGAAAGCTGCTCAATATTACATCCGTGGCTGAGCATCTAGCTGGTGAAAGGCGCGACACTCCATCAAGCCGCTGTAGGTAGCGTTAATATGAAGAGCCATAGATCCTCCTCAGGTGCATTCACAGCCTTGACCAGGGGAGATATGGGTCACACACTCCCCCCTCCACCCAGCTCTTTAGGGCCTGCTTCGTTTGCCAGGGGATTGGCCCGACCACATGTCCGTCACAGCTCAGCGCCCAGAGCCACCCATGAGAAGACTGATAACTGATGGGTCACGAGGCCCAGGTCTCCTCCTGTCTCACGTGTTGTGTCCATTGAGTCTCTGAACCAGCATTGTATGTGTGTGTCTGTATGTTTGTCGGTGTATAATGGGTTGTTGGAAAAGCTGCATCAAGGTTCGACAGGGTTTCCGTGCGTCTGTCTTGTTATGCTTAATAGAAGGACTGTCATACTGCCTGTCCTTGTCCCAAGACACCCCTTCCTGGAAGGTCTGTCTGTCTGTCTGTGTGTCTGTGTGTCTGTCTGTCTGTCTGTCTGTCTGTCTGTCTGTCTGTCTGTCTGTGTGTGTGTGTGTCTCTGGTAGCTAGTGTTTGTGGTCCTTCTGTTGTCTTACTGTTTGTGTGTGCGTGTGTGGGTGTGCGTGCCCTGTTTCTCATTTAATCCAATAGTATCTGTGTACTGACATCCGTTCCTATCCGAGCCGGAACTCTTTGCGGTCATTACTAGCCTCACTCTGGACATCTGCCATTGCGCTGTGTGTAGATGTGTGGATGTGTGTGTGTAACACTAATTAAGGAAAAGGAGAGACACCATGTTTTTTCTATTCTCCTCATTTATAGACTGGACAAGCCTTAATACTGATACATTGCCAAAACAGCAAACAGCATTTTTTTCCCCGAACCAGCACTCACTTTTCAAAACAGATCAATGCATGTATCTGTAGCCGCTCTGCATACTGTTAGTTGTGTGTTTGATGCTCAGATGAAGAGCTGCATGGAGGGAGACAGGGAGAGACGAATTGACCAATCACAATAGTTGAATGGTCTAACAATAAATCAAAACATTAAAGACAATGAATAAAAGAGGGGAGGTATTTAACACAAGATAAATGCATGGCATTTGGAAGAAAATAATGACACTATGGGCACACAGTTAGGATAGAGCTTTTACAAAAGCCTTTCATCAACGTTTCATCAGAGGGGCCATACCGCATGGCTTGGGGATAAAGCAAGGAACATAAACTACAAAAGTCCCAAAGCAGAGGTTGGACGATCATGAACACAAAAGGGACTTCTACACTGGTCGGTTGGAGGCTTAAGGGAAATTGAGGGATGGAAGTCAGCATTTGTGAGGGGATATTTTGAAAGGTGCCCCATCAATGTGGCATATTTCATAAAAACACTGCCAAAGGTTCTATGGACTGCAAGAGCAGATGCACAGAAAAACAGCACATTGGGTCACCGCTTTAGCCATGGGCTTTGTGCTCGGATCTCTACGAAAAACAAACAAAAAGGACTTGAGTGAAACTAATAATTCATCAGGATATCAAACTTTCCGATAATGTGGATATTTTTTCCCTTCTCATTGATGTGTGTGGTGGCTGCTTGAAGCATTGAAAGCCCTAATGGCTGAAATGTTAATAAGCTACCTAATCAAAAGAACAGAATAGCATTTGGCTGTCATGGCTGGCTACACAGCTGCGGGGCCCGGGTTGTTTGTTTTAAAGGGCTGATAATAGCGGCGCCGATTCATAATTATGAACTTAGTGAGGTGAGGAAATGAGAGGAGATGAATAGACAGTGGGGGACCAGATTGCAGGGTAAGCAAGCAGAGAGCAGCAGGCCCGCATTTTGCGCTTTCTGAAAACAATGAGGAAATTGTCCCCCCCTTAATCACATGCACTCAATATAAAATGTAGTAATGTATCGGTATCCAGGGGGATGCAGACTAAACACCTGCATTTCAACCATCACAAAGCTTCGAGAAGTACGGGATAAAAGACTGCAATTTAACGTTGGAGGTCATAATAATAATTTAACACAAACAGAAAACTGAACTGAATTTGAGCACATGACATATACATATTTCTATATTATTATTTTTTTTTGTGTATATAATTATATATAATTATATTTATACGGAACGGTACGCCCTGCGAATCTAACAACATATTGAGAAAATTATACTAACAAATGATTGAGTAAAAAAATATATATTTCTGAGGACAATAAAACGGATTTAACGAGTGTAAAATAGCGTAAGCAGAGTGACCACACAGACGCCGCGGCACTGTCAAGGAGCGTGCACCTGACACATTGCTGAACACCGCGCACATCGCCAGGTCTGCTGCTGTGCTCTCCATCAGGGCACTGTGTTTATAACATGGACCAAGCACTCTGGCTTGTTGAGTTGGATTCCGACTCCGAGGCGAGTCAAGCGGCCGTAAGGACCGGCCCCTCCCCCACATGAAATTGCCACGAGACTTTCTCCGAGTAAGAATGAAGTGGGTTGCGCAAAGTGTTCCCTTTTGCGCAAAAGGAATCTTAAGTAAACAAGTTGTTGAGACAATTAGTGGGACTTAGTGAACACACTGAACAGCTACAGAAGAGAAACCACTTCTCCCAGCAGCCTCCAGGCAGTGAGATGTGGCCGATCCAGGAGCCGGTCCAACGTGATCACCGCAGCAGTAGCAGCAGACATTGGACCCCTCTATGGTATAGACACAGGGTTTCAGAAAGTGTCTAAAGTGCTTGAGTTAGACGCGTAAAGAGAGTTCCCTTCCTGATCGTTTTATTAAGACAGACCTGGAGACAAAAAGCCCAGTCTCAATTTGATTCCACGTAGACAGACTAATCGTCCCAAGTGGCCTTATTTGTTCAAGGTACCGCTTTGTGACTCCATTTTGCCATATGCTGCTGATACACACATTCCTTGTTCGATTAAAATATTGAAATATTGTGTTTTAGAAAGCAGACCCTTCTGTTTGCCTGCTGCCCATGTGCTGCAGAAAGCCAAGCTACCCATGTTGATAACTATGTTGGAAAATCTAAACCCAAATATAAAAAAATTGATGTATTGAACTGTACTGTACTGGGAATTCTGTGAGTTCTGTTTCACCCCTTCATATATACAGAATATATGAATATTGTGTCTTAATTCCTACAATAATTATTTGCAGTGCATTAATCATAGGATATTGATTAAACCGTGTTCTTCCCATTTATTTTATTCAATGTATCTCCTTCTTACAACTTAAAGCAGCAATAATACTCCTTTAACCTGTCAGTCTACTTTCTACTAAGCTCACATACAGACACAGCTCGTCTCACTGTCTGTTTAAATGGAAACAGATGGCAGAGTACTACAGTACAATTGCTCAAGTTGTTGTGGGAGGGATTGTGTCTGCGCGCGTGCGTGCGTGCCTGCGTGCGTGTGTGTGTGTGGGTGTGTGTGTGTGTAAATTCATGTCTGATCTCTGACCAGTATTTACATCTCTGATGCTGCACCGACAGCTGCTGCTGCCTCTGCTTCCTGCCTGTCGGCCAACCAAAGCATAGCGCTGCCGTGGTCCTGTGATGCGGAGGAGCCAACATTTTACGCACTGCCATCCGTCACTCGGGTGACCTCTGACCCCTGATTGGAGAATCAACATAGGTATTCAATGCTGATGAACGAATGGAGGGAAAGCTGCTCTCCATGTGCCACTGGCCTGCGGTGCCCCCGGGAAACATATTTACCATATTATCCACAGACAAGTTTTGGTCGCTCACAAGGAATTAAATGGCCAGGATTTTGGCAACATACAGTATACACCCAGACAGTACCCCATATGGTGTGTGTTGGTGTGTGTTGGGTTACCTCAAGGCAAACATACTTTATATTGAAATTACCTTGAGTCTTATGTGGTGCTTATCAAGTGAAGTGAAAACTGAGGTGGTGGAGTGCCTTGCCCAAGGACACACCATTATTACAGATGACTGTTAATGGATAGAAGGGCTGTGTCAGAAAATAACCCCCTGACCTCGCCATTATTGGATGTCAGCAATTTAGTGTACACCTCTTTGGCAACCTTCAACACTTGAAGGCTCTTCATGGTTTCCACCACTTTGTCCGCTCTATGTGCCCCAGACACAATGTTGAACTAGCCAACAACTGCAATCAATTAGATGGTGTTTTCAGCTATCAACTCCAACCAAACTGTGGGTTATGCACTACAGTGCTGTCCACTTTATGAGTACATCAAATAGCAACCGCATCCACCCTGGTTAAAAGTCCAATTAATTAGGGTTAATGACATCATTGCCGGGGAAATATGCCAAGATAACAACCGATGGCTGATAATAACCTGAGTAGAAAGGCTGAGAAGACTGATAGGAAGGTGATGAGGATGATCTTCACGTAGAATCGTAATTTAGATGGTGATTTCATCAAAGGGTTTGTTTGAAAACAACATACACACATTGGTCACTGTCATTCACAGACAGATACGGTGACAGTGTCAGAACACTGACTCCAGGACCCAGAACACTGGGTAACCCTTCCTTTTACAGTCCTCTAATTACTAGGTATTTACCTGGTAAACCTAGCATATTATTGGGTAATTACCACTGGTAATAAGAAGGTAAATACAGAGGAACTGCAGCTGAAGTTCTAAGAAAAACCTTCACTATTACCCATCAACTATGGTCTGTGTAGTTCTAACAGTTTTAGGATGGTAATAACTCTGATATAATTGTGTACTTCCTAGGAAAGTAGGCAACCAATTCTTAGAAAAAACTCTTGTATTACCCATCAATTCAAGTTACAATTGTAGTTAGCCAAGGTTAATGTTGGTAACAGCCCAGGTTTAATTACGTGCTATCTAGAAATGAACATAGTACTTTCCAATAAATTGCTATTTCTTATTTAGTTATTGTTCATAGCTACACCCATTTATAAAAGGTTTATTCGATTTACCCCAGAAACTACTGAATTGTTTTTATTCAAGTTGAAAAATTACAGCAATACTTACCTGGTATCAAGCTCTGCAGGAACAGTTTTCCTCTGTCATGGTACATCTTCTTAAATACTGGGAACGAAGCCTTGTTTGCTTCCATTGTATTACCATGTATGAACCATATCATTTGTAACTGGCTATTCCCTTTTCCATGAAATCAACACAAACTTGTACCATATATGTTCTGCAACGTCGTTCAACAGTAGATAAGGACTTTAAATGGAGTTATAAAACCCTAAACCACTGTTGATGAAAGGCATATTAAAATTAAACAAAAACAAAGGCTTATCTTTCAAACAATGCATTTTTCACAAACAGGCACTGAACACTGAATAAAATGGACAAAAAAAAGAGCCGTCCACATCAACTCAATTTTAATGTTACTGATGGTGTTTTGATAAAACACTTGACAGTGTTATGGCAAGTGACCAAAATGCAGACTGCCTCAACCTCTACAATTTTAATAAGTGGCTAATTCCATGCAGCAATCTGCCTAGGGTATCATCATTGTGGTCATTCGCAAACCAATGAGTCCACTCGATGAATGAGAGATGGATCTTTAGTGTCCTCTCTGTGAGGTATCCCCGCAGTCTCCACACCTGAGATTTGTAGGCTGACCAAGCCCTGACCAGGTACCTCCAAATCTCCCCTTCCATACTGTAATAAAGTATCAGAAGACAAGAAAGTAAACATTAGGAATGTCAATCATGGGCGAGGCTAGCACCCCTAAAAGGGGGCTCAGCACCCCTAAAACTTGGACTAAGAAATGTTGTTATTCTAAAAAATGTGTTAGTCTTTGACAATGTCCAAAACATACTCCGTAGTTTGTTGTTTAAAATGTATATGTTAAGGACGAAAATGCCAACAGCCCGGCTTAGTAAATGGTATTGTAGCTACCCTGGGACATTTAAAGAGTTTGTGTATTATGTGTTGCTTTGTATTTAGTGGGTGGGGGCTTGTGTTGAAGGGACCGGGCTGGGGGTCGGGCGTTGCCCGGGTAACCGGTTGTTGTTGGTGTGGATTTTTGCCCTTGGTTACGGGTTTTCAGTAACCAGGTTTGTGACATTAAAGTTCCTACAGGTACTTGTATGACTGGACATTGTTATGTCACTGACGAGGTCGCTACAGTATCACCCTCTTCTCACAGGCTCCTTCTCCTCTGTACCTGCACCGCTCCGCAACCCGACCATCGTCCAGCACGACTCACGCAGAGTGAGATAATAATAATAATATTTCATTGAATTTATTTAGCGCTTTTCTAGACACTCAAAGACGCCTACAGTGAAGGGGGGGGGGGGGGGGGGGGGGGGTGGGGGACCTCACTAACCACCACCGTTTAGTTGTAATGTTGCGAATCAACTAAGTTACTTGCTCCAAAGCTGTGTCTCACACTTCTTTCCTTTTACCTAGAATTGTTTTGATTCCGATACCATATCGTGAGTGCTGGAGTCCAGGCACCGTTTACCAGTTAGCTCCGTTAGCCCGCTTAGCTCCATTAGCACCGCTACAGTCGAACTGGAGCGATCCGTTTATTCAGCACAAACAGCAGAGCCACAAGTACCTGTGTAGTGCGTACGTATGTCTCTGTTGTTAAAGTTTATCGTTACTTTGAGACTCATTTTAACAATCGGGAGTCATGTCAACATGACGTCACGCACGTCTTTTCTGGTCCGTCGTCATTGAAACATGAAGCCCTGCCAGTGGTGCGGCGTTTGGACCAGAGTGAAAACAAACGTGTGTACGAGCTGAAAAACTAAACGAGATATAGCCCCAGTATGTGTAAAAACACCCACTGTGGCATTTTAAATCAATTGTTAATTTTTTCCTAGATTTCTGTTATTTTTTAGTTGTGTCTGACTATAGACAATAAAAGAAAGTTAAATGTTTTTATTTTGCTGTATTCATTCATGTTTCAGGTTCAGGATTTAACCTGAACCAGGCTTTGCAACAATAATAATCACATCACATTTATGCAGCCGTAGTACCATACACAGACACACAAACACACACACACACACACACACACACACACAGCAGGTCTATATATATAGGCCATTTATAACACACAGGTATGAGGTACGTGAAAGATAACTCCTCGCCCTACACTCTGTGTGTGTGTGTGTGTGTGTGTGTGTGTGTGTGTGTGTGTGTGTGTGTGTGTGTGTGTGTGTGTGTGTGTGTGTGTGTGTGTGTGTGTGTGTGTGTGTGTGTGTGTGTGTGTGTGTGCGTGTGTGTGTGTGGCCTGCCTGTGAGCAATTGACATATGCCGGTTCTTTAAAAGAAAAAAGACAGATTCAGGTGAGAGACTAGGGACAGTCCATGATGACCTCTATCTTCTTTTTTTTTTCTGAACAAAAGCTATGTGTGAGACGAACCAGATAGCAGTCTTAGAATAATCCTCAGGACAGAGGCGGAAGACAAAGAGAATGGATGAATATCTTGTTGAGTCAACTTGTGGGGCAGGCAGTCATCTGACCGAATGATCTGTGAACTTGAGAGGCATTTTTCTGGTGTGAATGAGGAGGTACTCAATGGAACTCAGGCATGCAGTCCAACCCCAGGTCACTTCTTGTCTGAGCCTCATCTGACAGCACTGGCTCTGCATTACCATATTGAACTTAAGTCAGAGGAAGTGATAGTTGCAAAAAACTTTCTGAAGCGCAAGAGTGAGGCTGGTACAGTTCAGGACCTGCTAGCAGTGTACAAACTCCTAGATTCTGAAATGGTCCCTTCACTGAAAGCTGTTATGCAGGTTGCCTTGACAATACCATTTAGCAGCTGTACAGGTGAGCGGTCTTTTAGTGCCTTGCGTCGGCCCCCTTCATGGCTCAGGAGGACCACAGGCCAAAGCAGACTCCAGCACCTAGCTGTGATGTCCATTGAGAAGGAGGAGTTGCTCGAAAGAATTGAACACCAAAGGGTCATTGACAGGATTGCCACCCTCAAAGTGCGGTGACATAGAATAACTCTCCCAAAGTAGAGTGTATTACCTGCATACTTGGAAGAGCCAAATGGGGATTCAGGGGAAGTACTATCAAAGATTTCCCTCATCTTCTTTTTTTATATCTTTAATTTCTAAGTATTTTCAAGACCTTTGGACTTTTTGTTTTTTTTTGCTCTTGATGTGAAGCTTGTTTTATTATTAATTATTGATGACTTATATTGGTTTATAAAAGTTCAGACAGGTGTGCAACCAAGTAGATTAGAGATTGCCATTTGTAAATAATTTACAGAAGATGAATTGCATTTTGTTGTCCAAGTACCTGTTACTCAGTTCAATGACAATAAAGTTTAATCTAATCAAATCGAATGACTGTTGATACAAAAGGAGGCACATGAAGTTAACGGTCAGGAAAACCAGCTGAGTGAAGAAGGTTTTGTGTTTGTTACAGGGGGCTGTCTGTGTGAACTGTCACAATAAACCTGGTGTTCTGGAAAGGGCTCCAAAAAAAAAGTTATTATTCAATAGACATAAATTTTTTTTTTGTGTGAAAAAAAGGGTGGGTGGTGCAGCAGTGGGGCTAATTGGGTGCTCAGCACCCCTAAAGCTCTGACCCTAGTATCGCCCCTGCTGTCAATTAATGAACATTTCTAGAAAATCTTAAAACTCAAAGATTACTTTGTTTTCCAGTTAAGAAAGGATGCTGGTCCTCTTGCCATTTTGTTTGGTCATATTAAAAAGAAAAAAAGGCATTGCCATAAATACAGTTAATAGGACGGGAGGGGACAGCCCGTTAGCTCCGGTTAGCGCTTTAGCATCAAGCTAGCGGAGCTTCTGTCACAACAACTCGGACACGTTGTTTAAAACCTATAACACCCAACCTAATACAGCTATTAGGACGGGAGGGGAGGGGACGACTCTGTTGGCGCGATGATAAAGAGCAGCTCTACCGGAGCATGCTGCCTCAGCAGGTACATGTTAGTAGCCGGTTTGATATTCGCCGGATATTCGGTTTTGGTTTACCTCGCAATCGGATTCATCAATCCCTCGATTCATGGAGTCCCAGAAGTATACATCCCTGTTCACTCCAATACAAGTGGGGAAAATCATAGGCTCATAATTATTTTTCTCTTTTCAAAACGCCAAAACAAGCGTTTTATTTTATTTATGTATTTTTTCCAGGAGAAGGAGGGATGGGCAGCTGAAAGGAGTCATAGTGAAACAAATGTTGTTTCGGCCAGGCATAATGATTGTTAAATAATAATTGTTGTCCAGGTGGCAGAGTAGTGTAATTTAAAGATCACATAGAGCAGCGGTCCCCAACCACCGGGCCGCGGACCGGTACCGGGCCGCGGGACATTCCTAACCGGGCCGTAGGTTAGTAGGCTATGACATGACTAGAAAAAAAATAATAAAAACAATAAAAATTCACGCAAAATGCATGCACACTTAATAAACTCAATTTACTTCGCAATACTGTCACTCTCTTACATGCCATAAGTCTATATGCAGTTGTTAGATTGCATATAACATGTTTGCATTTTTGGCAAGGTTAACTTATTTTCTTAGGCATAACTGTCTGTCTGTCCCGTCCACAACACGGATTGGCTTCAGCGGCTGCGCTCGCAGCCTTAGCTCACTTCACTAGCTCAGTTCAACAGTAGTGTCACACTATGAGCTCAGCTCAACCTGACACTCCAGAGGGGAGAATGATGACTGTCTTTAAACTGGCAGATAAAGATGCTGCATTTAAAGCCAAGCTTGATTTGTGGGGACGACGAGTGGACAGGGGGGTATTCGATATGTTCCAAACATTAGTGGGGATTTTGGGAGAGACTGACCTTGTTGCGCTTTCAAATGAATTCGAACGTTACTTCCCATCCTCCAAAGATCCACGGCGAACGAATGAGTGGATCCGCAACCCATTTGTCAATGTCCCGTATCACATGTCAGTGCACTAGTTATTTTAAATGAATGCATGCACAACACTATATGAAAATATCAACAAATTGGCAACCTCTGCGCAACATAACCCAACCCCCCCCCCCCCCCGGCCTGCCCCGCCGGTCCGTGAAATTCTTTGGAGAATCAAGCCGGTCCTTGGTGCTGAAAAGGTTGGGGACCCCTGACATAGAGAACCATCGGGGGGGTTATTAACTTATACTTCCATGGTCGGTAAACAATGCGACTGTGCTCGCTCAGACCTCTCGCTTAGGATGCTACAATGCTAACAATGCTAGTTAACGAGAATATTTCTGCTCCGGCACGTCATGCCCTAGGGCGTGGCTAGGCGCTCATGATGCGGAAGCAAATCTCTCCTTGATGTTGCCCTGCGCCATTGAGCAATTTTCATAGGAATGAATGGGCGGCCATGTTTTAGTCCGCTTTCCTTTCTTTAACAAAACCACACTTTGATAGTCTCATGGTTAAAAGTTAAGAGTTGCTGAACTTGGAATAATGGCAGAGGATGCGAGGAGAGGAACTGGTGAAAGAAACTGTGTTTGTGTTGTTAATGAAGACAACAAAGATCTATGCACCATTAAGTCTTCCGTAATTAAAAAAGGGGAAACTCAAGTGTTTGATTAAAAACACTCAAATACCCATGTGCATGAGTGCACATGGGCACAAACACACACGCACAAACACACAAACACACTCACTCCCTGCCCCCTCACACACAAGCATGCACACACACACACACACACACACACACACACACACACACACACACACACACACACACACACACACACGGAAAAGTGGCAAATGCACAAATTCTTGAACACACACACACAAACTCTCACATACACTGTTGCCTTTTCCCAGCAGGGGGGGGGGGGGGGGGTTATGACTTTTCTCATCAGGGTTCCTAGTGGCTATGAGATATTGTAACATTATTATTGTAGGTCAAAGAAAATCCGATATTTGTAGAAAAGGAAGAAAGGAGACTGAGAATTTGGATACAAATATCCAAATACATCTAATTGTCACGCAAATTTTAGGCTAACTTTTGAAAATGTGAATTGCCACATGTGGTCGCCAAAGTAACAACTCATTGATTGCTCAATGCACAACAGGTGTACATTTTACAAGGTTCAATCAGTCAGACTCGGGCCAGCTGCATAAGAAAGCCATCATCCACACACTCAACATTTTTTTTTTGAAAAAGGCAAAAAACACTTTGAGCGAGTTGAGAAACTTTTTTGCCAAATTGAGGAGGGTTACTTCGGAATTGTCAGAATAATTTCCTCCCCCCCCTCATTCCATCATGGTCCCCGTGTGGTATGTGCCTTTCGCCATAGTAAACCATTCACACGTGTATTATTAAGGACCATTCATTTGCAAAACCACATCCCCCTACCCCCCATTCATGTCACCGTGTGTGAGGGTATTTAAATCACGGCCAATTAGGCTGCCACCCCACTCGCACTCCACATTACTGATAGCTTCGCACCGACAGAAACCACTGCCAAAGAACCTTCCACTTTAAAGGAGAGAGAGAGAGAGAGAGAGAGAGAGAGAGAGAGAGAGAGAGAGAGAGAGAGAGAGAGAGAGAGAGAGAGAGAGAGAGAGAGAGAGAGAGAGAGAGAGAGAGAGAGAGAGAGAGAGAGAGAGACGACCCATATTTAACAATTGAAGTACACAGAGCACAAGCAGTCCTAGGGTTTGACACACGTTTCATGCTGCTGCAAAAAGAACCCTCGCCCTGGTCGTTTCACTATTGATCCAGTTTGAATAGCCCCGCGTAGAAAAAGGTCTGTCCTGCTCCCCAGATAGCGCCCACCAACTGTGTCTCTGTGTGACTGTTTGGGCCGCTGGGCCATTGTTACTGTTATTTTACCTCACGGAAAAATGACTCAAAACCACGTGCTGAAGTTATCCGTTCACAATGTTGTGCAAAAAGTACTAAGTACAAGTACAAAAAGCTACTGGTCAACAACTGCAGATAATTGGAGAAAAAACGTCTATCGTTTTTTTGATGTCCAATGAACACCACCCTAGGCTTCAGAGAATACAACTTGTTGAGAGAGTTCCATTTGTTGAAAGATCGCATTTTTGTTAAAGAATATAATTTATTTGCCTCCTTATCGTCGGTTATTTTTTGGCAGATATATGGTGCGAATAAGAATTGTTTGTTAGTCAAAATGTATTCGTGATCAGTTCTGAATAACGCCGATCCAAGCATGAATAATATGAAGGTACAGAAAAATATGTGGTCTCCAGCATTGACCCTTTAGGCAAGCACACACACAAGCACACACACGTACACACACACACACACACGCACAAACGGACCACATGTTTTTGGCAAACTTTAATGAGGACCCTGCCATTGTTTGCTATTCTCCTCTGTCTGACAAACACACACACACACACACGCGTACACACACAAATACATGAATCCCCAATGCCACGTAGACACACTCACATGACCCCTCCCACAGACACAAACTTTAAACAGACAATAATAGTAAAAATCCCAAGCCAGATAAGCATTCATAACCGGTCATTCTTCTACATTTGTGAGAAAGTTACAGCACTTAAGAAAATGAAACCATTATGCTCAGATGAACCTTAATTCCTCACCTTCCAATACAACAACCTCCCCTGAATCCCCTTCCCTCCACACCCAATCAAATATTAATGACATCATTCGATGTCTATAAAGTACACTGGGGAACAAAAACAAATTGTCTCATTCTTTGGATGACGCATAGAGAAGTCCCTCCGTAATTAAGTGTTGTACTGTTTTTTAGCGTTTCACATAGTAGATGAAAAAAGGGTCTGAAGTGTTCTCTAAAATTACATTTCTCTAAATCCACAGGTCGCTTTAAACTACAAAGTTAACTGTTATAACCAACATCCATTTTCTTTTAAAACAACATTGTGCCTTCTTATAAGTACATAGGTAAACTGATGATTACTAGGATTTTTGTAAGCTTAGTAAAACAACTAAAGAATACATTGGCATTTGAAAAGGAACCTGGCTTAAGTTCTGCATGTCAGGGATTTAAGTAAGTCTGACCTTCAGGCATCACCCTGATGTTGCTTGAAAGGTAAGTGAACTCCACCTTTTCAGTTGAAAACCTGTTCCGTTTTGGTCTCTCTTGGTTCATTTTGACAAATGTATGAGGTTGTTGAAATGATCCGTAGGGTCTACTACTCCCGGCTACAAACCCTTGTGCAAGCGAGAGTTACATGTGTTTTGGCGGAACATCAACACCCTCACACCTGCTATCAAACCAAGTCGGTTTTTTTAACATTTTAAAATCTCACCCCTTTTCACATTTTAATTTTTTTTATACCTCCTACTAAAATGGGGTTTTACTATCACTAAAGTAATGTGGACATTTTGCTTTTAAGGCGTAAGCTGTGTATGTGCAGTCAATCACATGAGGTTGGACCGCCCCATGACTGTGACATGTGATTCCCCATTTTAGCTTGAGAGCTTGCAATGTATAATGCCTGCGGAGGCATAGTGCATACTCATAATCATTCATTTGAAGTTAATAACTCACCCAATACACATACAAAGAGAAACCCGCAATGGCATTCAAATTCAAAAGTAAACAATGAACCACACTCACAAAAAAGTCGGAGATAAATTATTTTGCACCCTGGAAGAATTTTTTTAATTTAGTAATAAATGCCTTTTGAACAGAAAGTGCTGGCGTAGTTGCATCTACAATGAGTGAGAAGGCTTACAGATTACACCATTTTTTCGGAGGACTGGATGACCTGAATACGCATGAATAGAGGTAATGTTCAGAAGCCTGCTCCCATCTGCAGGTCCAGGTGAACAACACACTACTGGGATCCGCCAACCATCTGGCTGTTTATTTAGCTGAACAAAAGAGAAGAGTATTCATTCTTTCCCCCACACCTACGGATATGAACTCCATTTTGTTTACCGCCCTTGATTTGGGCAGACAGAATTACTCATTAAAACTCTTCCTGCGCTATTCAAATGATCTGCCATTTCCCAGTGTGCTGTGTCACCTCCGTAGAGATTACTGCTGTCCCATTCTTTAGGATAAAGGTATATGGAAAGACTAACGGACAGTCACAACGCATTGTGTTTATTTATATAAAGTTGCAAAGCGCCAGCGTAAGGCACAAACTATCCCAATGAAGTATCACAAATAACACAAACATTCATGTGGGTTTTTTCCACTTCAAACTATTTATTCAATAGATTAAATGACCCCCATTTGTATTGTACTGCAAATTAAATGGAAAATGTATCAAAATAAATGCATGCATTTCAATGGAAGTGTGGTCAAACTTCATATTATTAATATTATTTATTGCACTGAATTGAAAATGTCTACTCTAGTGATAACCAAGGCGGTCCTATATACAGTATTTCCTTCTATAATGTGACGGTGTCAGCTGGGGGACACACTTCCTGTCTGGGGCTTGTACCTCAGCACATGTCAGCTGATGGTTGAGTGAGATAATGCAGAATCAAGCTTTAGTTAATCCCTTAACTTTATTTGACATCTTTCCTTTTGCAAGCAATTCATTGAGATGCAGAAGCTCTGAATGATGGTTCATGGACTGGGAACACATTTTGGTAAGGAAGGTCTTCCTGGTTCTTTACTGAAAGGATGCCAATGTTCCCTTCATTACAAGGTTATCTTTTACTTACAAAGCTCTGTTGATCTAACGCATATCACTGAAAATGGCGCAGATTTTTTCTTTGAATTTTTCGGTAATATATATTGCAAAATCAACCTTTATTCCACTCTGGAAAATAAGCCGCAGCGACAGTTTTGGTCCGTAAAATCGGGACACAAGCACAAACGAAAAAGCACACTTCTGCAACGTACAAGAGTATTTATGGCATCCAGCAAACGGCTGAATTAACTTATTAACCCGCGCGACAGACAGACAGTCCCCCAAACAAACAGGCAGACAGGCAGGCAGACAGTTATATTTGTTTTGATGCCAACAGTCCCAGGCTGTTTAAAAAGCATATTTAAGACAACCACACAAAGCTCACTTTGGTTATCCTCTTTAATAATACTACAGAAGCCTGGCCTGCACTCCCAGAGCCCCGTGGAAGGCAGTGTGTCAACAGCTCGTCACCCGTAACGCCTGATAAAAACAGGGATTCCTGGGGCGCAACGACGTGTCGAGCAACACTCACACACCCAACGGCCCCTAGCCGTGACAGCTCTGGTAGATTGCAGGGCCACTCGCAGGCTTTGTAGAGTAGCAGAAGAGAACACACTCTCAATAGTGGCGTGAAATGTTACACACTGGTGAACACCCGGATGATTACTGATCTGCCTTTTGTCCCTTTGTTGTTTCATGTTGTTAAACAGGGAACGGAGGGGATCTACTTAGCCTGGGAAACTGACACAATTGCGAGCTCTTTTTTCATTTGCTCAGGCATATGTATCTGGCCCGGCCCACATTCACCCTGGCTCGGGTCAGGGCCAATCACAAGCGTTTTACCATTATGGGGCAGGTTGAACAGGATGACGGAACAGAGGAGCGCCCTATGGTAGCGCTAAGAGACGTTGGGCTGACGCTGATCAAACAGTCAGTGGTTCTAGGGTTGTGGAGGTCTGTTCTAGGGTTGTGGTGGTCTGCTTGGAATCTGGTTGGCGTGGAAATCGGAATTATCTGAGAGGTCCCCGGCTAGCACTCAAACACAGCACACTGCAACAAATCCAGCAACACACACAAACCCACACCCAGACGCAATCCCCTGTGCATGATTGTCCGTAACTGTTAAGAGTGACTGCCCACTCGGGTCCCAATGTCAATGAGGAGGCTGATCACCAGCTCACTAGCAAGGAGAGAGAGAGAGAGAGAGAGAGAGAGAGAGAGAGAGAGAGAGAGAGAGAGAGAGAGAGAGAGAGAGAGAGAGAGAGAGAGAGAGAGAGAGAGAGAGAGAGAGAGAGAGAGAGAGAGAGAGAGAGAGAGAGAGAGAGAGAGAGAGAGAGAGAGAGGTAAGCAGGTTTTGGTCAGTGAAAAAACACGTGTGTGTATGAAATATACATGCAGTGAACGGCATACTCTGCCCCTCAAATTAGGAACGATTGATGGGGCAGAGAAAAAGGTTTGATGATTGAGGATGATTCATTTATTGACACTGTCAAACTGTGACAGTGTGAAAGAGTGACAAAGAGGAAAAGTGGCCTGTAGAGAAAGAGAGTGAGTGAGGGTTCTGGTAAAGCAGGAGAGAGCAGTTGTTAAATAGTGCCGCTGTCCTCTGTGGCAGTAATAGGATTGTTGCTTGCACACGCACTGATTAAAATGGAGATTCTTAGGTTCTGGTTGGTACTGGCTGCACTGGGCCCGAAGATGTGGAAGAAACAGGGAGAACAATATTGGTAGACAGGTAGTTGGAGATATAAGACAGGGACAAGAGACAGAGGGATGGGTCAAGACTTCATCAGGTATAGAGAGAGAGAGAGAGAAAGAGAGAGAGAGAATGACCCAAATTATGGAGGGAGAGATGAAAATACACAGAGAAGGAGTAAGACAGAAAGGAATATCAATCTGAATAAATACATACAAACCAAAAATTCCTTCATCAGGAAGGATATTATTACAGAAGGCAGGCCATGGGTAATTTCCGGTTAAATCCTAGGCGGAACCGACAGACAAACACGTGCGTATAAAACAGTCTCAACCACCATTTGGCTCCAGGGAGATGTCCTTGCCATGTCCCTCGAAAACTGTCGGCATTTCTTTCCGAGTCTACCCAATCCTCCATCCCTCTCCCTCTCCCTCCCTCTCTGTCTCTCTCTCTCTCTCTCTCTCTCGCTCTCTCTATTTCGCTCTCTCTCTCTCCTTTTTCACGCTTTCCAACCCTGCACACCTTGTGTTATTTTTCTCGTCGTCTTTTGAAGTACCGCCGTGGCTGTTGAGCACTTCGTCGTGCAGGCGTTACCAAAAAAAAAACCCACCCACACATAAATCCCTTACCTCCCGGCTAATCTGGGCGGAGGGAGATGAAAGCGGGTCACCTGCGCTGCGCTGATAGCAGCGCAGCATCGTAAAAAAAAAATTCCACTTCCCCCTTTGTATGTTCTCCTCGCTTTCCTGTTTATTTTTATTCCGGGAACTTCCGTAAACATACACATCGTCATGGCGACTAAAGATATCTGCCGGGAGGAACGGTGTGTCACACGGTGGCGTCTGGATGTCTCCGTTTCTGTCAGGCCAGGACCAGTCTGTCTGACTGCAGCACAACATGCCAGCCCGCGGTCGGGTTGGTGGAGCCGCTGGAGAAGATGTGTTCACAGTGTTCACTCTGTTCTACAATGCCATCTTCTTTTGGGGCAGCGTCACGCACGTCATGCATGCATGCACGCGCGCGCACGCACGCACGCACGCACGCACGCACGCACGCACGCACGCACGCGCACACACACACACACACACAGTGTATCGTTGCGCTCATATACAAATCTGTGGCATTTGAGGTTGACTGTGTCAACCAGTGTCACAGCCTTTTTACAGTTACTCTGGTAGGAAAACTGTGGAAGGAGCACAAATAAATGGTCAAAGTTTTGTCAAAGCTGTCAAAGCTGTAATAACAGATCTTGCCTTACTGAATAACGAAGTCCAATTTTGTTATGAGAAAATATAATTCATCTTATTTCCATTCAGCCTTGGAGAGAAACATAAAAATAAGATCCACGTTCGACTCAGGGAAAGATTAAATTAGACCATGAGAAAGCACCTTACCTCCATATAATTACTTTCCTACGCTAGATTATTGGATGCAAAACGGTGATGATAAGCCTGAAACAAAAACAGCCCCAAAACTTAGATTTTAATCAAATCGACTTCATTATTCCTTCTATCCCACAACTCATTGCGGAGAAAGTCTAAGAGTCTAAATCCACTATGAGCAGGGCAGAGAAATGACAGAGCAACAGAGAGAATATTGTCTCATTTCGAGGAAGTATTATTTAATAAAGAATTAAGAATAGTGTAAGGGGCAATCTGTCTGTCTGTCGGACCGTCTCCCCGACCATTCGGTAAGGCATATTACTTATTATTTACAATGGAAGTTAAAAAAAGAAATCATAAAACCAGAGATGATGCTTGTGATGAATTACTTAATCAAGTTAATGAGGAGTATTAGTGAATGCTTTACACGTGATCAGAAAATACATTATATTTCTGCCTGCCATATTTGTTATCATATCAAGTGGTGGGATGCTATTTCTGAGTTTCTTAAACAGCCGCTTGATTATCAAAAACTTGTAGGAAATATGAACAATGTTGTGTGTAACACACACACACAAACACACACACACACACACATGCAGACACACAAACAGAAGGGCAGGGTTAGGAGTGAGGGGCTGACCCGATGAGGGAGAACCCCCAACACACAGAGCTCTGCCATTTTGAATTTCAAAGTCCTCTGTGATTGTTTGATCTCGTATACAAAACAAGGATTGTTGGTTACTGGGAGTAGAGGGAGGAAGGGAGAAAAATAGGAAAGAGCCAAAGTATGAGAGAGAGTAGCAATTAACATAAGACGTTGGTTCTATTAATAGGCGTGTTTTTTCTGCCTTTTCTCTGTGGTCTTGCGGCTGGTTGTGATCCATAATTAACAGTGAAGCGTTCCCATCCCCACCTCGGGGTGCAATCCACCCGTCAGTGTCTCCGGTGGGACGGGAGCGGAGAGGAGCGGCGCTGGTTGACGCAAGGAAGGCTGCATCAAACATGACGCTGCGTACCAGACGGGGGTCACCGTCTGGTACGGGACACCCACACACCAGAAAGGGTTAGCCATTGTGGAGCTCTTTCACCAGCTTACGGTTGGTCCGATCAGAAGGTGTTTGGATTCAGCGTCTTACTCAGCGTTATTTCTAAAATTGTGAGGTTGAAATAAAAAGGAATACACAAAGATGATCAGCAATCCGCAAACAGTAACGGAAATCCACATCTGTGAGCGATCATGTATCCACAAAGGCACATTGTCCTCCAACTATGAATTGAGCCATGAATCTGCCTTGTGTCCATCTGTCCGTCTCATCCGGTGTACACGCCCTGGAGACGCGGAGACACAAATCTATTCTGCACTCATTATCCACGACAACGGCTGAAGAGACATCTGCAAACGTACCCACCAAACAGAAGAGCCTCACCTCCTTGCTCTGCTCTAGAAACATCTGTACGAGATCAAATTATGTATCGTGGACAGGTTGTCAAGTAACTAAGTACAAATACTTTGTTACCTTACTTAAGTAGAAATGTTGGGCATCTATACTTTACTTGAGTAATTATTTTTTAGCCTACTTTTAACTTCTACTTCTTACATTTTCACGCACTTATCTGTGCTTTCTACTCCTTACTTTTTAAAAATGGCCTCGTTACTCCTATTTAATTTCGGCTTGTTTTTATTCTACCGAAAAACCACAAACAAAAAAACCGATCCAGATAATTCGCGCCATCGGATAGAGTGAATTCGATTGGTTGGATGAGAATAAAAACATATACCATTCTGACACCCTATTGGTTTACACGCGATCCATGGCACCTCCGCATGACCAGAGCCCTTCTACATTCTCTGACATGACATAAATCGCGCCACATTCCAGCTACGAAATAGCAGACGTAGATGAGCGAAATGTCCCAACCAAGCACCAGTGAGGAGGTTGGTAGCCAAGAAGACCAGCCAACCATTCTACATCCGTATCCGTCACGTATGCAAATGTCAGCACTGTGACACTACTCGGGCTCTGACGACCCTGGAAACCTCCCCCATCCGTCAGCCACGCCTTCTGAGTCCTTTGACTGACGGTGCAGTGGGCACGAGGCGTTACTCGTTACATCTTAAATTCCTGCAGCTAAGCTTGGATACATACATTTACATTCCCAATAAAGGCTTTTGATAACATGCCTCTGAAGATTGACTTTTTGCATCATTCCAATACTTACAGGGAACTAGTCATCATATCTTCCGCTCCATGAAACACATGTTAATGCTCAGTAGTACACATATATGGTTCTTTAATGTATTTGCATTGTACTAATATGCGTTCATTTGCAATGGGCATAAATGTGTCTAAAACGGGTGCATCCCAATTTTTTCAACAATAACATTATAGTCATTAGATGGCCTTTAGAGAAAAAAAAATTGGGGGAAAGTGGGGCAGTGTGCTATAGAGGTGTGCTGTGTGTGTGTCACTAATTCACGGATGGGATAAATGCAGAATTCCTTGATTCCAAATTCCTTGTATGTGTGAGCATACTTGGCAAAAAAGCAGATTGTAATTCTGTAGGCCCCTGTGGCACGGCCTAAGCTTTTGTCCTTAATGGCATTTTTTCCCCCTTGCATTACTTTTACTTTAATACTTTAAGTAGTTTTGAAACCAGTACTTTTATACTTTAACTTAAGTAAAAAGCTTGAGTTGATCTTTCAACTTCTACAGAAGTATTTTTAAACGCTAGTATCTATACTTTTGACACCTCTGATCGTGGACCGCTACCAAGCAAAAACACAAGTGGGTTTAACTTGCTCTGACCAACCCATCAGCAAAAATGAGCAATACCGGTAATATATTACACGTATTTAGACCATATTGATCACAATTCATATGAGGCACTGGAGCCGATGAGTGTCAGCAATTTATCTATGCAATAATAAGTCCTCCGCTGTGTGAGTGTGGGGAGACACCAACGCAGCAATCAGCAACATTGATTAGCATTGTTCATTTCCCTGCCGTAGGTGGAATTAGCCCGGGGCCCATTGTAGAGGGTACAGAAAGGTACAGAATGGTTACTGTATAGTCTGTCTGCTTCCCCGTCCCCATCCCCCTCATGCCAACAATGCATTGAACTGTGAAGCAACTTTACAAGCTTTACCCACAAGATAAGCCTCTCCTACAGCAGAAAATAAATAATTCATTCTATTTGGATTGGGACTGATGTATAAGTGTTGTGTGAAGTGTGGATATCCTGGAAATCTTTGACCAAATTAAATCATTTGCTATGCCATTCTTCGTTTATGTACAGAGCTACTCACGTGACCTGACTAGCTTGTCGGCCATTAGTAACAGTGAATATTTCACCATTTCCCTAACAGGCCATAAGGCACATTCAGCAGAATCAGGCGTTTTTCAAGAATGTGCGTTGTTTGCAGGGGAAGAATAGAGTGCTTTGTACTAACTCACATTAAACATGTCCCCCTCCCCTCAAAGGTTGAGTGCTGCCTTTTGCCCTCATGCACTAAAAGCTTTGCAGTTCATTCCACGAATTAGCTTCAGAAACCAAAAATGAGATATTGAGCTTTCCCTTCAGTGCATTGTGCCTGACAAGATAAATGAACTATTTGCGGCAAAATAAGTAAGTCCCAGCCTCACCTCAGATGGGCCTCATCCTCACCTCAGCTAGGCCTTAGCCTCCCCTCAGCTCTC
>NC_044062.1:21356151-21393651 GCF_902167405.1 Gadus morhua | reverse complement strand
TTGGGATGGCGAATGGGCTGGGGACGTTTACACTTTTAAAAACAATTACACGTCCATTCATCTCCGATATGAGTTATTCTTTGTTTGTTCAGGTTGAAGGCCTGTATCTGCTAAGCAACGGTTACTGATTTTCTTTATCCGTTCCGTCTTAAGCCCGGCCCATGCGTGCTGCTCTCTGCATCACACACCTCGTCCCATTTAACCAAAGCAAACACAACACACAGGGGGAGAGCTCCATTCATCATCACACACAGATGCTTGTCCTTACAATCTACTCTGCTGCCTATGTGTGTTTGAGTATGAGTGTGTGTCTGTGTATGAGTGTGTGTAAGGTGGGACCACCCCTCAGAGGTAAGTTAAGATGGGCCATCGCCACAGTGTGGCAATCAGCCCTCGGGCACTGAGCCGCTATGAGTATGAGATGTGTGTGTGTGTGTGTGTGTGTGTGTGTGTGTGTGTGTGTGTGTGTGTGGGGGTGTGTTGGTGATTCTGTGTATGTGTTTACAGGTGTGGGGCCGTGTGTGTGTGTGTGTGTGTGTGTGTGTGTGTGTGTGTGTGTGTGTGTGTGTGTGTGTGTGTGTGTGTGTGTGTGTGTGTGTGTGTGTGTGTGTGTGTATGTGTGTCTTTGTAGGTACAGGGAATTGGTGCCGTATGTGGATGAGGGTGTGTGTATGTACATGTGCACATGTGTGTAGCCTGGATAAGGCTGTGTGAATAACCAATCACACCTACCTGAAGAAGGTCACAAAGAACTGCACCAGATCCATGATGCTGTTGTGCTGGGAGAAGGCAATCTGGGGAAATAAGGGAGAATACACATGAGCAGGGGGCCGAGTTGGGAGGACAGGTGCAGAGCGAGGGAGAAGGGGAAAGGTAAGGGGCAGAGAGAGGGGAGATGATACAATGTAGAATACCATTACTGAGGCTGGACAAACTGATTACACCTAGGTTGGACTCACAGACACACTCAAACGCAGACACAGAGACACTCGCACACAGACACAGAAACACACATACACACTCGCACGCACACACAGACACAGACACACACGTACACAATTGCCCGCAGACACACAGACACAGAAACACTCACATACACACACACACACACACACACACACACACACACACACACACACACACACACACACACACACACACACACACACACACACAAAGTGTATTCCCATACTGGTGTATCCCTTGAGGAATGGTCTGATAAGAGACTCTTCTAAGAGTTTGACTGAGCGCCATGTTAATTGGCATGTGTATAGTAAACACACACGCACACAATCACAGACAAAATAACAACACACATCGCTAACACCATGGAGTGAACAGGGAGCTTGCGTAATCCATGTCTCCCCAAACGTGTGCAATGGAACATCATCTGAAACTGATGCAAGTATTGTGGACTATATCTCTATCTTCTACCTAAGGGCAAATGTTCAGATATCTTACACAAGTACGGTTTTCAGCTGTTCCTACCCCCCTAAACACACACCACCTCCCCCTTCTCTCTCACACAAACGCGCACGCACACAGACACAAACAGACACACACTCACCCAACACATTCACATACACTTGCACTCCGGCGTTCACAGCAGCCAATGCATGGGTTCTCTTTGCATTGTTTTGATTTTCTGGGCATAGATCAATCTTCCAGAAAGAATCTCGTCTCGGGAGTCGATACTAGAGAACTTTGCTCTCTAGTAGGAAAGCCCATATCAAACTTGGGCTATCCTACTAACTCTCTCTATATTACATATTGAGGTTGGATTGATGGTAGTATATAGTTTGACCTTGTGCTGCCTAACCTCCAGTCCAGCCCAAAAGCCCGAACAGTTAGCAAAAATGGTATGTAAATGTTTGTATATCCACATATTTCGTCACCACGCCCACACACACAATACAGAGTTCCCCACATAAAAACACTCTCTCTTCCTCACGCACAGGCCTGTGCACACACTTACGTGACAATTACCAGTAATCACTATGTTTCTGTGTTGGGTCCCTTGTTCTCTCTCTCTTAGATCACTTTTACCACATATGACTGCAGCATGGTGTAATTCATTTCTTTGCTGGGATCAACAGTACCATCTTTCCTGACCTCAAATAGCATTTAGTCAGTCAGTCAGTCATTCTCTCCCTCTCTCTCCTCCTCTCCCTCCCTCCCTCCCTCCCTCCCTGTGTTTGCAATCAGCTGATGCACAAAACCAAACCAAAAGTAACCAAAACCACAACCAGGGTCTGTAAGCAGGGTGCGTAAGGGCAGAGGGTGTGGGGGCGTGATGTGACCAACAACCGTACAGCAAAACACCAAACCCAAAAGCCAGGCTGGGCGGGAAGGTTGAAGGAGTAAACCTCTCGGTCACTGCAGGCCACACCTGCAGAGGAGCACCCCTTCAGCTCTCTCCCAGCCTGGCTTTTGGGTTTGGTGTTTTGCTGTAGGGTTTTTGGACCTATGTTGGGTTCTATGGTCATATCATACAAGATCCCCCCCAGCACAGGGTCAACACATCCATACGCTACACACCATACTGATTATACAGATGTTATATTCTAACATTGTTTCAAATAAATAACTTTATCCTTTCTTCATGTGTGGAATCCAATCTTTGTGTGGATTATGTAGCAACGCGTATCTGCGTGTGTTAGTAGCATGTAACATGCAACATGGACCCCATTGGACACATAGAGAACAAAGCTTCAGTCCTCAGAGCTCCTTAAAAGCCTCTGTAGCCTGCATTGTAGCTCCCTCATGGACAGCGTTATTTACTAAAGCCATAATTGATTTGCCTTTTTCTCTCTTCCTGCCCCTGTAGGCCCTGCATACGTGAGGCAGTATTCCATAAGAGACAGGGTGGGAGGGTGGGAGGGTGGGAGGGTGGGAGGGCGGGGGTCCCCGGTGCCTTGTTCTACTGACAAGAGCTTAAGACGTGGTGGCCGGGACATCCAACACATTAAGGTGTTTCTGGAGCACACCTAATTGTCTCATTAATCTACCAGTCTCTGCTTATGGCCAGGAGGCTCTGCTACACGCCCCTGGGTTCCAGTCTTTTATGACTGTGGTTGTATCGTTAAGAACGGTTCAATTCATATATGCCATTGGAACAGCAAGCCAACATTGGAATCTACGTCAATGATAAGTGAGCAATGCATCATGGGACTTTTGACGCGACAATACAACCATCAAGCCTCATGATCGCAAAGTACATTTCTTTTTGTGTGTGTGTCTGTATGTGTGTGTGTGTGGGGGGGGGGGTGTGCCCGTCTGTGCGTGCTAAAGCAAACAAGATAACTACAATGCTAAAGTCTGCAAAGAGGATGATCTACATAATGTTCGGCATTAGTCACAATGTGTATGGCACACATATGGACCAACATCCTACAGGGTACCTTTAAATAGACCTGATATCTGTGATGACGTGGTGTTGGATTGATTCAATAGAGGGGTTCTCAAGAGTGAAGGGAGAGGGGAAAGCTTAAGTGGTTTACAGGCATTTGGGTAGCAGTTAAGAGGCCCTGAGAGTAAAGACGTTGAGGGAGAAGCTGATTTAATTCCAAAGGGACACAGCATTAAGGATGGGGTGAGGCAGGAGAAAGCCTGCCTAGGCACAAAGGCTTAAAGTCCTGCTATTAGGGCCGGCCCTCCTGACGCCCCACCTCTCACTGATGATATAGGCTGCGTGCGGACACGCATACACATACTCCTCTGGCGCCGCACATGCACACACGTATTCACTCTCCTTCTTGTCCACACACACACACACACACACACACACACACACACACACACAGGATTGAACTAACCACCCAGCACACACACACACACACACACACACACACACACACACACACACACACACACACACACACACACACACACAGATACAGCTGCAGGTCACACATCAGTGAAAGCACAGCTTTAATACAGTGCATACAGTAGTCCCAGTTATTATTAGGTCAGCGGTGAGCCCCAGGCATCATTCTCCCAGTGCACTGGAGGGTTAGGAAGGTTGCCTTTAAAGAACCCAAAAACCTTTTTTGTTTTATATGATCGTCAGCATAATAATCATGGTCATTTTTATCACTGTTACTGAAATAAATCCCCAATTAAGAACAAAAAATGGGGGGGGGGATTGTATTTTGCCATACCCCCCAGAACACTATAGGATTGTTCAACTCTGCTGCGGAGGCAGGTGGCGTCCTATTCGTGCCTTTTCTAAGGCACTCAGTCGTCAGCATGGTGTTTGTGGACATGTGGAGCTCTGTCTGGGCAGCTGACTGCGGCATCTGGGGGAAAGTGGAGCTATTCAGACACTGTTCTATTATAACACCCAGGGGTTGAATGGTGAAGTATTTCACATAAGATATCACTCATTATAACACTCATACACAACAACGGCATTTTTAAAAAGTGTAACAAAGTTGGCTTGGGTTGTAACCCTGAGGATAACATTACCCCCTCTTTCCTAAAACTGAAAAATAGGAAGAACAAGAAAAAAAAAATCGAACTATGCATTAAAGTTTTCTATCTTAGTAGCAATGGCGGAAGAGTAGAAGGTACAGTAGAAGGAGAGTCCAAGAGAGAGAGAGAGAGAGAGAGAGAGAGAGAGAGAGAGAGAGAGAGAGAGAGAGAGAGAGAGAGAGAGAGAGAGAGAGAGAGAGAGAGAGAGAGAGACATAGAGAGATAGAGAGAGAGAGAATAAAAATAACTGAAGAATAAAAGAAGAGATGACAGGGACTCTGCGGACTCTGCGCTCCACGGTCTAGTCATTACCCGGGGCTCACTGTACAGCTCTGGGACAACTTTATCGGGAGCAACAGATTCAGGCTGTCCTGAATTCCCCAATGCGGAGCTAGGTCTGCTTGTTAAAAGCTAAAGTGAGAGACGGAGTTTGGCTAATCGATACAGGATAGAAAGACAAAAGAGGAAACTTAAAAAAAAGAATAGAAAAGCCAAGTCAGAGCCAGGGAGAAACAGTGAAAGTGAGGGAAGGGCCAGTGCTTGAGAAACAGCAGAGATAGCGAGAAAAAAGCTCTTTATTCTGGAAATAAGAAACCATAGCGTTCACAGGGAATGTACACTAACTATTTTCTTGATGGCCATGTTTCCTCCCACCTTTCAACACCTGCTTTTGACAAACAACCCATTACCGGTATATTGTATTGTTCTTATTCTTGTCCAACGTCTGTATGCATGTAAATTGGCTTTCTCAATGAAGTTAATGACAAAATTAATTACATTTTGCATTTAAACCTTAATACCTCAAGTGTGATTCATAAACAGGTGTGTGTTTTGGTAAGTGGTGTGTGTATGTGTGTGTGGTCTGTGTGTGTGTGTGTGTGTGTGTGTGTGTGTGTGTGTGTGTGTGTGTGTGTGTGTGTGTGTGTGTGTGTGTGTGTGTGTGTGTGTGTGTGTGTGTGTGTGTGTGTGTGTGTGTGTGTGTGTGTGGCCAAGGATTACTTCAACCTGTGTTGACAATGAAATGTGACTAAGTTCACCATGGAAAAAAAGCATGGTTTTTCCGAACTCGCTCATTTTCCCCTCATTTGCATGAGGAGACCGAATGACCAAAGTAAGCCGCTTTCCAAGAGCATCTAACACCCACACACCATGCAAATCAGTTTGTGGGTTCCAAGTGTGACCACATGTTAAGGAAGTGCCAGCAGATTCACATGGTTAACATGTTTCTTCGGGTTTATCATTTCTCACAATCTAGTCCATTACATGAAGTGATCTTTTCTGACTCAGAAACGGCGTGTGTATATAAATATATACATATATAAACATATATATATACATACATATGTGTATTTGATCTATTAAATGGATTTTGGGGGAATATACAAACCGACATCATGACCTCATTGTGCTGAGAGCATATCAGCATTCAGTAGTAATATAATTAAAAACATTGATATTTTCCACCTGTGCTAGAAACCTGACTTATCTTCTCCTACATTGTATTGTTGCTCCGTCCAAGTTTTATTGATTAAAATGGAGCAATGGCCCAAACATCAACTTGCCGGTAACTACAACCAAATGCTGAGTTAATTTAGCCTAATGTTAGCCAAACATGTGCGTGTCTGTCTGTCTGTCTGTCTGTCCGTCTATCCTTCTGTCTGTCTTTCCGTCTGTCCGTCTGTACATCTGTGTGTGTGCGTGTGTCTGTGTGTCTGTGTGTCTGTGTCTTTGTGTCTGTGTGTCTGTGTGTCTGTGTGTGTGTGTGTGTGTGTGTGTGTGTGTGTGTGTGTGTGTGTGTGTGTGTGTGTGTGTGTGTGTGTGTTTGTATGTGTGTGTGTGTGTGGGTGTGTCTGTGTATGTCTTTGTCGGTGTGTCTGTGTGTGTGTGTGTCTGTGTGTGTGTGTGTGTGTGTGTGTGTGTGTGTGTGTGTGTGTGTGTGTGTGTGTGTGTGTGTGTGTGTGTGTGTGTGTGTCTGTCTGTGTGTGTATGTGTGTGTGTGTGTGTGTGTGTGTGTGTGTCTGTGTGTCTGTGTGTGTCTGTGTGTGTCTGTGTGTGTGTACTTCACACCACGTGTGACAAGTCAGACATCTGATGATTTTGTGAGGCAGGCGCCCAGTTGGATATAAGTGAGTGACCAATCAGGAGGAAATTGAATCAGCCCACCAATCAGGCTTCCCGTGGAACAAAATGGCGGGACACCTGCGTGAATAGCCTTTTAATCAGCCTTTAATAATGTGTCTGTCTGGCCCACCAGCCTGGTGCACGGAGAGGACAGAGAGAGCAGAGGAGGCACATGGAGACTAATGGACAAGGGGACGTCATGGTGTGGTCACGGAAGACACATCCGACCGGGCTGACTGCAGTAGATTTAAGTCTAGTACAAACTCGGAAGATATACTGGCAAAAATAAGCTGCTTCCCACATTTCACTGCTTTTGGGGGCCGCACCACTGTTTTTTAGGATTGTTATTGTTAACAAGAACACATTTAAGATCTAGAAGCAATTCATAAAAAAAATTAATAATAATAATTTGTAAAACAAAACATTTTTTAACATACCAACATGAATACTCATTGGGCTGATAATGATTTATTTCGTTAGATAAATCGTAAAGATTTATGCAACCTAAACCTGCATTGATGGAGGCCTCCACATCGCAAAAAACGTTATTATTGGGTGGTCGTGTCCTTGTTTGAGACAGTCTCTGAATGAAAGGCGCTTCTATAAATACAAATTCATTAGCCCTCCGAAGTCAACCCGGCATGAAATCTTAAGGTCAAAATGTATTCTCTCTAATCCATTAACCAGAGCAGCAAATCCAGCAAGGTTCCGGTTAAACTTCCGTCGTCAAGGTAATTAAAGCGGCGGGAGGTCGAAAGGTGCAAGGTCAGTGTGACAGAACTAATCAAATCTGTTCCGCCGCGATGCACAACTCCACAGCCCCTTGCTGCCCCTGACCGGCCCCCAGCACCCTCATGAGGTCATTCTGCCAGGAGCCACGCACCCAGCTCCGCTACACTGAAACTGTATCTGTGTGGATCTGTGTGTTTTTGTATTTGTTTTGTGTGTGTGTGTGTGTGTGTGTGTGTGTGTGTGTGTGTGTGTGTGTGTGTGTGTGTGTGTGTGTGTGTGTGTGTGTGTGTGTGTGTGTGTGTCTGTGTCTGTGTGCATGTGTGTGTGTGTGTCTGTGTGCATGTATGTGTGTGTGTGTGTTTGTAAGTCTGTTTGTAAAATTGTGTGTGTTCTTTTGTGTGTGCTTTTTGTGTGTGTGTGCGTGTTTGTATGCATGTGTGTATGTATGTGTACGTGTGTCTATCTATTTATATACTGCATGTATGTTTGTGTGTGTGTGTCTGTTTCTGGGTGTGTGTGTGTTTCTGGGTGTGTGCATGTGTGCGTGTGTGTGTGTGTGTGCGTGTGCGTGTGCGTGTGTGTGTGTGTGTGTGTGTGTGGATGGGTTGTTGTAGGTGTGTGTATGGGTGTGTGCGGTGTGTGTATGTAAATGTGTGTGTGCGTGCGTGTGACAAATGGAGAAAGGCAGAGGTGCTTGACAAAGTAACATTCACAAAGCATGTGACCAGTACTCAACACCAGATCTGAGGAGGCTTCATATCCGGCAATCATGTCGTGTTCAACACCACAAAGCCAGGTGTATTTGCAACACACAAGTCAACACTAAATCACAGAATCACACTGTGGTTGTGTATGAACTGCATGTTTACGTTTGCATGCTGTCTCGTTTTCGTCTACGGGCTCTAACCAGATATTAGATGCAATCTATCAGACGTGACCATTAGCGATCCTCCAGCCAATCCCTGAGGGCCGTCCGAGCGCCCGGCATCAGGAGCCACCAAGGTCACGGCACGCTCTCCTCCCCCCACTCAGGTTACTGATCTGAGGCTCCAACACTGAGGCCGGATGCGCCTTCGCACGGTAATTATCCTATCACCTTCCAACCTGCAGCTATATGGAGCACTGGAAACGCAGCATTAATGGGAAATGCATATGTGGGAGGGGGGAGAGATCAATGAACAAATGAGGCTTTAATGAGGCCTGGGCCACTGAACAACACGGCCGGTCGTTTGGATCAGGCACCGCACTGATAACGTTTGATGGATGCTCTGGCGTCTGACCAGGGCAAGTAATGTTTTTTATTGGATGACGACCATCTGATAGAGTGTGAGATGTCCATGTCTCAGTGGAAGAGATGATGGACCCTGCAATGCTAACCACATTACATATGCCTCAGTGTGCTAGTATGCCTTTGCTTTAATACCTGTTTGTTATTAGTATTTATCTTTGTATCCAGAGATATCCAGCGTCCAACCTTTCATTCTCCCATCCCATCCATCCATTTATCCATCCATCCATCGTCCATCAATCCATCCATTCATCCATCTAACTATCCTTCAACGGCTGTATCAATCCACTCAAGCCTTGATCCATCATTCCAATCCCTACTTCATACTTAATTCCCTCATGCTGCCTGTATTCCTTATGTTATCAATCTGAGGCCCTTGATCTGTTTTCTCCTTATCAGGCCTTTGTTCCCTGACTAGACCTGTGTTCTCCTCACTAGGCCTATGTTCTCTTAACTAAACCTGGGATTTTCCCTTAGTATTCCTGTTTTTCTGAAACGCCGTCTCAACATCAGTCGCAATAACCTCAGTGTTTTCCCCCTCCTCTGCTGATTTCTCACGCTTTCACTGCTGCGGTCCATCAACTCAGCGCCCGCCCCCACCCCCTGTTGTGCAACCGTCATCTAAGAGTATTGCCACCGAACGTCTACTTCAATTTAATGGATCATAAGCGTTGCGCGGGCATATTCGGGAGCGTGCGTGGCTCCTGCCTCGGCGGATTTAACGCATGCTGCATAATTGATGGGGAGACACTGGCGAGCTCACAGATGCTTAAATGCGACAGTAGATTTGCCAAAAACATCTTCTGAGTGGTTTATGTTTAGTGACCTATCAGGACCCAACATTCAGCGCAAAAGAAACTTCACGACAGCTGACGGCAGAGACAACCATGTAGAACCCCAGTGTCTGCCATTCAGTATCAAAATATACAAGCATTGCATACCAGTGTCTAAGTACTGCTCTTACTCATAGTTATACTACTACTACTAAAAGCAGCACCGTCATGAGCGACTCGCTGACCCCCTTACTAGATCTCCTATTAAAGGGGGGATATCATGCTTTCTTCAACTCTTCCCTTTGCTTCACTGTTATATGACGTAGGTATACATGTTCTACGTCAGCTAAGCTAGAAAAGTCTGAGCCAGGGGGAGTTTTCGCGGCCACCGAGAACGCCCCTCAATGAGAACGTCCCTCTCGTTTGGGATCAAACTTTATTTCCGTAAAAGTACGACATCTGAAGTGCAGTGGGCGGTGTTGAATTGCAGAAGTCGCGCCTCCCAACTAACCCGCAATGTTCACAACTTCTCTTGAGTGTGAATTTGCGACACACGCGCAAGGCATTCGACCAATCGCAATAGAGTGGGCGTGCTATCCAATCACAGCAGAGCGCAGACTACTCGGGATGAGGGCCTTAATGCGTCGTGATACAAAACAGAACGTTTTTGAAATATGCTAATTGGTTTTGCACAAATTAACAGTGTGAGAACGACAAGTATTTTTAACACAGAGGCAGGTAACCCCATTCTAGTAGTACCCCAAATGCATTTTTGGCAATAACATTTTTTTACTATTTTGCCATTTGCTGCACATCCATTGCACTGACCGACTTGCCCTTCTCAGACAGAGGGACTATTGTTGAAACATTATTGATTCCTGAGTATGTGGTGTCCGGTGTCACACCAATAGATCACGGCACAGAGGAAATGTAGAACTGATCTCCAAAAGACACACAATCCAGAACAACATGTCGCAGTCACAAGCTCTTCCTCCTCCGCTATCCCTTGTGTCTTTCGTCTAGAGACTCATCAGAAGCTTCAAACGACTTGGCACTTGACTCATCCCAAACCACAAGCAGCCATTAGCCCCCGACCACAGACCGACGCATACGCACGGGCACTTAGTGGGTCGGCCCCGGACAAGGCCTCAGAGGCTCTTCAGCAGAGGTTAAACACCCGGGTTAAACATGAGGTGCGCCACCCCGTCCCGACTCACCTGGATCTTGATAGGCCAGCTGAAGTTGGAGACATAGACGTAGAAGGTGATGTTGTGGTGGTGTCTGAAGTTGAACTTCTCACAGGAGAAGCTGTCGCGGTGCTCCTTGATGTTGCTCCGGGCCACGATGGGCATCTCCTCACCGGAAATGGTCCCGGCTGGACCAGGAAGGGGTCAATGGGAGGTCAGGTCAGACAATGCAATAGATCCAAGTAGGCAGGCGCATGCATATTGTCTGCACACAGAGTGCAGACAATAATGCAAGCATGCACGCACGCACACACACAAACAAAACACACACACATAAACACCCATTGCACTACAACTAAACACTGCATAATGTCCATCGCATTACAGTGGCAGAACATGCATACACACACACACACACACACACACACACACACACACACACACACACACACACAGTCACGCACGCACACACATACACAAACACACACAAATCCTTTGCTATCAATAGAAAGCTGAACTTTAGAGGTATGGCTTTTATAACAGCGCGGAAATGCTATTATCTTAATTAAAATCACAATTGTGCCTCTTGCAATGCCTCAAGAATATATTTTCCTCGATGAATTCAAAAGTTTCTATTTCTAGTTCTAGTTTAAAGTGGAAAAAAGAGAAATCAGGAGTACCAAAACAAAACGATCGTTATCATTTACCTTGGGGTCCTGAAAAGGCACGTTTCTTACTACAAAAGATGGCATCGCTATAAACTGTGGTTAAACTCTTGGATGGACTTCTAGTACTTATCACATACCAAAAATGGAATACATTCAACAGGGCCAATATTAATAATTAGGGAAGATCATTTTCATATGAGATCATATAAGGAGATTTGAATTGCAGTAAATACTAATATTGGTTGGACCACAAGGGTGAATATTGAACCTGATCTTAATCAACATGTTTTTCAATAAAATGGCTGCAAATTATATTTTATAGAATGAACTACGGCTGTCAACTGATAAAAATGTTTTATCCAATTAATTACATGATATGCTGATTAATTAATCATATTATTAGTCTAAATCGCCAACTTCAATATTTGCTTTGAAAAGGTTCAAAGCTTTTTTCCAATACATTGCCCTACTGTGGCAGACAGGTTAAATATTGAACAAACAAAAGGTGGCTTTAGAAGTTAATTAAGTATTTCTAGTCGTTACGTTTTCTTTCTCCAAGCCTATCCTTGTGACAACCATCCGAGGCGGACTACAATTTTAAGGGGGGGATGCCTGATACTATTCCTGGGGCTTGGCTGACGCGTGCCTCTCATGTGGCCTCTTTGCTGTGTATGAACTGTGTTTGAACACACGCCACACAGCTCTGATCTCTTCCTGAAGCCTAAGCATAGGAGAACTACGGGGAAAAACCTACATTGGTTCTTTTTAAATACTCAAGTAGACTGCTGACACATTTTACTGCAAAATCGCATGGCATTCGCTTTGTCTGTTTCCTCCAAAGCTTTTATCTAAGTTTTTTTTGCTCCACACATCCACCACTGATAATAAACCAAACCCTAACCCACAGAAACAGAGAAACAGAGGTGTGTTCTGAGTTGGTTTGGTAGCTCATTGCCAAATGATCATTGAGTCATTCATTGGGACGAATGTTTGAGTACTTTTATATCATCCGATATGGCCTTGGGAAAGTAGTTAAAAAGAGTGATGTGTTTCTCAATTTGATCGCCCTGCTTGCATAATGTACAGTGGCCTTCATACATTTCATGTATTTTTTTTTCTTTCTTTTTCATATAATTAATAACACTCAATTAATTATTAATTAATTATTAACCTATTAATTATACAGCCGTGCAACCGATGTATCCTAGCAGACCCAAGAGAAAGAGGTCCCAGCGAAGAGAAAGCCGTCATGCGACCTACCTGTGGAGCTCAAGGACCAGGTAATGTTCAGGTTGAAGTTGTTGGAGGCGTTGATGGACATGTCCAGGTTCTTGTTGGCCTTGACAAAAAAAAATGATCCATCTTCCTTCATTTGCAGAACTTGTGTTCCAAGGGATTGTGTTGATTTTGTTCAGCCAGAAACGCAGCGTGTGTGTGTGTGTGTGTGCGTGCTCGTGGTTGCCTGCGCATGTGTGTGTGCACCTGGGTTACCTGTTCAGGGGTAGCCATGAAGTTAATGGCGGTGTAGTGGTGGTCGTCGTCCTGAAGCAAGCTGAAGGTAAACTGGTAGTCGATCAGCAGGTTGTCTAGGCAACACAGAAGGAAGACAAGAGAGACAACAGTAAAGAGTTAGAGAGACAGACATACTGAGCACTTTTTTGTACCTTTTCTCGAATATTTCTTTACTCGAAAACGGACGTCACTGTCAGACGCCAGACAGATTCATGAGTACAACAATGTGCAGTGTTGACCTCCAGTCGATATCCAATTATAAGTATGTAGCTACAGTGGTCAAGATTTTGTCTAACATCTCAGTCAATGTCTCAAAAACACAACTAGACGCACTCGTGTGAGCGTGTGTGTGCGTCATCCATACACAAGCACAATGGCCAATCAATATAACATGAGTGGTTGTCCAAATACTAAAGTTCCAACTGAGATTTAATAATATTTTGTGAGAGTGGCTGCCATCGAGGAAGTGGGAATGGTTTTCTGACAGCGAGACAATGGGCAGCATACACAGGGAGTCACAATTACTCAACATCTCCACAGACTGCAGGAGTCACATGGGGTCACCTTGTCTTCCGCTGTGTCGAACAGGAAGAATTAGTGTGTGTGTGCTTGTGTGCTTTAGTGCGTGCGTGCGTGCGTGCGTGCGTGCGTGCGTGCGTGCGTGCGTGCGTGCGTGCGTGTGTGTGTGTGTGTGTGTACCGGTATGTATAGTGTATGTGCATGTGTGGCATGTGTGTTTGTGTGTCTTTGTATAGTGTATGTGTGGTGTGTGTGCGTATGTTTGTGTGTGTATAGTGTGTAGGCATGTGTGTGAAATCTAGTGAAGGAAAGCAAAATGAGGGGCGCATGCAAGCAAAAGGGAGGGTTTGCTGAGGGGAGTTTGTGTCTGGGGGTGCGCGACAGAGTGACAGAGGAAGTTGGTGGAATGGAAAGGAGTAAATATGAAGACGAGGACACCACTTGAATAGGGAAGAGAAGGAAGGGGGAACTGGGAAAAGTCTATGCATGATAAGTATGTGTGTGTGTGCGTGCGTGTGAGTGTGTGTGTGTGGGGGGGGGGAGAGGGAGGGGGGTGGTATGTGTGTGTGCACGTGTTTTTTTTATCATATCACTTTCAAAGGAAGGGCTTCTCCTATTCCTTTAATCAGCAGCAGATTTGTTTCATATAGAACACCTCTTATTATGCTAATAAAAACCATTCATCCCTTAATTCCAGGAAATGGCTTTGACTATTTTCAGCTCTATTCTTCAAGGGATTGATACCTTTTGTGCTCAGCTGATATGATTTAT
The DNA here is from genome assembly GCF_902167405.1 of Gadus morhua. Classification (NCBI taxonomy): domain Eukaryota; kingdom Metazoa; phylum Chordata; class Actinopteri; order Gadiformes; family Gadidae; genus Gadus; species Gadus morhua. The sequence continues at coordinate 21,379,607 of NC_044062.1, read as the reverse complement.
ATCCGTTGAGATGCGTCAGGCATCGCTGCTTGTCAAATGGGATTTTCTGTATACTTGAAGGCATACATATAACAAGAGAAAAGTTTACTATTCATTATGGGGATTAGGGCTCGGATCGAGTAATGCTCTACCTGTGACCTTTGGCCTTTGGGCCCCTGGGTCTTAGCCTGGTCCTGGTTTCATCAAGGATCCGATTTAAAATAACCAACTCCTAGCAGCAGCTGTGCGGGTGACCTTGGGTAACCTGTGCATTGGGGCATCGGGGTCCTGACCCGGGGTAGTGTCCTCTGTGATAAGTGAATCTGCACCATGGCTTCTAAAGGACAACGTCCCCTTCACCTTTCGAAGGGCTAAACGTCAGGAGGCATTTATCTAACACTTCAAAATAAGGGACAATCCAAGCCCTTTGAAATTGTCATTTTCAAAAATCCAAATCAAATGGGTCTTGACCGGCCATGACGCCATCGGAGCTGGCTGGTTATTGGATGCAAATGTCAGCATTAATGTGATTCAGAGTTAAAAGTCTGGAGTTAAAAGCCAAGATCAGCGTGTGTTTAAGAAGCCAAGGCCATTATCGTCCCGCTGATGAAATGAAAACAGCTGAGCCATTGGTTCGCCGTGCACTCGCTCACAGAGAGACAGAGCTGTTCTCCCACTGCGCTCCTCCACATCCCCTCCTTCTCAACCGGGCCTCTGGCCTCGGGCTTCACCAAGACGAAAGCTAATTGTGTTTGACAAACACTTTGTGTTTTGTTCCTCCTTCACGGAAACTAAGCCGCAATAAAAGATAGCATCGGATCAAAGAAGGGATTTCACTTTACATATCGCCACAATCTCTCTCCATTTCTCCAACCATATCCCACAGTTCTTCACACCCTCCATCCCAATGTCTTCCTCCCTTTCCCCCCTAGTCCTTCTCTCCCTTTCTCCAACCATCCATCCATCGCCCATCCCTTCCCTCCCTCTCCATCATGTCTTTCGCATTTTCCCCCTCAATCCTTCCCCCCCACTTCCCCCCCACTCCTTCCCTCCCCCTCTATCTCCAACTCCTTCCCTCCCCCTTTGCCCCCACTCCCCCCCTCCCCCCCTCCTCCCTCCCACACCCCTTCCCTCCCCCCCATCCCTCCCCTTCTTCCCTCCCAGGCAGGAAGACGCTGCAGTCGAGTTGTTTATCCCATAAGGGTCTGCAGTTCATCTTCAGAGTGTTTTGGTTTGGAAACTCTGTGAAGGGAAAAACATGAGTGTGTGTGTGTGTGTGTGTGTGTGTGTGTGTGTGTGTGTGTGTGTGTGTGTGTGTGTGTGTGTGTGTGTGTGTGTGTGTGTGTGTGTGTGTACGCGAGCGTGTGCCCGTGTTTTCATCTATTTTTGCGAGTCAGGGCTGCATGTGTCTTAGCACTCCTGTTGGGTGCATTGCCAACACACTCTTCATTCCTGTTAAGAAAACATTGTGAGCCCGCTTTAAAGTTCATCTCACTCAATTATAAAGCCATTGCAACAATTCCTAGTACAAAAAAATGAAAACCCAATTACACACTGCCTGGTGACGCATCTCGCCGGGGAAAATTACAGAAAAGCGCACAAAAGCCGACAACAACCTCCGAGTGCTGAAATTAAAATCGTCAACGCCATTTCTGAAAGTTTACGCTTGGCTGTTCTTACTGCGTTAATATTTTTTTATGTTGATTAGGGCGACAACAAACTACTCCGGGAGAATATGTAGGGGGAGAAAACAAAATGACTGTTTTGGAAAAATAATAAAATAAACAATTCTTGCAAATTCCTCCTGGTTTGTGTTGCCACCATGAGACACTGAGACAGCGCAAAGTAGCGTGACAACATCTACCGTGTCGCAGCGCCACTCTCCCCACGCAGGGGGCTTCATTTAATGCTTGTTAACATCTCATTATTTTGCATTTGCAACAGCCTAGTGATGGGGAACAGGGATGGAGATAAGGCTGTTTATGCCAAAATAAACACAGGGAGGCTGGGGTGGAATAGAGCTCTAGCCTGGACACAGGTAGAGGTCAAAGCAACCGACGGCGTACAGCCAGGCCAGTCTGAGAGGTTGATTAACTGCACTGTTTACCAAGCGTTCAATGCAGTGGAAGGCCCCCCTAGGTTTGTTTTTAGTTTATTTATGTTTGCGTTTTGTCCCATGGATTTAGGATTCCTCATTGTCACCATCTCCTGCGTTGGAACAATGCACAATGCGGCGCTCTGGATATTAGCTCACAGCCACCCAGGAGCGGATCTTAAAATTCGTAGCATTTGCAAAAAGGATTTTCTTTAAAGGGTATTCTTTGCAAGTCTGATCGTTGCAATTAACTAATGCTGGGTAGGCGTCCTGCCGCAATGCCTGTCAGCAGAAATGGAGGTTTCTGGGCCTGACGCCTGTGCTGTGGACTAATAAGGGGCTGTAGGCCAGCAGCGCCTCAGACTGCTGAGCGGACGCTTTCACACACAGCTGACAGCGTCGCTAAATGGTAGCTATTGTATCACACTATGCTCTATATAACTCAGATACGACGGACGCAAAAATTGCACCGCGCTCATAAAAAGTACATTTGTATGAAAGTGTTCAATCAGTAAACGCCATCATGGAATGAGCAAGATGCAGGCCGGCCGTGCCTATCCCTCGCTCTGTGACCCGCGGGGCGGCGTGGCGTGCAGCCCAGCCTTCCTCTGCCGCTTCTCATTGTCCACTAATTATCATTGTGTCGCTGCCACTTAGTATCCAGGCGATCCTCATTAGCGATCGACCGTGCTACTCCTCTCCCCGCATGCCTCTGGGCGAGCGACTGGTGAGCAGCTAATTTGACTGGTCTGGTGTTTCCCCCCCTTCGACAGAGCGGGTGGGACGCACCGTGGACGCGCTGCACTAATGAGTCCCCGTCCCCTTGTAGCTGACTGCGATGCCATTTGACACTGGTTCGTTAAAAGAAGAAGAGATGCCCCGGCGATGCAGGCTTGTAGATTGTAGCTGTTCGCAGACTTTGCCCAGGGGGCTAAATCATTAAATAACAAGGTTGCAACTGGGCCGGGCGGTATGATAGAGCAGATCATTAACCCAGCCATATCATTGCTTGTTCCATGTCCTCTTGAAAAGGATCAGAGAGTACGGCCAACCCTAAACGGCTAAGTATATTTAAACAAAGCATGGTGGTGAAACATAGTCCTACGAGTTGCACGCAGACAAGCACATGCACGGGCCGATGACATTGGTTCATCCATTTGTAGGTGACTGTACTGTTCAAGTCGTGATCTTGAATGTAAAGTGATGGCCAGTCATGAATCCCACATGAATAAAGGATGAAAACAGAGACCTGGGCTGAAAAATACACAGAAACAAGTTCAAGAGAAAATTCCTGAGAACCAGCAGCCATGTATAACCTTTCATACTTGTCAAAACAACTACGTAAGTATACAGAGACATAAATCTATAGTGACATTGAGCTGCTGACCCCGAATGAGCTCAGTATACATGGGTAATAAGGCCCGGCTTACCAGCAGTTGAACCCGTGTCTAACCTCTTGTCCATGGCCTATTAACCTCTGGTTGGTCTGGGGACCCCAAGTCTCTACAGCAGAACCGGGGCGGCATATACTGCCAGATGTCTGGAGGAAAGCCAGCCTGAAGTCATACCTGGAGCTCCTGGCTACAGAGCGCCTGAAGGCGATGGTTTCTATGGTAGAGCTCACAGAATTGAATTTGCCGACCCGAATGACGGCAGGCATTTGGTTTAGCGTTTAGAGAGTTCCACTCCACAATCAACATCGACAATGGATAAATCCACCCATTTGTTTTCGACGATGTGGTCTACCTGATATGAGAATACTACACCTTCACTCACACTTTTGGTTTGAAATTAAGTTCAACTTCAATGGAATGCAAAGTAATAAATGATTTTTCTGTACGTTAATCAAATCCAAAAGAATAAAGTGAGTCAATTTGATGAGTCGATTGTTCCACTATGGAAGGGGCAAAGTCCATATTCTTAAATCTCTCAGACCCTACCTCATGCAGGCTGCACATTGCTGGTGTGCCTCCAAAAGCCTCCATGGGTGCCATTAGTGTTATATTTCTTAGTTTTATAAGAACAAAAACAGTGGTTGGTCATGAATCTGAAAAACAATCGTGAGCACACTGGGAGCATAATGGAACAAAATACATGTGATAGACAATCTAATACCTCCCATTACCAAATGGTAGAGCGAGTAGGACTTTCCAAAACACAGATAACAGGTTACGGTCAATAAGTGCTCTCTGGACTATGAGTGAGCATGCTATCTATCCCCAACCCGGCCCTATCTCTTCAGGGCTAAATGCACCAGACGCTGGTAGATGCACGACTTTTAATAATGCCAACGTCTTTATATGCATGTGCGTCAACAGGTCGTGTCGGTGTGTCAATATGTACGCGCATGTCAGCGCAGAGCATAAGGCGGTCACATGGTCTTACTCAAACAGGCCCGGCGTAACATTTAGCCGATGGCTGGGGAGGTAATGTCAGATTAATGGCAGGACACAGTGTAGTCAAACACATCAAATGCACTCACAACACTTGAGATGCAGCCATAGCAATCCCAAGGACCGGGGCGACTCCAATGCTTCAAGAAGCCTTTGTGTGTACGTGTATGTGTGTGTGTCTCTCTTTTTTTTGTGTATGGCGTGTGTCTCTTTTTTTTGTGTGTGGGTGTCTCTTTTTGTATGTATGTGTGTGTGTGTTTGTGTGTGTGTGTGTGTGTGTGTGTGTGTGTGTGTGTGTGTGTGTGTGTGTGTGTGTGTGTGTGTGTGTGTGTGTGTGTGTGTGTGTGTGTGTGTGCACCAACATCTGTGTGTGTGTGTGTGTCTGAGTGTGTGTGTGTGTGTGTGTGTGTCTGACAAATGTACTTATTGTAAGTCACTTTGGATAAGGCGTCTGCTAAATGCCCTGAATGTCTGTGTGCGTGTGTGTTTGTGTGTGTGTGTGTGTGTGTGTGTGTGTGTGTGTGTGTGTGTGTGTGTGTGTGTGTGTGTGTGTGTGTGTGTGTGTGTGTGTGTGTGTGTGTGTGTGTGTGTGTGTGTGTGTGTCAGTTGGCATAGACAGGGCATGACATTGGTGCCACCTAGTGCTTCAGAACCAGTTTTTTTCCTGAAATATTAATGACACAAATCATAGAAAAATATGATTTTTTACGCTTAAATTCATTCTTCATTCAATAAAAACAAACCTGCCTTTATCTTTGTCAAACACACGATCACAACGTCAAATTCTGTTCATGTTATTCACATTACTGACATGTTTTCTAATTTAATTTGTCAGCGTCACAAGTAAATCCGTGTAACCACATATCCGACTGATCCATAGCACCCACGAGATGAGCGGATGGCATCAAAGGGATATTTGAAGTGACTGCTGTTCGTCCTGATTGTTAGTCAGTCTCTCGCCCTCTCTCCCTCTCCCTCTCTCTCTCTCTCATTGAGATCATGACAGGCCCACTCTAACAGGAGAGCTATTGACATTGACAGAACTTCAACTGAGAGCCGCACAAGGGCAGCAGTCAGTTCCTCTGAAAGGGAGAGAAAAAACGTGTGTGTTTGTGTGGAATCGTACATGCGTGCGTGCCTGCGTGTGTGCGTGTTCATGTGTGTGACCCCAACTAAAGAACATCTGTTTTGAGTAAACAGTTCGACCTTCAATGGACCTTAAGAAGGGAATCGAGCACCTGTTCAGAAAACCTCACCTCTATCAACTCATTCTGTGCTAGCATCTGGGCAAATAAACTGATACCTCTCGTCTCTCGCTCCCTCCAGCTCTATCAGAATGATGTTATTAACAACGGAAATGCGATGTCACACGTGCACCATCTTGTTAATTTTGAACTGAATTTGTATAAATCTGGATGCACTGCATATTGTTCCGTACATAAGTGGTGATTGGTTTATAGAAACAACAGTGTGATAGCCTAACATAATTGTGTGCATTGTGCAGTGCAAGGGACTCAGAGAGAAAGGTTAATTCAATCCATGCGAACATAGCTACGATTTGAACGGCTTTTTATTTTTTTCCACGCCGTACCCTTTCTAGAATCACCATTTCAGTCTGCTTCCTATTGCCTCTCTGGTTGTCTGGATATTTGATGGGGAGGAAATGGTTTAAGGTGCAGCAATAGTTTGTACAGCCTTACATCGGTGTGTAGTTTGTCAACGCGTCAGAAATGATGGATATGGTCTGCATATGTAAAGAATTTAAGGTCATTCTATTTAAATTCTTAACAGAATCTGAATGAAAGTGAGAGAGTTGCCAATGTTTTTATCTTGTCTGTCTTTTCAGACCCCTTTTCAAATGTCTGGTCTTTTGCCCAAAGCAGTTCCTTTGAAGCCATGCCTTGACAGACAACACCTTCAGCCAATCAGATGAACGCGGTCGCCAACTGAACAAGATAATAGACAGAGGTTTTTCGTAATATGGTCGGAAGAACAGAGAACATGGCCCACGTCTTTTCCTCTGAAAGAAATCCAACAATGCCAATTTATGTTTGTGTTTTGAGCTGAATCTATTTTTCCTTAACCTGATGCTACTTGTTCAAATGGAGTATGACTTTATACATTTATAAGATTTTTTAATTAGGCTATATAAATCATTTATAAAATAAATGGTCTAAATAAACAAGTAAATAAACAACTACATTATAATCAGCCATTTAAAAATGGCTGATTATAATGTAGTTGTTTATTTACATGTAATAGGACGATTCCTGTGTCAGCCTATATGTGTTGAAAGAGGTAAGGCTCAACAGAGCGGACAGCGACCCAGACATTGGAAAAGGAGATGATCTCTCAGGCTCGAAGGATGGATCCAACCAGGCTGTGCACATGTGGGTGCCCTCAACTAGTACATTGGGTTAGGTTTTTATCAGAGAAAGAAATCTATCTATCTTTGTGTGTCGCATATTTACAGAATCCACCAAGAAATATTCCAAAGTGAAAACAAATCATAGCATCCAAGTATTTCAATTTCGTTACCAATTCATATCAAACTGGACATCAGGTGGGACCTGTCACCCGTACCAAAGGGAATGACACTCTAATGGCATCGTTAGCTGATGTCGCTTGCAAAAGATAGCTAGAAACTACAGTAGGTTATGAGTGATAGGTTCTTTGAAGGCATCCATCTCCCGTGTGTTCCTAGAGCTCTCAGAGATGGAAGGTCCCTTTGACCCCATGAACCAACTAACACTTCACTGAATCAATCGATGGAAATTGTAGGAAAAATGTGTGTGGATGCGGGGGAGAGAGAGAGAGAGAGAGAGAGAGAGAGAGAGAGAGAGAGAGAGAGAGAGAGAGTCCATGTGAGAATCTGAAGGCCACCGCGGTTAGCTTAAGTGTAATGACGGTGAAATACTTACAATAACAGGTTCCACGCAGGGGGTTACCTAGGTAACGGTTTTCTGAGTCACACCTGAAAAAAATTAGGAGAGAGGGACAGAAAGGGAGAAAGAAAAAAGAAAGTGAGCAACAGGACTAATGTCATTAGTATGCAGCATGATTTCACTTCTACAAGGGCGTGTGTGTGTGTGTGTGTGTGTGTGTGTGTGTGTGTGTGTGTGTGTGTGTGTGTGTGTGTGTGTGTGTGTGTGTGTGTGTGTGTGTGTGTGTGTGTGTGTCTGTGTGTGTGTGTGTCTGAGAAATGATTTCCCTTGGCAGGACATTCTGACCATGGTTTCTTCTACCCAGAGGGCAGCGCACATGTGCACGCACAAACACACATGCGCACGCACAAACACACATGCGCTTGTGTTTCAGTGTGTTTGCGTGTGTATGTGTGAGAGTGTCTGCACACTGTCTGCACGTGCACACACACATACACACACACACACTACCCACACACAACCTGACCACCTGACACGACCAGACATCCAGGGATCCTCACAGCAATCAACATCTTCCAAAAGGAAGGGAGAACCAAAAGGATGCATGGAGAATAATGGGAGATAGAGACGGAGAGAGTGACAGAGTGGAAGAAACAGCTGCACGAGAGACTACTAATGAAAGGAAAAGAAAACCACAGCCCCTCCAGACAGTGAGATAGCGAGAGATTAGAAAATAGGGAAACGGCAAAGAATAGAAAGGTTGCTATGAGCAGGACTGCATGTTACCGGCGATGGCGGAGGGTTTGTACACGCTGTCCCTGTGCGGCGGCGGCGGCGGCGGCGTTAAGGTCAGACACGGACACAGCGGCCACTTAGTTCTATACTCCTCTGCAGGCGGCCGCCAAGGACATTAGCAGCTATTTAAATCTTTAAACATGGGCAAAACAAAACTAAAAGCTTTACCCAGTGATAATAACAGGCTGGACATACTGATAATTTTTCTTTTTCTTTTCGGGTGTTATCCAAAAAAGTGTGTGTTCGTTATTTGATTTTGAACATAGCTACTACTGCTGTGTAATTTTATTGAGACTTTGAAGAAAGCTCAAAACCCCCTTTTTTGTTGGATGAGGCGTTAAGTACCCCAGACGTCCAGCTCTGGGGTCACACTCTGGACGCAGCATCTTCAGACAGGCGTCATTCCATAAATTCAAACCCGTTATTTTCCGATGGCCCAGCGCCATGACTTTCGAGACCGCTCCTAACACTTCCATGCCCCAACCTCAACCCACCACTCATGTGTTTTTTTTCTATTATTCAAATAAAACATGGGTTTTAACTCATTTAGCCATCGGAAATGACTGAAATGAGGTAATGCAGTGTAGTTTGGGTTTTTAAAACACCAACACACACTCAGGACTATGGCTATTTAAGAGGAAAAACACGGGCGACCATTGGGGGTGACGGCTCAATCTGGTGGGCTATTCACACTGCTCTGCACTAAGCCCCCCCCCCCCCGCCCCCTTAACTGGTGTGCAGAATGTGTGTCTGTGTGTGTGTGTGTGTGTGTGTGTGTGTGTGTGTGTGTGTGTGTGTGTGTGTGTGTGTGTGTGTGTGTGTGTGTGTGTGTGTGTGTGGGTGTGTGATCAGTGCCGTTATGTATTTGTGTGCTGTTGGAAATGATTTCCAACAGCACAGCACACCAGAGGGTGAGATTGGCTCGTGCTGTGCACATACGCAGATCTGTGTTGATCCGTGGTACGGTACGCAGTGCTCACACAGATCAATGGTACTGGACTGTGGGGTCAGGCGTACTCGGATCCCACCCTTCAGCTGCTTAAAAGCTGCTCAAAGAGGCTAATGGGACACACAATCACAACCAGGACGGGCGAAGCGCTTCATCAATGGAAACACTAATACACATTGACGACTGTGAACAAATGTACACCAGGACACACACGCACACATGCTCAGCCAACGATGGAAACACAAAGAGGCACACAGAAAGGTGTGCACACACAGTTGACACTAGTCTACTGAAATTAACATAGATGTTTTTTAGATCCTCACAGAAATATGTTGAGCGCAAATACTTACAATTAAATGGATTGGAGATTTATTATGCATACAAAAAAAGTCAATGTGATGTAAGTTTATTAATTCACACAGATCACGGTAGGGTTTGCCATTCAATCTAACATATTCCAACACATCGGACAAAGGATGTTTTTTGGAAGGGTGGAGGTGGTTGAGAATCATTTAAAATATATGTTAAATGATCTATCGTAGTTTATATGAATAACCATTTAGTGCAAATGTACTTATTGTAAGTTGCTTTGGATAGAGCGTCTTTTAAATGCCAATGCCCTCAATGTAAGTAATTCTGATACAATAATTCAGTTACTATATGCAGTATATGCATATGTTCAAGTATGAAAGACTTGGTAGATTGAGTTAATGAAAATGAAATATGTTAAAAGATGGCTTACTATGAACATAAGTTGGTACTGGCACTACTATCCCTCAGAATAAGTATTTTTCTTCCTGTTAAGGATCCAGGCCATTGTGTTTATGGACCGTACACAGAACAGATCCTCATCGGACAAACACAGGTTTGGCTCATAATACTAAATACTGTTCTGCTCCTTATTATTTATTAACCAGGGCAAGGATGTGGTGTTAGATTTGTGTAAATAAAGCCATGCAACATTTCTTGAATATCAAACAAAAATAAGAATTTTAGGGAGATTAAAACTCAATGAAGCAAACAAATTGACATTTAAAAAGTAAAAAACATATAAATTGCAAACTAATTATTGTGTTAATCATGTAATCTTAGACTTTCACATCTTTTCGTAATATGTTCTTTTGTTGATAGTCCCCTCTGCTTTTTTCTCCCCGATCAGTCTCTTGCCCGCACTGTGCGCTAGATACGCTGCCAGAACTAAAGTTTCCGCTGCCTGACTTTCTGGTTGCATTTATGAAACAAACGTTTCACGGGTGGGTTTTTATTCAGGGTGGGTCTTCATTTGCTAATGAGCTTTTGAGTGACATCTCAGTGCCCTGGACGTTGTTCAGTGCAGCAAGCGTGAGCTTTGGTTTTGGTGGACACGGACACCCCTAACACTAGGCATTAACTACCCATTGACTAAATGTATGACAAGATTCATAAAGTGCAAGTATTGCTCCTATGCGCTACTTATGGTGTTTGTGTCCGCAGAAACCGACACGCATGCTGGCTGCAATGAACAAAGTCAGTGCAGAAGACAGTGAGGGCAGAGGTCTGATCAGTGAGCAAGAGGAAGAAGGAACTGTACACAACAATATGTATGATCAAACATGTTGAGGACCAGGGTCACATGATTAAACAAATGATTTGTTTGTAAATTATAATTCTTTTCTTATTTTCATTTGCTTCAATGGGTTTTATTCTCTCTGAAAGTCCTATTTTTGTTTGATATTGAGGACGTTTTGTTTGATTATATAGACACAAATCTGTTTCTGTTTTCAATAAGTTCCAGGGTATTACAATGAACCATAGACATATACACATAGATGCTGCATGCACCTCCTCCACCTGACGCTGCCGTCTTAAAAGAGGCCAAGCCTAAAAAAAGTCAGCGGGGGGGCTGCGGATTTCGGGTAAGTTGATATGTAAATATTATAGTGCTTTTAATCAAGAACAAACGCAGCTCCAATGTTTACTGCAATTCGTTAAGAGGCCACTCTTTACCTCTCTGGTATGGTGGCTTCGTTGACTTACGATCGAGAGGCCAATGAGGCGTTTATGTATAGTTATAACTTATACGTCTATACTATACTAAACTAGTGAAGATATGAGCTCAGAACCAAATGCAGTGATTAGCTGAAAGTTGAAAGTAGGTATTTGGGTCACCCTAATAGATGGTAAATGTTGTTTGTGTGGGATGAAAACTTCTAGTATTTATTTATATCTTTTGAACTCTTGGCCTAATAAAACATGCATTGCAAGCTTTATGTTGATAAGGAATTAAAAGAAAATAGTAAGTTACTTAAAAAAGTTCACTTATATAATAAATAAATCAAACGTAAAGATATTTTGCATTATTAAACATTAATAATTGTTCAAGCAATGGTCAAGTGTGGCATTTATGGCAAGATCAAAACAGGGTAAGGGGGGCTGGGGGAAATCATTCCTAACAGCACACAAATACATAGCGACTCTGATCACACACACACACACACTTTCTGCACTCCAGTTAAGGAAGCGAATTAGCATTCAATTAGAAGGGCTCTTTGGCAAAGCGCAGACCAATTAAAGCTAAATCAACACAATCAGAGGGAGGCAGACGGAGCAACATGAGACCGTAAACAAGCGGGACCCCACTTAAGTGCTGCTCAGAGAGCAGCAAAGGACAACACTCAAAAGTAAGCATGTGTATCTACACAAACACACACACACACTCACACAAACGCACATACCACCGAGCGCCCACTATACACAAACACACACAGACAGGTAAATGCCAAAACACACAAAGTGCGCACATGGGACCTGTCGAGTAGTAGACATAAAGATTCATTTATTCACGTTATGTCATACGTAGTCATGATGAGGTTGTGTCAATGATGTCGAACAACAGCGAAGGGAGCACGTTGTGCATCAATTACTGATGTGGACTACCTAAGTGCTACTTACTCTCTACAAGCTCCTAGCTCAATGAAAGGTAAACCAGACTTGTGGTTATGTAGAAGCCAATCTAAACAGTTCAACTAAGCGGGATGTTGAAGTTCAATTAAACGTGTTGATGTCACTGCAGAATTTTGTCTTATGAAATCGCACATTTAGGGAATGGATAAGACTAGCAACATCGGACGATAAGGAAACCAAGCAGCCTTGGCAAGGAAAGACACATGGCTAGCTTTATGGTGTAATGTTCCCAACAACCTGTTGGCTATGGCGCGATAACGGACCACAATGAGACCTGACGCGTTAACATGCAACACATATTTTTTTGATAATCAATAATGTTACATCATAAACCCTAATTAACCCCCTGGTTCCTTTAGGGTTCTGTGTGAAGGAGAATACTCTTAAAACACTGAATGGAGAATTTTTAATATTCTTAAATATATATCGTGATAATTATCAATATCAATATATAAAACATATTGTCATATTGAGTTTGGCCAAATGGTCCAGCCCTACATCAGAGTCATCCATAAGGGTTTATTATATATAAGGGGCTATATAAGGGTTTTTATAAGGGTGAGCGACCAATTGACGGTGAAAGAAAATCATTGGGTGGTTATGTTGTGCTTAATACAAGAAAGCTACACATAAATACAGAGTGGAAAGTTTGGATACACGCACGAGCACACACACACACACACACATACACACACACGCACGCACACACGCACAAACAAACACACACTCACAGCAATAAACTGTGTGAATTACCATCCACCCTGAGGGGGATGCTGGTCCACAATAAAACTAAAAAACAAAGTACTTCTTGGCTGACCATTTTGGAAGCCTTCGGGAAAACACAAACTGGTATGACTTTGGAGCACAGAAGATTGCTGATGAACAGCAACTGAAAATCAGCATGATGTAATTGCTACCGCTCTGTAGGTTTTAATTACAATAGCCAAATGTGTTTAGTTGCTCCTCTGAATAATGTTTCAGTGCGCTCGCAAATGAAAAACACAACTCAAAGATATCAACACACAATTAGCTGCAGTCGAACCGGGCACTGCAGTTTGACTCTATTAGGACCTAGTGAGAAAACACATCGGACTCACAGCACACACATTAACCAAGGTTTGCTTGTTGTGAGAGATTTAACACAGACACACACACACACACACACACACAAAACACACACACACACACACACACACACACACACACACACATACACACACACACACACACACACACACAGTGGCGGACTCAGAGTGTTTGAAGGGCAGTGGCGAAAAAATAAAAAGGGCACATACTTGCTCTAGAGGGCACATCGTCATAATTTATTGTATGAAGGGGCACCAGAGGGCACCCATTAATTTTTTTCACATGTAAAGGGCAGCCAATAAGGCACTTTTTCTCGTATTCACCACTCTAGAAGGCACCTTTTCAACCATGGAGGCACTGTAAGGGCATTAAGAGGGCACTCATTAGCTGCGTTTCCATCCCCCCGATTTTATGCGAATTTTGAAGTATCGAATCAGTAAACGGTGATGGAAACACCAAAATTCGCATAAAAATCCTCTAATTTGCAAAAAAGTTTATCCGCTCGCTTGAGGTGGTTTTTGAGAAATGCGAAAAATAGTAAATGCGCAAAATAGGAGATGGAAACAAACTTTTCGAAAAAGCTGTGATGTAGCGAACATTGAACACACAGGACTGACAACCTCCTTCCGATTTCTGCATAACGACCGGCCATAGCAACCCTGCCGACATCAACTTGTAGCGTCAATATATATGTATATATATATATATATATATGATATAGGATGTCCTTTAATTATACCCAGTCCATTATTATATGCTATAGACCCTGGAGTATCTGTGGTATAAAAGCTGCAACAGATTTCGAATTAAAATTATGTACAATGTATCCTTTAAATATGTCCATGGAACAGATGGCCAACGTGAATAATAGATACGTGTGGACCGCTAAAGAGGTAAAAATTGTCATTGCTGTCATCGAAGAAAAATCGTACAGCTATTTTAGATGGAAAACAATGCAATTCCACTGTATATCAGGACCTAAGAGAGGCTGTTATCCCCCCCTGACTCCGCCACCGCGCACACACACACACACACACACACACACACACACACACACACACACACACACACACCAACTCAACCAGCACAGATTCAGAAATTATATTGAATCACACAGACACAAACAGACAAACAGAAAACAAAAATAATACTTTAACTTATTGAAGAGGTTGGAAAAGAATGAAGTAGCTGTTAGGTAGTAGCTGTATATGTCATGGTCTGTCGTGCTTTGGTGTGTTTCCCTCCTGTGTTGATTACTGCTCCCTCCCCTAATGTGTCTCAGCTGTTCCTCGTTGCGTTTGTTACTTAAGCCCTTGTCTTTCCTTTGTTCCTCGTGCTGTCACTATGGTTTGTTGGTCCTGCGTGCTCTCTGTGGTCACCTGTGTTCCCTTGCTCCTTGCCTAGCCTTAGCCTTAGCCTTTGGCAGAAATAAAGTGCTGTTCTCCCCAAACCGTCTGCATCTGGGTCCTACCTGCCTGCCTGTACCCGCAACCGTAACAGTATATTCAAAATGTTCATTTTAAGGTCAAGGGCATGTTAACATGTGTGTATATATATATATATATATATATATATATATATATATATACAGGGCCGTCGGACTGCGGGGACAAAGGGGACAGTTGTGGGGGGGCCAAAGGCAGAGGGGGGGCTAATGACCAAAAAAAAAAAAAAAAAAATTTTTTTTACCCTTTGGCCAGTCCGCCCCCCCCCCCTGTCAACAATCGCTCCGGACCCCCCCTCCCCCCCGTCAACAACCTGGCGCAGGGGGGCCCATCAGTACCTATAGTATAGGGGCCCAGGATTTGGTGCTACGGCCCTGTGTATATATATATATATATATATATATATACAGTGTATATATATATATATATATATATATATATATATACAGTGTATATATATATCCATATATATAAATAAAGATATATACGAATACTTACAGTTGGCATTGCTCTCCCTTGATGCCTTTTGTGGTGCAGAAGCACTTCCCTGTGTTGACGGCGCACATGTTGGCATGGTTGTTACACTTACATGCTGGAGGGAGAGAGAGAGAAAGAGAGAGAGAGAGAGCTTGATCAAAATCTTTCATCAGAAGTATGATGTATTATGGACAGGTAGATCATGTTGTCACTGGAGCACTTTGGACACCTGGGCTGACAAACCACTGAAACTGCATATGGGCCGGGGTTGAGAAGGCCAGGGTAGAGAGTAAGAAAACATGGGGGGGAGGAAGTCAAAGACATGAAGAGGAGTTCCGGATTTAAACAAAGTGGAAAAAGGGAGAGAAAGAGAAAGCAAGCAAGACAGAGGGAGAGAAAGAGAGCGGGAGAGAGAGATTGACAAACAGGACTATAGTACAGCAGGCGGCGAGGACAACAAAAGTTACACGGTTAAAAAACAAACCTTCAAAACCTCACAAAACAAATCCCCCCTGAGGGTCTGCAGGGAGAACAGTGTGGAAAACGTGCAAGTGTGTCAAACACAACGCCACGAACACTTAGCATCTGATCTGGAGCCAGAGAGTGCCGGGGGCACGGGGCTCAAAACGCAGCCACTGTGATGTATGGGGGATAAACAGCTGAGCAATCACAACACAAAACTAGATAAATAAAGCCTGCACATCAGGCTCTGGCTTTCACAATCATCTGTATTAATCCCTGCCGTTCCACAGTGAACGCTCAGGGAAAGGGAGGGGGGGGGGGGAAGTTGATTAGGGGTACTTGTAGAGCTTTATTTCTTCTTGGGGGCGTAATAATAACTCTTATTATTGGTACTGCATATTCCCACACTTTCAAAGTCATAGTCAGACTACGATCCCAGCTGGATCAGATTCAACAGGAGGGAGTAATGGTGAGTATTGATGGTCCGGCCTGCATGATTGTGGCTATGGGGCATGGCCATCCTTGTTTAATGGAAGGCAAGAAGGGTCAAGCGACGGCATTAAATGTATTCATTATAATCCATGTCAAATACAGCATTTAAATGTTCAGAATGCCGCATTACGATTTTACCTTTCATTGTATTCATCCTCATACATCAAATTGTCCATTTATTGATGTTTCCAAACGTGAATTAACCTTAAATTCCCTCCTTTCTGGTGTTGCCGGGATTCAATCCCCCCTCATCAGGCAGTGTGGTGTTTCAGCGATATAAGGGCCTCACAGTGTTTTAGAATTAGAAAACAATAGAGAAACCTGTTGGCCCAGGCAGGGGCTTGCCCAGCTGAAAATACAATATTGATTTAACAGACTGTGTCGAGTGTCCAGTGAAGCACACAGGCCAACACAGGTTCACATGCGGTACTCACACCCACGGTACACGAGGGACGTGGGGCCGGATTCAAAGTACACCTGGACCTTGCAGAAGGGAGAAAGATTTTTTTTTTTTAAAGAATATTCTATTAAAGGCCAAAATAAAGAGGGAAGAATAAAAGAGAGAGGGAGAGATGAAGGACGGACACACACACACACACACACACACTGCTCTATTCTATTCTCATCCATTCAATGCTATTCCATTCTTGTCCATGCTCTGCCAGGGTTAGGGCTGCTAATAATTACAATAGATGATGTAGAGAGGGAACATGAATAAAGAGCAGAGTTCGTGAATGAATGGAGCAGGCATTACACAGCACCACGCCTGCTGACAATACAGAAAATAAACTGCAATAGAAGAGGAGAAGGGGGCCTCTTAGCAGGCGAGCTGATTTGAAATAAATCATATTCCCGTGACTTGTGCAAGCCCCCTCAAAAACACGATATAGTTTCCCGCACCGCTGCCTTCCATGTGAACGCACACACACGATCGCACAGAGCACGTACACACAGGCATAATCACAACACAAAGAAGTGCATACACACAAGACACATACTCACACACTTATGCTCACACAAGCACACACAGAAACACACACAAACGAGTGTGTAGGAGGGAAGACAGTCTTTCTGACGATTAGGGTTTGAAATGAAATCCTAAATGAAAGAAGGAATGCAGCACGCAGTAGTAGTTAGCACGGGTTCTCTCCTTACAACTTAGCTTCCCCCATGCTCATCAAGAGAGGGGGGGCGACAAAAACGGGTCCCTGCTATACCCAAGTATATTTACACGGCTGTTTTAACACTCAAAACTTTCTCCACTCCCCCACCTTCATTACGCTCACACACATTTTAATTTTAATCGCTCTCCTATGCCTCTCCACACAACCACCACGATAATATCTTCCACAAACCCACATTCTCACTCAATTATTAATCTCTATATTAACAGCTTCAAACCACAGTAATCGTCATCAGTACTTTCCAGTTCAATGGTCTAACGATTACAGAAAGCATTATTTTAGCTGAGATGAACTACAATTGGGAATCTATTTTAGTGTAGGATCCATGTGGTTCAGCCATACATCCAATGTTGCGTATTGAATTAGATAAAGACACTTTAGTAATGTTCCTCATACAATTCGTGGACTGGGAAGTGAAGACATGATATTATTTTGGATACAAAATCGACATGTGAAACAATTAAAAATAGGAGTGGCCAATGGTCAGTAATGCAGAAAGTTAACATCTGTTGATCTGTCGCTGTCTTCGGCCTGGGACGATACCCCAACTGCCTTAATTAAATTTCAGTGTTCATCCAGTACATTTTCCATGGATCTCCTCAAGGAGTGTATTTTGAAGATGGAGTCCCTTATCGAGGAACAGCTCCTACTTTCTTCAACCTCCTAACCCATCTCCTCCTCTTCACTCTCTCTGCCAAGAGAAGCAAATGTCCCCATGGCATTGAGACAGCAAGTACATTTTAAACAGCTGTCTTCATAATTCCGTGTGTGTAATAAAGCCTAATTCTTCTTTAATTTTTGGTCAAAACACATTCATTAACTTGTGTTTCTCATATTTATATACATTAAAATAGCACTAAGAGGAACAGCATTGTTGAGGTCCATGTCATCTCATCGTCTGACATTGAAGAAAACGAAACAAAGACAGATTGTCAGCACAGACAACGGGATGATATTCAATCTCTAATAAAGCCGTTTTGTGAAGCCGTTTAAAGTACAAAAATACTACAGAAAATTCAGCTGTGGGGTGCCAGAAACGCCGAGCCTGTGCCCAAAGCGTGTGTTCCTTCCCTGGGTGATGGCGGAGCGTTGGTGGACCCCAGACGCCTCGTTAAAGCACCATGTTTTACCCCTGCTCATCAACCACCTGACGATCAGCAGCACACACACATAGTGATGCTGTGACTCCAAACCTCCCCGTCAAAACGAAACAACACTTGTTTCATTAATTAACGCTGATGCGAGGAGGATTTTGCGGAGATATTATTTGAGGGTAATTAGTTTGAAAGGACACTGCCATCAGCCAGATATCAGTTGTGGATGTGTGCTGTCAGAACCTCTGTTTAAATCGGTTTCGACAGCTCCCGGCTCATTTCTGACCAATCAGGGCATTTTACCTGGCAATCACTGGGCACCGTGAAATTAAACACATCTCGACGGTTCAGGAACTCAGGGAGGGAGGGAGCAAAGAGGGAGGGGACACTAATCGGGTTGCTTAGATTCAATATCTTTCTCCTTCTGCTCTCAATATGCAATGGATTATAATGCTACAACAAACGTGATATCTCTGAACAGGACTGAATAAGGCCCCGTACACGAATAAGGCCTTACGAAACCTCATAGGTCCGGATAGATTTGAAACCACCTCCGAGGGTGGTTTCAGAAATGTGCGGTTTCGGGCACCGGATTCGCCGGCTCCATCTGGACGGTCGGCCCGAACCGCACAAGACTTATGCGGTTTCCCGCATAAATCTGCTTCGTGTGGACGGGGCCTAAGAAGCCAACACCATGTAGAGCAGTCCTTGTAATATGAAAACCCAGGGGACGTAGAGTGCCACAGTACAGGGGTCCTGAATAGATTTAGCGACACATGCTGGCCTGGGAGTGTGAGTGTGTTCAAACGGAGGGTGCGAAGAAGGCGCCGGCACCACAGGTTTCTCTGAGCTGACGAGCAGCACTAAATCTGCCCCAGGACTCCCATCAGGCACTCCCTTCACCAGCACACACATACACACACACACACACCAACACACACACACAAACCAGCACACACACCAGCCACACACACCAACACACACACACACACCAACACACACACACCAGCACACACACACCAACACACAGACACACACACCAGCAAACACACATACCAGCGCGGCGTCACCTGTTTTGACACTCTTATATTAGACGGCTCTTCTGTGCCGTGGGTACGCGACACTTTGACGAGGAACGCCTCTTCAACACATTCCTTCAATTGTACGCACATGGGAAACATCCACCTGCACCGCTAATGACTACAGCTGGTGTATGTGAGCACATATACACACACACACACACACACACACACACACACACACACACACACACACACACACACACACACACACACACACACACACACACACATATAGTCAAAAAACGTTTTCTCTAACATTTCTCTAACATTAACACCAGGTCACATCTTTATGAGTATTAATAATGTCATTGTCATCATCATCATTATATTCTTTTGAGAGCAACACTTCCTTTGTCTCGTTTTGCTAACGAGGCAATTTGGGTTAATAAGAGGTTAGTGACACTGAAACAGTGTGGGGTTAACTGGAGATAGACAGGGGACTGTGTGTGTATGTTTGTGTGTGTCACTCTCCCCAATGGCCTTTGCATTTGGGGCATGTGCACACACACACACATGCACACAACACACACACACGTACGCACATATATACACATACATGTACACACACACACACACACTCACACACACACTCTCTAAATGTCTTTATGACACAACGGAGACTTTGAAGCAGGATTTCATCTGACTCAGCTGAATCCTGATCAGACAGGTCAGTGCGTAGTTAAAGTCTTGTGAGACGCACAGCCCGCTCTTCTGCTCAGCTGGAAGTCCGCTGCGGAGAGAACTGCGGAACACAATCCCTAATATCTTTACGTCTGACTCCATGGTAACGCATTAAAGCCAAACCCAACACTGGGTTACCTGGCTACAGGCAATTCCAAAGTTAACAGTCAGAGCCTGTGCATGTGTCAAAACATCTCAACACAGAAATGTGTTTCAAGACATTGGCTTTTGTCTATTACATGTGGGCGCATATCTTACTGAAGCTGACTTTTTTGGGGGAACGTTTTTTCTGTGTGAAAGGCTTAGAGAATAGCTACTAGAGGACAAAATTCAATTTCAATTATGTGTATTATTCAAATCCACCATGGGCCTCAGGTTCCCAAACCAACTAAAACACAGGCACACATACGCATGCATATTAATACATCTGTATTTGCCCTGCTTTTGTGTTTGTACAAACAAACGCACACGGAAACACCAACACCCACACACACACACGTATAAACAAATATATTATGTCCATCTCTCAGCATCTCGTTCCTCTACATCAGGGGTTCTCAAAGTTTTGACAACTGAGGGCCAATTTAGGAACCCAAAATTTGACTGAGGGCCGCCAAAGGAAAAAAAGCATCCCAGTGTTCAAAAAAAACATTGCACCGTGGACCTCCGGGAGTGAGGTCAAGTGAGGTCTAAATCACAAAACTGAGGTTCAGCCTTTCTAAGTAATGTAGAGTCGGATTAAAACTAACAAATGTAAAAGGATTTGATTGAAAGCTAGAGAGAGTCGACTTTTCTCTTTCTATTCATTTATTTTTGTTTAAATTAATATTGATATAATAATAAAAATAAGTAGTTTTTTTAGGTAACTTACATAATTATGTATGTCATTGCGGGCCGCCAGGAATGATTCCGCGGGCCGCCATTGGCCCGCGGGCCGCACTTTGAGAACCAATGCTCTACATGCTCCCTCTCACCTCTGCTTCTCTCTCTCTCTCTCTCTCTCTCTCTTTGTCCTTGTTAACACACACACGCACAGAAACACACGCACGCACGCACGCACGCACGCACGCACGCACGCACACGCACACGCACACACACACAGCAAACATTTGCACGCGTCCAATCACTTGCTTATGCAGCAACCATCTGTTCTTTCTTTATGGCATATTGGCATACACACGTACAATATAAAACCGGATGTTAAAGAAATACACACATGCGTACACAAAAACACATCAATTAAAATGTCTATGGCTCATTATAATTTTCATTAACACAGCAACAGATACAGTGTGTTGTACATGTGGAGCCAGACCCCAAGGTCTAGTTCTGCCCCGTCCTGACATGGACCATCATGGACCATGATGGGTGGTGCTGCACTGGAAGCTGGTCACAAACCTGTGTACTCAGCATCTCTACCAGCTCTGCATCATAGGAAACACACACACACCCTGCCCATACACTGTGCCCCACTCACCTGCAGGGGGGAGAGGCGGAGAGAGGGAGGGGGGACAGGGGGAAGGAAGCTGGGAACAACTAGGAGGGGGAGAAAGAAAGAAAGAAAGAAAGAAAGAAAGAAAGAAAGAAAGAAAGAAAGAAAGAAAGAAAGAAAGAAAGAAAGAAAGAGGGGACGGGTAGAAGGATTATGGCAAAAAGAGGACAAGAAGGCAAAGAAGCAGGTAAGTGAACAGAGATGGATGTTGATACAGTCTGTCAGACGAGACATTGAGACAGTGGGAGTGAGAGAGAAGGAGAGATGAACATAATACACCAAGGAGAGAACACCACAGAAGGTGCAAGAAAAGAATCCTGTGAGGAGAGAAATAAGAGAGGCAGAGAGTGTAAAAAACAGAGGCCGAGGGAGATGGCGGAAACCGAGGGGAAGAAGCAGGTGAGTGAGAACTGGATATTAGACGGGAAGAATAGGAGCGAACTACGGGGGGGTCAGCTGCAGTTGTGGATCATACAACATTTATGAAAACAATAAGAGTATTCGGCCTGAAGCATGGTAGGCTTAATACCGTTACAGAGTGGAGCATGGGTCGTTGCGTTGCTACAAGCAGCAAACAAGTTGAGTCTGTGGCTTCGGGTTAAATCTCACGGGTTTCACTGGAGCACTCGGAGCCAGCCTCAATTACAAGCTACAGCCAGCCTGAAGACCGGGAGATGGACATCACTTAACTTCATGATGCCATTAAACCTTAACTAAATGCATTGTGGGACATCCTCCCTAAAAATTTCTCGCTGTCAACTCTGACTATAATTAACTGAGGTGATTCAATATGAGTATTCACAAATTATGTTCCGGACTTTAATGCTTTCCAGCCATGGCAAAACTAACCAGGGGCCCGATGAACAATTGGTTTTGCGCAGAACAGTGCAATCAGATACATGCCGATTTCCAGATGTATAATAAGTTGAGTTGAGACGCACCCCAGACAACATAGAAGCCAGTTTGATCCTGTGACACAGTGAGCCAAAGGCCGAGAGAGATGTTGCATGTAAAAATACATCATGATAAGGGAACTTTTGAATAGAAAGACAATTAACATAGCCGTGTGATGCGACTCAACGCTATATTCCTTATCCATACACTGCAGTTGAACAGATCAACATCAAAAACGCAATTTGCAGAATACTTTTTTGCAGTTTCTTTAGTTTCCCTTTGTTTCATTCATTTGTAATAATAGAAACAGTGTTGATGAATGAAACAACATTCATGACTGAACCAGCAATCAGTTTGAGAGTCCAGGTCGTTATGGGAGTTCCTAGGACCATGTTTGTTCAATCATGGGAGTGAATGGTGTGTGGACCCTAAGGTATCTAATTCAACCCACAAAAGTGTACAGAAAACCTTCAAACAGCATCTAGAGTATTGCGAAATCCAACGGCCCAAACAGCTTATCCACAACTTATGTAAGGATATTGACTTAAGATAGACAGATCATAATAAAAACTCCTCTCTGACGAGGAGTGCATTACTCAAACGCATCGAGGGCATCCAGGCATCCAAACTAATTACTTCAGGACAGGAGCGCTGCTTAGCATTCGATCGCCGTGCCAAATGCTGTATCATCCAGCGTTTCTGACAAAGGTGAGGCCAACATTCTGTCTGTCTGTTGGTCAGTCTGTACACACTTAGCAACTCTAAATATAGTCCCTCTCACGGTCTGCAATGCAGATGGAACCAACATTTGTAGTCTGCCATGATTATTGAATATAAAAACTGCCTCATCATAGGATCTGCATTACATCCTACTGCTATGTCCTTCATCCCTCCTAGTTCAACCCTACTGCTCCACCCTACTGCTCCACCCTTCTGCTCCACCCTTCTGCTCCACCCTACTGCTCCGTCCTACTGCTCCACCCTACTGCTCCACCCTTCTGCTCCACCCTTCTGCTCCACCCTACTGC
>NC_044062.1:21316151-21351151 GCF_902167405.1 Gadus morhua | reverse complement strand
CCGAAAAACGACCAGATTACTTACTCTTGAATTTTTTTTGTTTTTATTTATTTACGTGCATTGACAAACATGTTCCCATGTACCTAGTAGGAGTCTCCTTACTAAGCGGTCTATGAGAGTGGTATGGTATGATAGTGGTATGAGACTGGTGTGGTATGAGAGTGGTGGCATGAGAGTGGTATGAGAGTGGTACGGTATAAGAGTGGTTTGGTATGAGAGTGGTACGGTATGAGAGTGGTATGGTATGAGAGTGGTACAGCATGAGAGTGGTATGAGAGTGGTACGGTATGATAGTGGTATGGTGTGAGAGTGGTATGGTATGAGAGTGGTACGTTATGAGAGCGGTACGTATGAGAGGGGTACGGTATGAGAGTGGTACGTATGAGAGGGGTACGGTATGAGACGGGTACGGTATGAAAGTGGTACGTATGAGAGGGGTACGGTATGAGAGTTGTACAGTATGAGAGTGGTACCGTATGATAGTGGTATGAGAGTGGTACCGTATGATAGTGGTATGAGAGTGGTACGGTATGAGAGTGGTATGAGAGTGGTACGGTATGATAGTGGTATGAGAGTGGTAAGGTATGAGAGTGGTATGAGAGTGGTATGAGAGTGGTATGAGAGTGGTACGGTATGAGAGTGGTACGGTATGAGTGGTATGAGAGTGGTATGGTATGAGAGTGGTACGTATGAGAGTGGTACGGTATGAGAATGGTATGGTATCAGAGTGGTATGAGAGTGGTATGGTATGAGAGTGGTACGTATGAGAGTGGTACGGTATGAGAATGGTACGGTATGAGAGTGGTATGAGAGTGGTATGGTATCAGAGTGGTATGAGAGTGATATGGTATCAAAGTCGTATGAGAGTGCTATGGTACCAGAATGGTATGAGAGGGGTACGGTTTTGTATGTTTGTTTGGTATGATAGTGGTTTGATATGAGAGTGGTGGTATGAGAGTGGTGGTATGAGAGTGGTTTGGTATGAGAGTGGTTTGGAATGAGAGTGTTACGGGAGTGGTATGGTAAGAGAGTGGTATGAGAGTGGTGAGAGGATGGTATGAGAGTGTTACGGTATGAGAGTGGTATGATATGAGAGTGGTAAGAGAGTGGTATGAGAGTGGTATGATAGTTGAACGGTATGAGAGTGGTATGGTATGAGAGTGGTATGAGAGTGGTTTGATATGAGAGTGGTACGGTATGAGAGTGGTATGGTATGAGAGTGGTTTGGTATGAGAGTGGTACGGTATGAGAGTAGTACGATAAGAGAGTGGTACGGTATGAGAGTGGTATGAGAGTGGTACGGCATGATAGTGGTATGATGTGAGAGTGGTATGGTCTGAGATTGGTACGGTATGAGAGTGGTACGGTATGAGAGGGGTACGGTATAAGAGTGGTACGGTATGAGAGTGGTACGGTATGATAGTGGTATGAGAGTGGTACAAAATGATAGTGGTATGAGAGTGGTACGGTATGATAGTGGTACGTATGAGAGTGATACGGTATGAGAGTGGTATGGTATCAAATTGGTATGAGAGTGGTATGGCATCAGAGTGGTATGAGAGGGGTACGGTATGAGAGTGGTATAGTATGATAGTGGTATGGTATCAGAGTGGCATGAGAGTGGTATGGTATGAGAGTGGTATGAGAGTGGTATGGTATGAGAGTGGTATGAGAGTGGTATGGTATCAGAGTGGTATGAGAGTGGTATGGTATGATAGTGGTATGGTATCAGAGTGGTATGAGAGTGGTATGGTATCAGAGTGGTATGAGAGTGGTATGGTATGATAGTGGTATCAGAGTGGTATGGTATGATAGTGGTATGGTATGAGAGTGGTATGGTATGAGAGTGGTACGAGAGCGGTATGGTATGATAGTGGTATGAGAGTGGTATGGTATGATAGTGGTATGGTATGAGAGTGGTGTGGTATCAGAGTGGTACGAGAGTGGTTTGGTATGATAGTGGTATGGTATCAGAGTGGTATGAGAGTGGTATGGTATGATAGTGGTATGAGAGTGGTTTGGTATGATAGTGGTATGAGAGTGGTATGGTATGATACAGGTATGGTATCAGAGAGGTATGAGAGTGGTATGGTATGATAGTGGTATGAGAGTGGTATGGTATGATAGTGGTATGAGAGTGGTATGGTATGACAGTGGTATGAGAGTGGTATGGTATGATAGTGGTATGAGAGTGGTATGGTATGATAGTGGTATGGTATCAGAGTGGTACGAGAGTGGTATGGTATGATAGTGGTATGGTATCCGAGTGATATGAGAGTGGTATGGTATGATAGTGGTATGGTATCAGGGTGGTATGAGAGTGGTATGGTATGATAGTGGTATGAGAGTGGTATGAGGGTGCTATGGTATGATAGCAGTAGTGAGGCAGCCTGCTCACCGGGACACTGGATGAATGACCAGCTGAACCCCCTGTCCGCTGCGCACATGGTCTGGTCCAGCACCATGCCCCGGTCCCCGGGACGCTCCTTGTCTCGGTCGCGGGGCCCGGCCCGGGTGAGCTGCTTCAGGGGCCCGCGATACGAGCCCTCCATGCAGACGCCCCGGCCTGTGTCGCTGGGGTCACGGCACCAGCCACACTCAACCTGACCCAGGCAGTCCCCGCAAGTCCGCAGGCCCGAGCAGTTCTGGGCTGGAGGTCACAGAGAAAAATGAAACAGGGTTACACAAGGGTTTCACAGTTGGTCTGGACAGGTGACCTTCAGAGCATTAAGTTGTAAACCATAAGCCACTCCAACAAAAAGAAAATGGGGGGATAGTCATAGCTATATAGAGTCAATGGATTAATCCATATAAATTGGCTGCCAGTCAATTAATAATTGTTTTCCAATTGATCGTCATCAATTGATTGTCAACATGGATTAGCATATGTTGTGTACGTTATTAGATTGTGTTTACTGCACCTACCACAAGGTAAAAGCTAGAAAGCAGAGTTCAGCCCACTTCTATTTGATCCGGAATTGCTTTTTACACATTCATCAGGGTCAGAAACTAAGGCCCCGTCCACACGAAGCCGATTTCATGGCGAAACCGCAAAGGTCTTGTACGGTTCGGCCTTCCGTCCACACGAGGCCGGTGAATCCGCTGACCGAAGCCGTATACTTCTGAAACCACCCTCGGAGGTGGTTTCAAATCTACCCGGTTTCGTTTTGGATTCGTGTGGACGCCTGAAACCGACTGAAACCGTAAACAATGACGTCATCGCCCCACCCCTCAACCCTCTAGCCAATGACTGTTAAGCCCACGGAGTCACAGAACTTGCAACAACAAAGATGATGGCGGACTACAGCCTTGTAATTGTTCTGCAGCAGATCATGTCCCTTGTTGGGTTGCTAAGCCATTATTTATTGAGACTGTTGACTGACTGTTTGTTTGTGTTGTTAGTGGTTTGGGGGGCAGCCTTTATGCGCATGCTCGCCTCTTCTTATTTAATTTTCTTCTGGATTTCTGTAGCAGAAGCAGAGCCCCTTATGGGCCTGGCATGTGTACTACAGCGTTTCTACAGATCTACCCGGTTTCGCTTGACTCCGTCTTTACGGAGATACTCCGAAACCGGATAGATCGAAACCGGAACAGTTTCGCCCGTTTCGGCTTCGTGTGGACGGGGCCTAATAAGGGCTCAGGATGAACATTCCCCTGTAATCCAAGCTGTTCCTTATATATCAGAATTTTTTTTGTTCCACTAAATATCGTTATAGATTAAATCAGCAATTCGTTGCAACACCAACTGCATTTCCTATGCTGATCATATCACATCATCGTATGAAATTTTTATGGTGGATATTATCATATCCATCACGATCATGATAGCATTATTTCTTTGAACTCAGAACGAAAGTGTGAGTGAAAAAAAAATCTGAGAATGGTGATTGCGCCAACTCCAATTTGGTACAGGTTCAGGAATAACCAAAACCGGCTTTCCGCAATGTTCTTGGTCTCATAGACCTGTTCACTCTGGTTACAGGTGTAGGGCATGTTCGTGTTCATCTGGTTATATGGATAATAATAATTAGTTTCTGGATTGCTATGGTTATTCTAATAAATAACACATTCAACACCATGTGAGGTAGGTATGCTGTTAGCCTTCAACACATCCCCCAAGCTTTGGGAGACACATTTGTATTTGACATTTGACATTCAAAATTTGTTTGCTGGTTCAAATCAATAATGTTTTTGATTTGTTTTTGTAATATGGTATTTTCTTCTTATGAAAGTTAACACAAAATCCAGAAGCTTACAGTTCAGAGAATGATCCCTTTAGTTGAAAGCTTACAAGCTTTAAGTAACAGCATTGTTACTGTTTCCCAGAGTGTATTTTGCTCCCTGCTTCTCATCGCTAATTCTCTCAATGTCTATAGACGTTGGTTTCTAAAGCGTAATTCAAGGAGAGGGACATGGAAGGTAACCGACTCTTGTTGGTGTGGCACATGGCCCACACTGTCAAAACCCAAAAGTAAGAAGGACAGGTTTTTTTTGGGCTGTGGGAGAGGAAATGTGGCCTCCTAGTCAGTGTTGCATTTGTTTTTACCAGAAGCTGTTTCTCTTTTGAAACTCATTTCCATAACACTGGCTTGGTGAACGTGTGAGCTAGCTTTCATTCTCTCTATCCCTGCTAGCTAGTTGTGATCCAAACGTGTGTGTGTGTGTGTGTGTGTGTGTGTGTGTGTGTGTGTGTGTGTGTGTGTGTGTGTGTGTGTGTGTGTGTGTGTGTGTGTGTGTGTGTGTGTGTGTGTGTGTGGTTGTGCGTGTGTGTGTTTGTGTGTGTGTGGTTGTGCGTGTTTTATTATTTATTCATCAGTCATATGCTCTGATTATTTTGCCTGTTTTTATCACCTCAAACCTTTACTCTTTCTCTTCGTTTCAAATACTCTCCACTCCTCAAAATATGAATCCCTGCTTTGGCCTTATCCCTGAATGTGCTGTTCACTTCAAGGCTGTCTTCCCACCTTGACTTATTTCCCTCCCTGCTTCCTCTTTATTCTTCTCCCGTGACACAATGTTTCCATGGCATTGCAGTAGAGTCGTACACTCGAAAACCAAGACAGTAGATGTTCAGCGATTAAACGGCAATTGAAACCATAGCTCTCAGAAGTCAGCAACATCAACTTGTAGATTACAGTGTTTGCCCTCTGAATGAGGAAAACAAAACAAATTGCATATGAAAACAACTCAAATGCTCAAATGTTCTTTAACCGGACTCCATTTGACTGAATAAAAACCACATGTAGCATGCTATGCATGAGTTACATTTTAGGCCAAGACAGCACAGAGAGGAGGGTAAAGAGTAAGTAATAACAAAAGGGAGGGAGAGAAGTGAGGTAGGAGAGGTGTGTACTGTGTACATGGCTCTCAGCTCCCCTGTCTGCACTACAAAGGCAAAGTGCAGTAACTACGTATTTTGTCAAAATTGAGTTCAGAGTGAAAATGGGTTTTATAACACCTTCTTTGTCTTGAGACAAAAACTCTTGGTCCAACTGAGTCCCGTTTCAGAGATATCCCTAAGTCAAATTTGCAGTAACTACAAAATCCAACCTAATACCAAGGCTAAACGCAGTAAGTGAAGTTACTCCGTTCTGCCTTTGTTCACCCGGCTTTGACACAGTAGATACTGCGGTCTGCCTTAGTAGCCCCATCCGAATCTACTGAGGAAAACTCATGGTGGAACTTGCTTTGAAACGCAAGTATCCAGACAATGGTAAGGACGATGGAAAAATATCAACAACTGACCTAAATCTATTAAGCCATTTTAGACAACCTGCTCCCTTGAAGCCTGTAGCATCTTTCCACTCGGGAACCGCTGTCATAGTCCAATTACGATCACGTCGCTGTTTTTTTTCTTGTCTTCATTTCTGAAACTATTTTCGTTTCGGGGCAGCTAATCCAACTGATGTGAAGATAACAAAATCAGCCTACTCATTTAGTTAGTCGACTCCATTTAAGTCACTGTTACTTTAGCATTCTAGAGTTAGCTGATCTCCTGAGGAGAGCCGTGCAGCGCCTGCAGCCGCAAATACGATATTGAATGAAAATGAAATGTCCATTTAGATTGGTTGTTTACTTCTCATTCCACACGCTACATCACATGGTTTAGGTAAAATATTGCGTTGTCTAAAGGATAGCCAAGGAAATTCAAGCAGAAAGTCCAAAGGTTGCAAAACCACCATCGAAATCAGTTGATGTCTTCAGTTCATTTCTTCTATTGTATAAAATGGCAGTCACTAATTTTGACGTTAGATCTAGTTTGGGATATAATTGGCAAGTAATTATTTATTATATCTACCTTATCTGTAGTTCTTATGGTTATTATTAGGGCCCGACCGATTCATCGGCCTGCCGATTTAATCGGCCGATTATAGCCTTTTTGAAAATAATCGGCATCGGCCAAAAAGACGCAGATTACAACCGATTTTTAAAAAATATATATTTATTTTTTTTAAATGTTATTGCCCTTAGTATCCTGCAGATTGCGCTCCTACTCGCCTTGCTAACTAACAACTTGAGCTGGAGTAAAAAAGAGGAGATTGAATTTTACCGCACAACATGAAAGCACGCTCGCTCAGGCAGCTGCGCGCTCACCTCACCAATGTACACAAGACGCATTGTTTGAGCATGTTGTGCCTGTTTTTCTTTAGGTCCCAGGCCATGTTAATTTGTTATACTGTAGACTCTAATGGTGAGACCATACTGCTCAGCACGCACGTGTTAGTCACTGCTCACGAGCGCAGCACATTGGGAGTTAGTTATTTATTTTACATTTTACATTACACTCATTTTTGTTCTGCATTCAATTCACATATTCGTCAAAGTGTTTAAAGTATATTTAAGGTATCAAAAACTACGTTTTATATGCTTTTTTTTTTTTTGCTTTTTTTTTTTAATCGGCCGATTAAATCGTAATCGTAATTTTTCTCTGAAAATAATCGGCATCGGCATCGGCACTCAAAAATCAATATCGGTCGGGCCCTAGTTATTATATTTCAAACTAATGTAACTGAGTGACCTCTATGATTTGTTGATAGTCTTTTGCCACTTCTTGCCAAAACAGTAATATCCAATCTTGTATAATACTTACTTTAATACACACATGTATGCATCCAAGAGTTCCAGTGAATCACTTATCTAAGCTTCCCACTGGCTGCCACCATGCAGTAGCCCCCCCCCCCCCCCCCCCCCCCCCTTAATTTTCTAATTAAAATGAAAATCCACAAACCAAAATACAATTGATTGTGTGTAAAATGTTAAGGATATTTGGGAAGATAATGGCAATGTTGATGACAAAAAAATGCAATTGAAGGGTTTGATTTCAAAACGCTATCTATATTTATAGTGTGCATCGCCAGTGATATCAACAAAATAGTATTTTTGTTGTTTTGTTAAAGTTAAGATACATCACAGAACACTATCCCAACTGCAGGTTCACTGATATAACCTAAAACCTTTTTATATAAAAAAATGATTCATGAAAATTCATTAAAATTGTGGATATAGCGTGTTGGAACCAAACTCTTCAATTGCTTAGGGCTGCGATGTGACACGGACATAAGGACAAAATAGATTGTTGAAGGTTACAAGCAATTTCAATACTCAAAAACCTTCATAAACGAAGCACAAGCCAATTAAATTAAATAAAAAGGCATAGGTAATGCAAAAAAGTTACTTTCAGAACACATTTAAATTGTAGATACTGCACTTTGCCTTTGTAATAGTACTCTAGTTGTTCGAGGTAATACAAAGGCAGAGTGCAGCGTCTACAATTTTGAGGTCAAATTTTGAGGACCAACGATATGAGGTCATATCGTTGGTCTTTTCTTTTTCTATACAATTTTCCTTCCTATAAAGGTATTGATTGAAAGTATCACCACTATTGTACCTGCAACAGGTTTGGCCGGCCAGTATGAAAACTTTGAAGGCATTTTTCTCAGTTTCAATGTTGACGTAGTTACTGCACTTTGCCTTTGTAGGGATACGTCCCCTAACACACAACAGAACTTGAAGGCTGTTCCAGCAGCAGACATCTTTCTAGGCCTAGATTTCCCACAGGAGTGGTGAACACATCATGAGTTCAAAGCTGATTTCACATTTCATCCACGACACAGAGAAAAAAAGTTCCTTTGCCGGCCAGTTGCCTGACGAATTGGAAAGCAGCCTGTTGACGAAATGAAATGTCATCAATGATCGAGCAACCGAGTATTGTGACACTTGGATCGATCGACGACCCAAAGAGGTCCCGTTTTGCGCAGCGACCTCTAATTGCTCTATCTTAACCACGCACGCTGGTGTCCTCACCGGACACCGAACAATCATGGACTAATCATCCGCACCTGTGCATATGTTGTCGTACCTATTTATTCCATCTGAACCATGCACTCCCTGCTGTATCTTCACAAAGGTTTGTCGTGTTGTATTTTGCCGGACCGTTGTTCCAAAGTTGTGTCTATTAAGAAAAGTGTCTTTGAGACTTTTTGCGGAAAGTCTTGTTTTTACAAACTCATCGCTGCCTGTTGCCTCGTCTTTCCGTACTTGTATCCACACCTTACCCAGGCCGGAACAGTCCTGTATTCCTGGCGTCCTTGCGCGCAAGTGTTTTGTCACTGATTTATAAATGTTCTGCAAATTAAATCTAATGAATGAGTTTAAACACAGAATAGAGCAGGTGCTGTATTTATACACCTGTGGTGGCCAATGAGAAGTGTTACATTCAACAACCAGTGGTGGAGCTACGTCAACGCCCTCTGCAAACATGTGATTGACAGGCAAGATGGACTGTGTTATAATAGAACCAAAGAACAGATATGCTCACGGAACAGAGCACACAGAACAGTTTTCCTCACGGAACAGAGTTCCTCACAGAACAGATTTCCTCACAGAACAGATTTCCTCACAGAACAGATAATCTCACAGAACAGACATTCTCACAGAACTGATATCCTCACACTATGGCATTCTAACAAGTTACCCCTTACATTATAGCTTCTAGATATGACTTACTGGCAGCCAATTTCAGGGCATTGGGAGGGTTTTAGATTTAAACCATTGAAATCCCTCCAGAAACTTGGATTCAGGTTGCCAATGGTGTTTGAATCAGAATCAACGACTTTTTGTCATCGGATATGCAACATCCGTGGCCACACTCAAACGTAAACCTTTAGATATGTGATTTAATTTATTTTTCACAAAGATTACTTGAAATTGTTCCTGATGAAATGCTGCTGATTAGAAAAGGAAAGGTGTCTTCATATTTTTTCTGAACATGTTGACTATGCGCAGCAGGAGAGAGTACAGGAGAGCATTGCAGGCTCGGGTAAAGTTTGGTTTCACATTCAAGTCTTGATTAGTTCAAAAGTGTGTTGCGTGCTGAACCTTACAACAACTGGGGGCAGTAGAAGAATATATTTAAACAGATACCATTAGGGCACTGATTCAGGCTGTGGATCCCAGCTTTTCATCAGACCTGCCAGACCTGAGGTCTCGGTGAGTATCAGCTACAGTCTAAAGTGCATGCCAAAGTTGTTTTTGTTTCCAAAACAGCCCCACGTTTAATGTTCAAACCGCAAAGTGAAGATGGCAAAGTAATTCAAAGGTTAACCGAGTAGAAAAAACCTTTCAGAGCAACACAGTGCTAGCATATTCTCACATATCCTCACATCGTACCTTGTGTGTCGAAGTTTGAGAAACACAAGAAGAAAAACAATGATGGCCTCCTACACATATTGAGCTTCCATAATCTACGCTATAAATAACACAACAGAAGGAACAGAGTATGGCTTCTATTAAGTAAGCGCCGAAGGTAAAAACAGGAAGGAGAGAAAAACAATCTTGGAATGGCACCAATAGGCTGAGAAGCCGTCTGCACTCACAGGCAATTGGCACATGAATGGAATAACAATTAGCAAATCAAAAATAATGTCTTTAAGCAAAGAGGAAGCTATATAATGTTTTGTGACAAGATGCAAACCTTTGGCTTTTTTTAAATAGCAGGAGACTTTCCAAAATAGGTATGTTTCTTTAATCACAATAGGAAGTTAATTTTCATGTTTATAGGGGACCTATTATGCTTTTTCGACTTTTATGACCTATAAACGTGGTTATAATGATTGATAGTCATGTTTAACCATCCACAAAAAACGATGTTGATTTTCGGGAAACTCTTCCTCTCATCTGGGCGCTTACAGCATTCTCTGTCAACGCTCGGTTTCGTCCTTCTCCGCCCCCTCACCCCCCTCCTGCCAACCCAACTCCGTTGTGATTGGTTACCTTCCTTGAAGCGCACGCGCGGGCAGATTTGACTAGGCATATGGGGGCGCGGCAGGAGTGCCTCTACGTAGATGATTTCCCGGAAGTGTGAACAAGTGAATCGCAAATGTTGTCCCGAGTGTTTAGCGCTCTGCACAGCCACCCCAGACTGTCAGCAGGGAATACGTCGAAATGCATGTACGTCATTATTTTACACTTTAGTATGGTTAAACATGACTATCAATCATTGTAACAACTTTTATAGGTCTTAAAAGTCGAAAAAGCATAATAAGTCCCCTTTAAGCACTGAATATGATAATATCAGAGTAAACTAAATTAAATATAAGAAAGTATAAAATTGCCAAAGAATTCAGAGAGCATGATGTATTTGTAAGCAAAATATTATAATAGATATAATATATGATATAATTATACATATCAAGTGTGTTTCTCTACAATCTGTATCCAGAGAGGACCAGGTCTGTCCAATGTTCATTATATCATTTCCAAAGTGTTTGAAGAGCAACGTGCAAGTTGCTTGTTAGGTCGGGTGTGGGGACTGTTTCAGACTGAGAATACAGGTCTGCTAGATTGTAATGCAAAGTTCATGGACCAAAAACAAACTTCAATGTGACATAGCTTGTGGTAGGACTACCATTAGGGCTAGACTGAATAGCAGGTAGAATAACAACAAGGGGCTGATGAGGTGAAAACCCTCCTACCAACAAGAGTGATGGGGCACAGCCTTATCCTGTCCAAAATATACACTGGAACACCAAATAAATCTCCAATCGGACAGCTCTTTCCTTTATCCTTTACATATCCAAGCTATACATTGTTTAAGGAGAAAAACGTACTATGATGGTATGACAGTAGCAGATTGGAAATCCAATCCGGTCTTTCTCACTTGTGCTACTGTGCCCTGCCATTCTGCATGTAACACTTGATGAGGACTCTGGCTTACGCCTCATCTTTGGCAATACACATAGCTCTTTTGATTTGGTGCCACAATTATTTTTGTTTTTAGGAATCTTCTGAGCGCTCGTTTACTTTCCCAGAATACTCTGGGACTCTGTTCTTTTTCAGCTCACGGACTGGGAGGCCTTTCCTGCCAGCATGCATTGGCTGCTCAGTTAACTCCACTCACACGAGTTTGTCATCTAATTACACAGTCGATACAATAGCCATCCCCATAGTGTCGCCTTCACTAATGTCCCCTGCTTCACAAATGCTGTAGCCAACATGCAGACATCCCTTTGGAGTGGTGACTAAATTAAGTGAGTGTGGGCTAAGTGTGTTTAGACAGATTTAAGTGCTATTTCACGGTGAATAGTTGCAAACGAAAAGTGACTTGAGGGGACATCAAATGGAGCCCTTGTCGACGCCGTGATTGCGTTTACCTCTGTGTTTAGCTTTAGGTGTGCATACTATCTACCTGGCACAGCCTGAGCACCCCTAGCCGGACATTTTACTGACCTGCCTCTGCAGAAGGCTCATGACCCCAACTCTGTTTGATCTGCTCCAATGTCCAATTGTTTATCAACTAGCAAATCATAAATGGGTATGGATTGGGACTTTTGATTAAACATCTATTCAATTGGTTTTATGTTTCATTTTGGATGTATCAAAGCCTCAACATGAATGCAATGGTATTCATCAATAACTTTGTGATGTGCGATGAATATATATATAGATTTTTTTATGTACTAATTGAAAGATTCTTGTCCAACCTGAGGTTAATTATTAACCAGAAATGTTCTGTCAAATAATGCAATCTTTGCCCTGTAGGATTATCTTCCAATAATCATCGTTCTTCTTTGAAAATCATTTGACCAATGTTACCGTAAATACTAATCCAGAATGGCCTACTAAATAAACGGCCTCCTTTCTCGATCTCATGCTGTCTCCATAGCTTCTCCAAATGGATGAAATGGCAGAGGTCCAGCTATTGGTCCACATGCTCTGCTAGTTGCCCTCTACATATTTAGCCAGATTATACATCAGACCTGGGAAAACTATCTTTTTGAGCAACGGATTGTGTGTGTAGCAGTTTGCGAAGCAGAATAAAACGATATTCTGCCACCAAATCAAAGCTATAAATAACACAACAAAAACTGACTGGCTAAAGCCAAAATGCTTCTGACTAGGTTAATAAAATCAATTGAGTAAAACCACCTTCAAAGCTGTGCACTTTCTAGTATTCTGTACTCATGATATTAAGTCTAGTAACTGATGCAAGTAATTTGACTGATTTAAGTAACTTTATATTATAAAACATGATCCCAGGCAAGAACTGTATTATAGTGTTTAATGCATCACTTAAACAGCCCATTAAACTACTGGATAGTTTCATATATATATTAAAACAGGCTTGTTATATGTATTTTATCAAAACATTATATATGACTATATGTGAGAAATATGAAGGGATTTAGGGATGGAACCGACCGCCTTTGCTAGACTTTTAAGCCTCATGAAGGAGGGATATGGAGCCAAACAGAGGGCATGCTGGTATTGTAAACACTGATGGTGTTGCATTGTTATCCAGTCCCCTGGATTTAAGTTTTCCTTTCCCTCTATTTTGTATTTTTTTCACATGTATAGTTTGTGTGGCCATTTTGTGGCCTATGTTTAGTTTTGGCTAAGGCTTTGGTCAGAGGTGAGTCAGTGAGGGAAAGACTCATGAGTGGATCAGTTTGTGGTGTCTGTGTCTCACCAGCGCAGTCCTGGGTCTGCCACTCCAAACACTGTCCGTAGGGGAAGGACACCACGTAGGCACTGGAGTCCACGCAGCGCTGCGTGCTGCTGCACCACATGCACTCCATGCCCTGGCTGGTGCAGTTAGCACAGCTGGAGCGGCGGGCGCACGGCGTCCGGCAGGACCGCGACCTCAGGCTCTGGGCAATCACTGGGGGGGGGGGGGGGGGGTGAGAGAGAGAGAGAGAGAGAGAGAGAGAGAGAGAGAGAGAGGAAAACATGTACATGACATTGTCGGGTACAAAAACCTGCAAGCCGGACCAATGACATCAATGCTCCAACTTTTGCAGGATCTCAACATGAAAACGGGGTCGATTTTGCAGACAATGATTTTCCTCAACATGTGTTTGAAGCTGTTTTCTCTTACAGTGGACATTAATCAGGCTCCAGGGTTCCACTTTACCCCTATTTATATTGGCAAAAGATCATATAAGATCTGGAGTCAAACGGTATTTCTTAGGGGTTCACTGCATTGCAGGAATGTAAAGAGGGGGAATTGAAGTGTGAGACACAGTTACTGCTTCTCTTTCTCCAATTCAAGATCCAATTTTTCTTTTGCATTTTAGCGGATTTTACAGGACGACACATTGGTCTGGTTTGATACGGAACCAGTACTATAGATTCCCGCCACACCCACACAAACACACACACACACACACACACACACACACACACACACACACACACGCACAATGCACGTCTGTCCTCCTTGGCCCCCAGACTCACGGGCGGGCTTCTCGCAGATGAGGCCGTCGGTGGGCGCGGTGCAGGGGTTGGCCTTGAGGCCGGCGGCGTGCGCCCGCTCCAGGGAGGCGCAGAAGCCCGAGTCG
This sequence comes from Gadus morhua, assembly GCF_902167405.1. Taxonomy (NCBI): domain Eukaryota; kingdom Metazoa; phylum Chordata; class Actinopteri; order Gadiformes; family Gadidae; genus Gadus; species Gadus morhua. The sequence goes on along the minus strand of NC_044062.1, from coordinate 21,337,313 downwards.
CTGGGCTCCCTGGGGAGCCAGCGCAGGCTGGTGTTGGTGAAGGCGGTTGAGTCCTCCCAGCCCCAGTACGACACGTTGATCTTCCTCAGGCCCACCCAGGGGGACAGCGTCTTCAGGGGGGCAGACACACGTGTTTGTGCGTGCGTGCGCAGAGATTTACTTTCACTGAAATTGTATTTTTGTTAATAATCCAAAAGCTTCATTGCAGTACAAAACTTTCTTCAAAACAGACTGGCACCCGTACAATTGCTCAACCAGACACAACGTGACAGGGTGGGATGGAGAGAGAGAAATTCAATAATCATTCAATTGAATTGAGTAAAATATTGGCTCGTAATACTGATTGCATTGCATGCAGTCAAAAGACGTGTGCGTGGGTGTGCGTGCTTGTGTTTGTTTCATTCCAAACTAGTCAAATAAATCAAGAGTAAAGCGAATTAACCCAAACTATCCAGACGTGATTATTGATTGAGACATTTTTGTCAACTCTTGACGTACTTGGCTCGCAGGTGTCAAATCAACGGCCCCCGGTGTCTGCGGGCCCCCGTAACTCATACGGGCCGAGAACGGACCACGGCTGTCTGAGATTCATTTTATCGGGCTTGTGCCGAGAAATGCAATGACCAAGCTCTGATAAATTCAATATTTCACTTAAGACTGCCATGTCATGCTGTATATTAACACTTCAATCCGCAAATTAATAAGCCTTTCCATATTTCATCAACAAAAAAAACAAAAAGTTTCAAAAGGAAGGCAACATATCGATGGGTGTTTTGCCCCACTCAAACTCTAAGGCATGGTGTGTTTTAAAGAAGCCTTCCTGTATGAGCTGATGCAGTCAGGGAGTGGTGGAGGAAAAAAAAGACACTAAATCAGCCCAAATGTTAACATGCAACTATGGGAGGAACTGCAATAGGAAAATAAAAACGAGACCAGTTAAGAGAGCAGTTAAGAGATAACTGCATACTACAAAAACATACCTGTTACTACAAGCACATACTTTCTGAGATTCGAGACAATCCTGCGTGTTGCTGTGTTGCTGTGTTGCTGTGCGCGCGTGTGTGTGTGTGTGTGTGTGTGTGTGTGTGTGTGTGTGTGTGTGTGTGTGTGTGTGTGTGTGTGTGTGTGTGTGTGTGTGTGTGTGTGTGTGTGTGTAAGTGTGTGTGTGTGCTTGAATGCGAGACTGGCCCCTACCTTGCCCTGTAGATGATATTTGTGCAGTTCCTCCAGGACAAAGTCCACCTGTTTCTCTGTGATCAGAGAGGCAATGTTTCCACCCAGGTTCTTACAGTAGTGCTGGGCATTGTCGTAGCTGTCCCTGCTCGAGTTGATCCTCAGACAGACCTCCCCGATGTGCTGCCAGTCCTCCCCGCAGAGCTGACCTGCACATGGACATGGAGAAAATTTAGGTCCAGGATCTGGCAAGGCCTGCATACAGCAGGTGATGATCGAGATTGGAAATCCCATTCCCACAGACTTCAATTCCTCCTAAAATAATAATTGAAATGATAGAATTCAGAGGATGCCCATGACACTTTGGCTTGTTATTGTGCCTCCAAAGGAATATTTCACAGGTGGGTCAATATTATAAAAATTGACTGTGAAATGAGAGCCAGGTGTGAGGAGTGGGCCTGTGCAAATACATATATAGATAAACAAGAGACAATTACACAGAGTGGTCTCCTTCTTTAGGACCACAGTACGGGCCCCTGATTGGAGGCTAAAGCAGAGGCCCTTTTACTAGTCAGGATAAAAGGAAGGCTTGGCCGCCTCGCCCTCTGAGACATTGTTTACTTTAGACCCTGGGAGCAATTGCCTATATAATGGCTTCAATAACCAGCATCTTCATCACAGTAGAAAGAGAACACACTCTTACTCTCTCACTCTCTCTCTCTCACTTCAGAAGTTAAACACGAGGTGGTGAAATGGGTCTGAGCGAACGGAGAGAATTGGAGGGAAGAGAAGGTGGAGCAGAATGGACCGCGGGGAGGAGGGAGAGTTGAACAAGGATAAACAGTTGGATTAGGGTGCAGTCTTTGTCTAGCTGCAGAGATAAACACACCGGACCGTTTAGCATGATTGCTCATAACATGGTGTCTAGAGAAAAGGCCAAAGCACCGTGATCTGGAAGTAGTGATGTTTCCAATGCCTCGGATGAACATAAAAGGGAACCTCGCACCAACGGCCTCCATTTTGTTAAACTGTAAATAAGAGTCACTTCATTGCATTTGAAAGGAAGAAATCCATAATCGTGGCACGTTTTAGTTCTTGAAAGTCTATACAGGGCTCCAGACTTCAACCAAAGTGGTCACTTTTGGGATAATTTATCATGTGGAAGACAAACTGCGATATAACATAGGTGCTGTGTGGAGATCCGTGTCTTTGGGGTCAACTCTTGGTCCGAGTCTGACTCCGTCAGGGCAGAGCTTCAGTGCAAAGCAGGTCGCACACCAGACGAGCCACAAAGCAGATGTCATAACCGCAGCTTGATGGCTTAAAACTTGACCCACTTAAGTTCCAGTTATACACGCTGCTTTGAGCATAAAACTAAAAAAGTGTTTTTTTACATTGTGCAAAGTTTCAAATCATTTACCCTGAAGCACTTGCGCTATTCAAGAGCATACGGATAAATGCATTATCCTTGAAGACGGATCACCAGAAAACAGAGAAAATCGGACGTGGACTATATTAACCAATGAGCAGCAGTTATTATTAGGTGGTAGAGCATCTTGATATAGGAGGAGGAGGAGGAGCGTGAGGATTTGGTGCCTGAGGAAAGATGTTTGGGCGCTGGCAGTAAAAATTGAAAAAGACCCCCTCTGCAATAAAAACACGTTTACTTATTTACCTATTTAAAGTGGGGGGATCTTTTCAAATGAATGACCATAAAGGGGTAACACCAAATGAAGAGTGGGTCGAACTAGTGCCCTAGTAGAAGAGTAGAGTCTTGAGCCGGGCATATTGCATATTTATATCTTAATATGTAATATACATAATATATTTATATCCACATTAGGCAAAACATTGCATTAGCGCTCCGAGTGGAAAAAGAAAAAAAGTTGTCAAGGCTTCGATTCTCCTTAGTGCACATCGTCCCGGAGCAGAAATCCTGCTGCGAGTCCGGCTCAAGAAAACGACCGGAAGACCTGCGGCTGTTCATTTCATCTGTTCGAACCAGAGCAACAACAACAACCGAGCTGGAGTTTCCAGCTAGAAGAAGCTAGGAGCTGGGTGTAACCAACAGACCGTCAGTGGGTCAGGCTTAACGACGTAGCCCAGGCGGATGGTCCTCAGACTGGTCTCAGCTCCCACTCACCGAGCTAACGTAACAGCTAGCAGCTACAGGAGGCAGGGAGCCAGGCTAGAGTCGCTTGATGTGGGTCGGGGGGGGGAAGACACAGCAACGAACTCAGCTTGAAGCCAGCTAAACCAAACTCCGGATTCACAGCAGGGGCTGTAGTCATCTACTAGCTACTGGTGGGGCGGGGGGGGGGGGGGGGGGGGGGGGGTTGCAACACCAGAGAAGAAAAACATATGAGGAGGAGAGCTTTGGGTATAAGAGTCTTCCTTCCGTGCGCTAACTAGTGCTGTGGAGTCAAGCTAGGAGCAGGGCTGATGGAGGCCTGAGCTCACAATAGAGGAAACACGCAGCAGGCTTTCTGCTCTTTCTTTGGGCCTTTGGGTTAGCCAAGGAGCCATTTTCATACCATCAAGTAAACAATTATAATTGGCCTACTTCTTTTTTATGCTGACTTGTGGTTTAAAAGTGCGTGTGTGTGTGTTTGTTTTTTGTGTGTTATGTGGTGGGATCTGTGTGTAATGCATATCAGTGCATTGCCGCATATATGTTTGGATGTGTTGATTTGCAATGTGTGTGACCATGACGGATATGCAATCTATTAATATGAGAGGCTGGCAGAAAAGTGTGTGAGCAGTCCTGGGAACATGGCTGCATGTGTATGTTCAGCGCTGAAATGCAATGTTTGTTATGGAGGGAAAGCCAGATAGGGAGAGCGACAGGGAGAGAGAGGGGCTGTGTGCACACTGTTAACATGACAGAGTGGACTACTGTAAGAGGTTGGATAAATTACTGTACATTTTCTTTGGGCCGACCTGGGAAAAGAGAAACTCAATGAGAATGTCTACTGACAGTTTATCAGCGTCAAACAGGACTGTAATACCATTGCTGACTTACACTGTGGTTAGTTCGTAGCAATGTGTGGGAGCCTGAGTGAGTGAGTGAGTGAGTGAGTGTTACCTGGCAGGACGTGGCACTCCTGCTGTTGCTGGTCCCACTGACAGTTGAGGTTGAGCAGGCAGCTCCTGCAGTTTGCAGAGCGGGAGCACTCCTGCTCCTCCTTCTGAGAGCACCTGGACGTGTCTACAATGGACTGCATGCACCACACACACACACACACACACACACACACACACACACACACACACACACACACACACACACACACACACACAGACACACACACACACACACACACACACACACACACACAGAAAGACACATGCATATGGATAAACACATACACACATAGATACACACATATAGACACACATGCATACTCGCACACAAACGCATGCACACACACAAACAAACAAACATTATTTTCAGTATGTCAGATTGCAACATTAACAGCTGTATAAAATGCCTTATGCTGCAATCTTCCACAACGTCATAAAAAATCCATACAACATGGAATGAAATCAGGGCACAAAGACATTATGAGTGTGAGTAAATACATATTAAGGGCAAGGGAATAAACTAACTCAAGGGAGCTTCAACACAATCTTAAGATTTGTTTCTGTCATTTATTCTGTATCAGTGCCCTAATGTCATTGATCTGGATATATGATATGTAATATACTTGGAGATCGATGACATCTCCAAGTGGAGATGGAGGGAATCAAAACCTCTTAAAAGTGGATTTTTCTCAGGCAATCCTAATTTCTAGAGGAATAGAGTGTGTGCGTGTGCTTGTGCATGCGTCCATGCGTGCATGCGTGCGTCTGTGTGTTGGAACTAGTTGTCACCATTGACATTCTCGAGGATAAAACCTTAAACATGTTAAACACATCTGAGCGCTAACTCATGGGTTGTATTGTGCTGCTACGCTGAAGGTGAGCGTTGGTGTGTGTGGCGTGTGGAGCGCGGGGTCACACACATGTCCCCGCCTGCGGGCGCCATGCTTCCAGAGGCTCAGCTGATGCTCCGACAGCATGGAGGGGGGCGGGGCCAGAGCCAGGGCACCCACATGCTGCCGCGCCAACTCCAGAGTTAGCTGGACACACACACAAGCACACACACACACACACACACACACAAGATGTACACATAAACACGATGCATTGCCTGTGTGCTTCTTCTTTCTAGAACATCTCTCGTGTATTACACTTATAACATTGATTGTATTTATCTTACTGGAAGCTATAAATTGCAAAATTGTTATGTTAATAAATAAAAAATGAATTTGATTAAAAATTATCAAATCATCTCTGTCGTCTTGCTTTGAATAAACCATGGCCGCACTTACCCTCTTGTACCGACCAATGAATCGATTAAGAAAATCAATCTATGTATCTGGTAAAGCATGAACAATGACAAGGCTTCGTTTGCAACCACGTGATCAAAATGACGTAAAAAGTGCTTACGTCACGACGGCAGCCATCTTGGTAGGAAAACACATGCGATCAAAATGGCGTCTTCTACCAGCGAACCCAATAGTGCGACACAAATGTCTGAATATTTCTCAAATTTAAGCGGTTTGTTTGGCATTATTAGCCAAACAAAAGAATATAATAGCAAAACAATTGAGGTTAGATATGCACTTTGCGATTGAATGACTCCACTCTAATGTGACTGAAACACGTGTAGCGGGGCGCAATGTTGTGATTGCTTTCCTACCAGGATGGCCGACTTCCGGTTTGGTTACGAATTTTAATTAGCTGCGACGTCAGTTGCAAACGAAGAATTGTATGTCTTAGAGGTGTGTGGACACTGCCCCTAGTGGCCAGATGGACTCACCACGGTGCAGTTGCTGGAGGCAGACATGCACTTCCTGTCTTCACACCACTGACATAACCACGTGTTGGCAGTGCAGCTGGCGCAGTCGGAGAAGCGGAAACACTGCTCGTCTGTGCTCTCTGGAAGAGGAAAGTGCATTGTATTAATTTGCTGTGGTGTATTGTTGAAGTGCAATTCATGTATGAAATGGAAACTGCCTTACAGAGCCCCAATCCAGGTGTCTTTACTGTGCACCTCAGTCTAGAAGTCTGTGAGCACAAGCAGTGGAGATTGAACTCAGAATCAAAACTTGTTCATTGGTTCGTTTTTGGTTCCACTATTGGAGAAAAATAGCTAGCCAAGGCAGTTTGCATACATTTACTTGGTTGGACAAACCAAGATAGAGCTATGGGAACTGCTCAACGCTTGTTTGAAATAGACTGTAGCCTAATGGGTGTCACGGCTCGTCGAGGGCCTGGTCTGGAACGTGTCCACAACACGAGCTGGGGGGGGGGCAACTCAAACTGCTTTACAAAAAGGGCCTCACGTTCACCCATAAATGCCCCCTTCACACACCGACAGCGGGGTCAACCATGCAAGGGGACCACCACCTCATCAGGAGCGGTTAGGGTTAGGTGTCTTTTTCAGGGACCCCTCGACGCTTAGCAAGGATGCAAAGCCAACCAGAACCAATATCATCCGAGAGCATTTAAATCACTCATATTACTAATAGCTGGCAGATGGCTGCAGCATTTCTAATAAGTTCTTCTCAAACCTTACCAACAGCACCTTAAAGCAATTAAGCTAAACCCATGAATGCAGCAGATACTATGAGTTGAATCCCAAACCTCCCGCTAGGGCTGGGCGATATGGACAAAATCTTATATCACGATATGAGTAATTTTATATCACGATATGGATATATATCACGATATGGTATTTTTGAAGTAAATTAAAATAATAAATGGCTTAAAATAACCATACTTCACATTTGATCAGTTTTTTCTTTTATTTTGAACTTGAATTTCCATGCTTACAAAGGAGTAAGTAGCGAACAATCTGTCATTAACTACAGTGTCATATAGTGCAAACATCTTGTAAACATTGAACTGTTTTTTCAATACAAATAACATTTTTTTTTAAAGGTGTGCTTCACACCTGCCTGGCTGTCAGTCAGTGCAGTGTAATATAAAATAAAAATCACAGCATCACACAAATATTTTAAATACTAATTATACACTTAAATAAAGTTATGTGCTTATATGCACAATAAAGTTATGTGCTGTGCAAATAGCTGGTGGTAAAAATAGAACTGTTTCTTCAATACAAATGAGATTTTTTTTCAAGTTAACAGGTGAGTCTCACACCTGCCTTGCTTCAGTCAGTGCAGTGCAATATACATTTTTTTTTTTTTTTTTTTTTTTTTTCTCTCTCGGTATAAATGAAATATGGCCAAATCTCTCCCGGTAGACACTTTCATATCGTCCACGGTATGATGTCGTCATATCGCCCAGCCCTACCTCCCGCTATAGACTGATGATCAAGAGGACAGTAATAGTGCTGATAGTTATTATTGGAAGCAGCAACACTGTTCAGTTGTTACAGGACCGTTTGGTTGTTACCGGCTGGGCAGAAAAGTTATAATTTTCATCATAACCAGTGAGATGGCAAGACATCTGTCCCTTAGGTTTCCTCAGCACTGCAAAGTTTGAAGTGCTTTGTGACGTCATTCATAGTTAAAGTCTTGACTTTTTTTTTTGTGATATCATCAGAAAAAAATCAAGAATAGATTTCATTTGTATAAATCTAATACAGATGCATGGCTTCCGCTGCTAATCATTAGAGTGCTGATCAAGCAAGAAGGCACCAAAGAACGGCAATTGCATCGTCAGAGTAATATAGAGATCCCTGTGGTATTATTGAGGGTCTGCCTTGGGAAGTAGCTGAGGACAGGTGTCTGCTTTTGTTCAAACTTACTTGGACAAGACATTTATCTTTCCAGACAGTCTGAAAGGACAGACTAGCGCTTTAGCTCAAAACATCAGACAGACTTCCTTATGACGAAAACCTTATGAATACACCTGCCCTAGGTCTGCCCAAGACGAAGCAGAAGAAGGAATGTATGTTGTGAATCAACCTAAGAGCTCTCTATCTGGCTGCATTAGCGTGCAAGGTGAGATTGCAAGAAAGATGGGGACTTATTTTCTTAGCCCTGTGCTAATTGCTCTGGAATGAGGTAATTGTTGTTGCCCTGACCTCTTGCTCTGCCCTCCATTTCAGCACGCAAACAAACTTCAGAGGCCAATTCTGTACAATTAGTTAGTCTCACTAAAAGATTAAGCCTTCTGGGTGTCAATTTTGAATGTCGCTTTTCAGAGTGATTTATCGTACTGCATTGAAGAGAAATAAAGACAGATGAATGAATCACCAGAGAGAGAGGCAGAGAGGTCTGCAATATGTAACTTGGTTTCACCTTATCGTATTCTATGTCTCAAATGTTCTGTTGAATTGATTAAGCCACAATTAAATGTTTATTTTGCCAATAAAGCGTGTTTGAACGGGAGGAAAAAGGAGAGAGAGAGAGAGAGAGAGAGAGAGAGAGAGAGAGAGAGAGAGAGAGAGAGAGAGAGAAGTAGAGATACAAAGATGCACTCAGAGCAGGGTGACCGGGGACGTACCCGGGCGCAGGGGGCAGAAGGGGGCGGGCACCACGTCGGCGGCCAGGTGGGGCTCCCAGGGGACACATTGACCTTTGACCCAGTGGCAGCGGACTCCCGGCCCGGCGGTGGCACAGGCGTCGGCGTCAGCCCATGCCAGGCAGGAGGGGGGGGTGTAGGCCAGCAAGTCGTTCAGAAGCAGCCCGGAGAACCCCCCGAAGATGAACACGGAGCTGAGGGCACAGACTCAGCGTTACTGTTTGGTGGAGATCTATTGACAGAAGGGAGACTTCTCTCAAGCCAAGAGGATATTTTCCATCGGTAGTCCCTGGCCAAGGTGAGGAAAAGGCTCTAGATTCTCGCAGAGAGAAGAAAACCTCTCACGCCGATGTCTTAAGGTACGGCCACACCAGACGCGTATCTCGCGTAATTTTTACGCGCGTAACGCAGCTAAAATGTTGCTTGACCATTTTGTGTAAAAAATGGGCATACGCTCCTAACGCGCCTACGCTCCTAACGCGCCTAGATGAGTCCATGTCCATGCAAGTGAACGGAGCGTTCCCTCTTCGTCATAACTATCAAACCAAACATCCTTCACATTCACCGAGCGAACATTACGAAAGTAAAATGCACATTTCTCGCTAAAAATGTTTCCATAAACGCATATAATGGCGTAACTATGTTACTATTTCCACCCAGAATAAAGAAAGTTGTCGGCCGTGGCTGCGCTGGAGTCCGAGGTAGGAAACCCAAACGCCGCCGTGTTTGGGTGATAGAGTTTAGATCGGGTTAGATTAAATAATCTCGGATATAAATGACAATAATCGGGTTAAATAACTTCACATGGTGTGTCTGGTGTGTTTCCAGCATTCGTAGTGTTGATCAGCAGATATATAGTCCGCCAAGACGTTGAGGTTGCTTAGTAACCAGAGACTCTGTCCATGCAAGTGAACGGAGCGTTCCCTCTTCGTCATAACTATCAAACCAAACATCCTTCACATTCACCGAGCGAACATTATGAAAGTAAAATGCACATTTCTCGCTAAAAATGTTTCCATAAAAGCATTTAATGGCGTAACTATGTTACTATTCCCACACAGAATAAAGAAAGATGTCGGCCGTATGCTTCTGTCCAAGCTCACTACTCTCCGCCAGTGACGTCGGGTCAAGCTCAATGCTGATTGGGCAACGCGGCTAATCGTCATGCGTATGAGCGTAAAAAGTTCAATTTTTTTAACTCTTGAAATGTACGCTCGTATATATACGCGCCTCATACGCACGTTACGCGCGTAAAATGTTGCTTTAGCGCATGTAACGCGTGTACGCGTCTCATACGCGCGTAAACCAATGGTTCCCTATGGAAAAATTGACGATTTTATACGCGAGGTACGCGGGTAACGCGTTTGGTGTGGCCGCACCTTTAGGTGTTTTTTTCAGGATTTTATTTCCAGTGAGCCGCTGTTAAGCTCTGTGCTATAAATCTCCTTTCTGAAGGATTTGGAAAGTAATTTCACAAACTGGGTGACACTTGTAATTCCCAAATTGTATGTAAAATAGGGGCACTGTAAATGACTCAAATCGTGCAAGAAGTGTGTTGGAAATGACTGATGATTGTTTCGGGACTTCCTGAGGGAAACAAACTTACATAACGCACAGAGATTTGAAAAAGGAGCAGCATGTATCATGGTGAGGGTAAGACAAGGGAGCTGTTTTGGCACCTTACTATAGATAGCATAAAGAAGGATACTGCCAGAACAAGGAAAAGGAAAACTTGTAAAGTTAGACGCAGGGATCAGTCGAAAGAACTGGATGACACATGGCCTGCACTTCTAAACAAAACAGAGGCGTTGAGAGAGGAACCAGGAGAAAGTACAACAGAGAAGGAGGCCTCAAGGTCAGAACAGCAGAAACCAAAATAAATGTTTTTAAGAGATGTTTCAACACCTATCCCAACGACCCAACTGCACCACAGGTTGGCAGAGAGAGATGATACAGGAATACATATTAAGTCCTTGTATTTATAGAGAACTTCAAGAATGAGTTGAAGGAAGTTGAACTCATTGTATTGTGTCTTTGATGGTATTACCGGGTAGAGTGGGGGTTTTAACTCACCCGTTCTTCACCACAGCCGAATGGCCAAACCGGTTGGCATCCCTGTGGAGACCCGGCCTGGGGAGAACTTTCCAGCTATCGCAGGCTGTGGACACACACATACACACACACACACACACACACACACAGTTATACACAAACACACACACAAAAAATGCATCGTTACTCACACAGACACACAAACAAACACAGTTACTCAAACAGACACACGCAAACACACACTAACACACATACACAGTTTCACACACAAACAGGTAGACACACACAGTTACAAATACAACCACACAGACACACACAAACAAACACACCGTTATTTACACAGTCACACAAAAACTAACACACACACACAGATACACACACACGTAAAACATACATCAAGTTGTGAATGCTAAATTATTCAAGGGAAAAAAATAAGGAAACAGACAATGCAGCATTAGAGACCAAGTATGATGATTTAGTTTGACAATCTTATTTGGTGCATCATTTCTCCTTACTCCCAGTAGGTGGTAAGGAAGCAATATTACTCTCTCTCCAGGAAATATTCATCCTTGGAGATGACGCCAACATATACATCAGTAGTTTCAGCCACCGCATGAAGTTCACAACATCTGAATCCTGAGCACACAATTGCCCATGAAGAGGAGCAGCGAGGTGTGGGATACACGGTGCAGTTATCCTTCACAGAGAGGTGCTCAAATTGATATGCAAACCCTTAGCCTGGCCTAACCCTAACCCTCTCAAATCGAAGCTAATCATAAGGTGAGGGAAATAAACTGTAAGTGGTCTTAAATAAATAAGCATGTTAATCTCTCTCTCTCTCTCTCTCTCTCTCTCTCTCTCTCTCTCTCTCTCTCTCTCTCTCTCTCTCTCTCTAGAGCTGTAAAATATTTCCCTCTCTCTACTTAACAGTTATCTTGACATTTTAATGAACCCTTTGTGATCCCATTAAAAAAACATGTAAATTAGCGACTATGTGTGTGTGTGTGTGTGTGTGTGTGTGTGTGTGTGTGTGTGTGTGTGTGTTTGTGTGTGTGTGTGTGTGTGTGTGTGTGTGTGTGTGTGTGTGTGTGTGTGTGTGTGTGTGTGTGTGTGTGTGTGTGTGTGTGTGTGCGTTTTGGGCGGTGTGTGCTTGTTTGTGTGTTCCCTCTGAATAGTTGCCGTTTAGGGAGATGAGCCCACCCAAAAACACGACTGCGGAGCAAGCGATTTTTGGTTACAAGAGGAGGCCAGGTTGCTAACGACCTCGTTAAGCGATGGGCTAATTGGAAGCACTCGTTTAAAAAAAGGGAGAAAGCAATACGACAGATGACACCGCGTAAGGACGTTGGAGTCCATCCAATCAGCTCTGCCGGTGACAGCATCGCAAGTAGAGAGCTCAAAAGTCAATCGCATTAACGTCAACCATTGTGCTTTACAAGCCAATTGCAGAGACTCAGCCCCATAAAATGTATCTGTAATAACAGTCAGGGCTAAACGGTGGGTGGTGAAGAGTTTTTTTTCCTAGAGGACTTGTACTTAGAAGTTGCAATCTATGAAACTGGATGCCTGCAGTAGGTCAATTCAAGTCCGCCACTTCTCAAAAAAAGCAAACGTGAATATAAAAAAATAAAAAAAGCAAACGTGAATAAAAGTGTTGATAATAATGTGAAAAAATGGCTTCTGATGAAGATCAGAACATAAATTGTATTTTCCATTCCAGTTCAGGTGCTGCTTACACACAAACACACACACATTCCTCAACACAGATACACTCAACAAAACACACACACACTTCTCCAGAATTACTCTCATAAACACACAAACACACATACACTCCTTAACACAAACACAGACACACACACACATTTTCATTTCCTCCCAGGAAATGAGAAAGGCTCTGTTAATAATCCATGGCGAGGGAGATGGAGACAGGATGGGGGGTGGGGGGGTGCAAGGACGACGGGGGCAGTAATGGGAGGAGCTGAGGACAGTGGGGGGTGGTGGTGGGGGGGAGGAGAGGAAGGTGGGGGGAGGCAGGTGAGGAGAGAACGGGAGTGGGGATGAGATGAGGGTAGTGATGGGAGTGGGGGTTAGGTGAGGTGAGCGGCCCATAAATGTACCAAGGCATGGCTTTAGGCTTTTTTTAATTAGTGTGTGTGTGTGTGTGTGTGTGTGTGTGTGTGTGTGATCGTTGCACTGCTCGTCATGCCATGTGCAGTTGTGTTTTTGTGCGCTGTTTTTCATGCATGTGACACCTTGTTCACACTACCTCCGTCCATCGACGGATCTCATTGACTTTGCAGGGGGCGCTCGCGAAATGCATTGTGGGTCCGTCCATTCTGTGTCAAAAAGTATAGATATGTTAAACTTTTCAGGCAGCAACGGATCCGTCGGCCAATCGGACTGTGTTATGCAAATATACGCAAGGACACTGTCCAATCAAATCGCCTTTGTAATACAACCTGGAAGATCAAATGGATACGTCAAAAAGCCCCCATCCGTCGACGGACGGATCTAGTCTGAACAAGGCGTAAGTGTGGGCGTATGAAAGTTGCCTTGTTGGGAAGACTATATGTGCATGTAATATACTATGTACCTTACATACACATTTTATTATCATTTATTTCAGAATAGATACGTGTTTTATTAAGTCTATGTATTTGTGTATTTGTTATTTATGATCAGACGCAAATTAGTATTCTCGCCGCAGTACTATTTCCGCTGGTCTGTGAACGTTTTGCCTAAATAATGGATCCTGACTACGCACGGTGTGCCTCAGGTCATTGATCGAGATAACCAATAACAGGCTGCACTCAAAGGTGCTTCAAAGGTAAGCAACAAGTGAGGCAAATTCTCAAATTAAATAATAGCTACTATATTGTTCTCCGCAAGTCAGCTTTATAAGAGAAACAAAATGATTAATTACATCGCAATTGCAGTTTTCAGCTGCACACACAATGAGGCCACGCGCAATGCTACGGCTTCCATTTTCTCCGCATTTCAACTCATAAAAAAAACAGCCCAGTAAGAGGCTAATAGGCCTGTGTTTTACCCATTTCATGCCCTTGTTTCATCTTTTGAAGAAAATCGCTAATTTAGACCACGGTGAATAACTACGTTTGTTTAGTCTTAGGCCGTAAAGACCTTAAAGACCGTAAATGGTCACAGGGTGGCAGGGAGGGCGAAGACATCATTAGATAATAGCGGGCTGGGAAGCAGCACACGGGTCAAATTTTCTTTCTTTTCTTTTCTTTCTTTCTCTTATAATCGCTGGGTCGAACAGCGGTCCGCTGCTGTTACAGGAATATGCGGATTTGGGTGAGAAAAATACCTTGAATGCACATCACTGGTTTTGTGTGTGTGTGAGTGTGAGTGCATGACTTGTGAATGTGTCTGATGTGTGTGCGCACGTGTGTGTGCATGTATGTGTGCGTTTGTGTGTGTGTATGTGCGTGTGTGTGTGTGCGTGTGAGCGCTTGCAGATGCGCGTCAGTGCTTTGGAAGGTAGAATGGAGAGGGCTTTAATTAGAGTTCATCTCCCCCCCATCCTCCAATCTAATTAGAAGCATTGGGAGGGGGTGCTGGGGGCCGTAATGGATGTGTGTGTGTGTGTGTGTGTGTGTGTGTGTGTGTGTGTGTGTGTGTGTGTGTGTGTGTGTGTGTGTGTGTGTGTGTGTGTGTGTGTGTGTGTCTGTGTGTGTGTGTGTGTGTGTGGATGGGGGGAGGGGGCGGTAGAATTAGATCCAAATGAAAAGAGCCTTCTGTGTGGCTCTGGATCTAATGCGTGGCAGCGGGCTGTGGGGGGAAGAAAGCGACAGAAACCAATGACGGCCGCCTCTCCACTCCCAAGGTTAGCGCGGCAAAACAAAAGCACATCATCAGTGAGAGAAGAGGTGGGGTTGGGGGCATGGGGAGAGTACATTAAGAAACGGAGGAGGAGGAGGGATGCACAAGCAATGAGGTGTTCCACAGGTGCAACTAATTAAATATCTCCTGCGGAGGGCGGGGAGGAGGAGGGGCGATGGGAGGAGCAGGGAGATGGGAGAGATGGGGAGAGGAGGGAGACGTGGAGGGGGAGGTGAAATGGGGTGAGGTGGAGGGGAGAGGAGGAGGGCAGATGGTGAGGAGGATGGAGATGGGGAGAGGAGGAGGGGAGAGATGGGGAGAGGAGGAGGGGAGAGATGGGGAGAGGAGGAGGGGAGAGATGGGGAGAGGAGGAGGGGAGAGATGGGGAGAGGAGGAGGAGGGATCGGGAAAGGAGCAGAGGAGAGGGGGAGGAGGAGGGAGGAGGGCAATGCGGAGAGGAGAGAAGGGAGATGGGAAAGGAAAAGGAGAGATGCCGAGAGGAAGGGAGATGGGGAGACACATTTTCACATTTTCTATCCATCTATCTCTCGGTTTCTTTCTCGGTCCTCAGGCCTCGTAACTACCCCTCTGCATATTGTGTGTGTGTGCGTGCTTCATGTTGTCTGGGTGCGATAAAACCCTGTGGTCTCCTTCTCCCACCTACCATGACTTATTTATTAATGCTTGTATCTGCATATTCCCCTACTGATTTATTGGCTGCTGGCCCCCCCTCTCGCTCACTCAGAGGCGCAGGCCCGGCATGCGGTGCTGAACATGTGTGTGCATCGTGTCTAATATCCCAGGATTAACGCATGTGTGTGGCCATTTGTGAGTGTGTGTTTAATATCCCAAGATAAGGGATATTAACGGCCTGATACACAGAGATAGGTTGTGTGTGTGTGTGTGTGTGTGTGTGTGTGTGTGTGTGTGTGTGTGTGTGTGTGTGTGTGTGTGTGTGTGTGTGTGTGTGTGCGTGTGTGAGTGCGTGCGTGCGTGCGTGCGTGCGTGCGTGCGTGCGTGCGTGCGTGCGTGCGTGCGTGCGCGCACGTGTGTGTGTGTGTGTGTGACAGGGTCAGACCTCCATGATGAAGGTCAGGAGATGTAAACCCATAGTTGACGTGTCCCATTTCAGGCGCAGCAAGAAGATGCCTTTGATGATAGTAATACATTGTGCTCATTCTGAATATAGATTGAGACCCCTTGCTCCTGGCCTCTTTCTAGTGCAGTAAGGGACAAGCCGCCTGCAATCAGCCAGGCCATAAAATCATCACCTCGGTTGAGATGTTGTAAGGTGACAGTTCAAACCCCACCGGAAACGTTTAATGAAACATATGAAATGTGTATTATAAAACTAAAAACACATTGACTATTTACCAACTCGTTGTTCATATATTGGGCCCTATTTAAACGCAAGTGAGAAGCGCCAAACGCAAGTAGCTTTGTGAGCGGTTCTATGGCAATGTTGCTATTATAGCAACAGATAAATGACTCTTGCGCCTGACGCATATCTAAAAGGGTTGCCCAGAAGTAGCCTGATTCATTCATTCTTTTTAACAGTCACTCACTGTAAAACTATGTTTTCTCACAATCAAATACAACCCTAAAAGTTATGGGCTTGTACACGATGTCTGTGTCAAGAAAATATATTTTTGCTGTACAGTGTTTGCATAGGCATTGATTTAAAAGTACAACTTATTACCGCTGTATCAGCTGTTCTTTTCCAAATAATTTAACCAACGTTATCATTTACCCTAAAACGAGATTTTGTTTTGGAAGGCTGGGATATAGCCTACTTTGCTCGAGTTTATTATTGTTATTATTATTATTTTAATGCATGGCATAGCCTACTACAGTGTTCATTCATTCAGCCCCTATAAAAACAAATTCCACAATCCAAAGGGGGGGGGGGGGGGGGTATATTAACATGTGACTGCATACAAATGTGTCCAGAGACATGGTGACTAATGTATGATAGTAAGCATTATTGGCCCTTAATACTTATATTCTGAAACAACACTGCCTCAAAAGGCATGAGCCTAAGCAACACCATTAGAGGCAAATACTTCTCCCTGAAATTGTAAACGTGCAAAAACATAAATTTATATTTATGTGGCATTCAGTACATTGCTTAAAATATATCTGTCGCATTCAGTAGGCCAATGCTGTGGTAAAGTGTGTAAAGTATGACCAAGCATTTCTTTCTGTTCAATAGATAGAACTTTATCAATCTCCTGTAGGAGAAATGTGTTAATGTTTGTCCCTATAAAACAATAATGGTAAAAAAATAAATACAAAACATTACGGTAACTCTAAAGTCAAACCGTCCAATCTGAAGTCTCTACTTAACCTCTCCCCTACTCACTTCCACCAATGCAAAGCGAACAGAACTGAGTAAGGGGAGGGTGTAGCCTGACTAGTTTGTGAACAACCCAGTGAAATGCAATGCAAATTCAATGTGAACATGTATGAGGCTTGGTAATAAAATCCAGGAAGATTTTGGTCTTCCTTTTTTTTCGGTCAGTTGCGCAACTGCTTTATCGATCTGTAAGATAGCACCATGTATCATTTGCGCCGGAACATATCTCTGCTTTTCGCCGAGACGCCTCTCAGGGCGCAACTCATGTGGCGCGAGTTTGCTGCGGGGGATAATCAGCTCTGTGCCGGGTGCAAACTGGCAACAATACATGCGTCATGTAGAAAGTCAATTGCGCTGGGTGCAAGATAGGCCCCATTGACTTTAACCGTGTTGGATATGCTTTTTCAGAAATCTAACTGATTTAATATTTACTGACTCATTCATCGTTCACTGACCAAAACGTAGTATAGCTACTGTAAATACGTGTTAAGAGTGAAGAGTTATTTTGTGAAATTTGTAAATAACACCTTGGACATGTGTCAGCTACTAGTGAGTGAAATGCGCTGTGTAAATCTAAGTTGGGTTCGTAAGGCTCGGTCGGGGAACACTCCTCTATGGCAGAGAAACATACTGGACGGCAAGAGAGAAGCAGGGGAGGATATTTGTTTGTTGAATTTCAAAATCACATTCTCCGGCACTCTTTTTTGCTTTTCTGATGTCTCTCATTACAGCTCTTTAATTTAGCGGTCTTCAGGCCGCTAAATAGGGCCCTACGAATTCTTTGTCCATCCAATGGACCAGTTCATTTCATAACATTTACATTAAGGGCATTTAGCAGACGCTTTCATCCAAAGCGATTTACAATAAGTAGGCTACATTTGTCAGAAGAAGGAGAAACAATATATCGTTGTGGGTACAGTTAGGTTGTTCATAGAAACAAGTGCAAAGCACTTACAATCGCTAGGTTAACCCATCCCCTGTATCTAACAAAGATAGCTAGGATAAGAACAAACTTACTTACATTTTTCTATGACTATATTGATTAAAGGGAATCACTGTGAGACACAATGTCACAGGGAAAATGCCCTTTCCTTCACCTCCTTCTGTTCGATCCTACCACTGCCCTTTTGGTTTCCCACTGTGCTGCTATCTGTTCTGCTCCCCCTTCATATACCTGTCCTTCTTTGTGCACCCTCCTATCGCTCTCTCCTCGGGGGATATTCAACCCTCCCCATCTAGCCTATGGTGTATGCTGGGAACCAGACCAATCCGAACCAAAGTTCACGTTTAATTGGCTCTGCAGTCTGGCTCCCCTCCCGCACAAAATGATTTCTGCCTGGTGCGAGACAGACCGACCATTTACAACCGTGTATCTATCATGAGGTGGGATAAATATGATGATGGTGAAGCCGCGTCATAGATGCATTTCTCAAGAACATCAAGGATGGCTGCCGCAGATGTAGAACGGTCTATTGATAACCCCATTGAGACAGTATTAAACAAACTGGATGGGATCTTTTCACTAAAAGAACAGACGACTGCACTTAAATATTGCCTCCTCACCAGTCCTCCATGAGAAGAGAGAGTGAGAGTGAGAGAGAGAGAGAGCGAGAGAGAGAGAGACAGACTGAAATTCGCCACCCAGTGCTGCATATCTGTCTCATCTGAATTACAAACCTCGACTCCAATAGCATTTTCCCCTGCTCTTCCACATGGAATTCATGAAATTAGCTATATTTCAAAAGTGTTTTTGTTTGTTTTATGTTATTTGGGGAGGGGGCCTTGTCACTGCACTAAACAGTCTCACATGAATTATGAATTACATTAGATCCAGGGGGACAATGAATGAAGGAGTGAATGTGTCACAGCTGCGTCCCGGTGTTCAGCATCCCTACCTATGTCATAGGCCAGGAAGTCGGCAGAGAAGCATTTGGCTCCGTTGCTTAGTGACGTGTCGTTGTGAGTGTTCCCGCCGAACACCAGCATTGTGCCGCTGACGAGCACCGCAGAGTGGAGGTACCTCGCCTGACCACTCTCCCTGAGGATCAGCCTGGACACGCATGCACACACGTATGCACGCACACACACACACACACACACACACACACACACACACCAACAAGGTTAGGAACATATTAAAACTTCATTTCAAGGCAGAAAGGGTACGGATGCACACACAAACACAGACACACGAATATATGCGCAACAACGCATCCATGTGTTATTTATTGGAACACATTGAGTCGTGAGTCATGTAGAGACAAAAACACACAAGAGAGAGGGATAGTTCAAGGTTTCTCTAATAGATAAACATGACACATATGTTCCTCTGTTTAGTTGTAAGCTTCTGCCCCTGTGTGTGTGCATGTATGCGAGACGAGTGTGTGTGTGTGTGTGTGTGTGTGTGTGTGTGTGTGTGTGTGTGTGTGTGTGTGTGTGTGTGTGTGTGTGTGTGTGTGTGTGTGTGTGTGAGCATGTGTGTGTGTGTGTGTGTGTGTGTGAGCATGTATGCGAGTGTGTGTGAGCATGTGTGTGTGTGTGTGTGTGTGTGTGTGTGTGTGTGTGTGTGTGTGTGTGTGTGTGTGTGTGTGTGTGTGTGTGTGTGTGTTTGTGTGTATGTGTGGGGGTGCTTATGGATGTGTGCATGGTGCCGTGTTATTAATGGTATCTGTCTGGATATTTGACCCGTCCCGTGGTGCCTGCCCTTCATACCAACTGTTCATTCACAAGGCTGAGCCCACACACACACACACACACACACACACACACACACACACACACACACACACACACACACACACACACACAAACACATACACACACAAACGCACACACACACACACACAACATAGGAGGTCTCAATCTGCAGAGTGTGGACTGGCAGGGGTCAGAGGTCACATTGCGGGGAACAACTGGAATGGATATCCAGTCGCCCGTAGCAGTTTAGCTCCCAGACATGAGCGACCCCGGCACGCCTGCTGAGGCCCCAGAATGCCTTGTGACGGTGCAGTGATAATGTGATAGGGTATCGATCCACCCAATGGAAACCCCCTCCTCTCCCTCACCCCCTCTAAAGCTGTCCAGCAGGTCAGCTCAGGGTCACTGAGGGGACAGCCACGTCGCCATGTCAGGATACTTTCTCTGCCACAATGTCCACACCTTGTCTTTTATTAGCTACTACAGAATCTGTGATGAGAGGACGGGTTTACTGACACAGAGCGAGCTCAGAGCCTCCTCTACCGAGAGCTGGACCAAAGGACAGATAGAATTGGAGTTTCAACTGAGCAGATGACATCTTGATGAATTGATTGCTATGCATTACCAATATTAAGGCCCAATCAATCAGAGATAAATAACTTCTTCATAGGAGTTTTTGGGATATAACCTATCACACTGCAATGATTGGTTACACTTTGTGTGATTTTCTAGAGGGCTCTGATGAGAAAAGTTACCAAGTTATAAATGCCTCATTAAGTCAGAGTTATTTTAGACCTTGAAGGCAGGTTAGAGTGTTGACGTTCCTTCCAAACGATATTTTGGACTATAAATAAGTTATTGGCTTACAGACAACATGCCTTGAATGGCTTAGCATCCAGAGAACACATTCTGGTTGGAAAGCGAGAGTCACTCGGAGACACTCTGAATGTGTGCTAGCGCACGATCGCCTATGTTGTGTGCACGCTTGCGTGTCCTCGTGTTTGTATTTGTTTTGTAAGCAAGCAATCATAGACGTGTATCTATGAACCTTCTATGCTAATCCACCACAATAATCCATACTTCATTTCTGTATTCATCAACGTGGGTGTGGTGCCCATCCGGCCCGCTGGCGTGTGCACAAGTAGCGGTGTGTGATAGGTGGGGTCCAGGCCTGGGAGAGAGTCTGTCTCTGGGTCCCCTCCTGTCAGTGCACACCAACCACCGCCACTGAGACCTCGAACGGCATGGTGCAAAAACAGCAAGACGCAGATGCATCCCCTCTCTGTTCCTCTACGGGGCCTGGTGTATTGTTGTGTATTGTTGTGGGGTTTCTTTTCTGACTCGCGATTGTCTATATTTACTGGTAACTTCAATGCATTGTCACACACTCCAAGCGCCATGTGCAGTCATGAATATTTCATGACTCCCTTCGATCAAAACAGACTCTTTTACACCAGTGACGGCGCTAATGTTGGAACCGGGGGGACGCGCACGTGCCG
>NC_044062.1:21181151-21313651 GCF_902167405.1 Gadus morhua | reverse complement strand
ACAGGCAGACAGAAGGGCAGTTAGCTCTAAACAGACGAGCAGCGGTGAAGCCAACGGGGGGCCCCGACCGAGGTGAGAGAGAGTGCAAGAGGAGAGAGAGTGTAAGGTGACGTGAAAGGAGAGAGCGAGAGCGGGAGGAATGAGGTGGCAGCGGAGAGAGGAGGACAACAGAAGGGCATCGCTTGTCTCTCCTGCGTCTGATAATTGCACAGAACCTGCTTCAGTGAGTGGCCATTAAATCCCTTTTAGTTCATGTTTAACACCCATTCCCCCACCCCCCTGCCACTCCTGCTATGTCTGACTACAAACTAATGGCAAACAACTCAAGACAGGGGCAAGGGGGAGGAGAGAAATGGGGAGAGAAAAGAGAAAATAATACAAACATTAAAGGCTGAGAAAAGGACATGGAAAACGTTGTTAGCGGTATGTGGACTGAGGTGGAGAACATAATCGGATAAAGAGAGAGAGAGAGAGAGAGAGAGAGAGAGAGAGAGAGAGAGAGAGAGAGAGAGAGAGAGAGAGAGAGAGAGAGAGAGAGAGAGAGAGAGACTCAAACACACACACACACCCACCCACAGGGAGACAGGGAGTCAGACAGAGAGTGAGATAGAGAGAGAGAGACAGACAGACAGACAGACAGACAGACAGACAGACAGACAGACAGACAGACAGACAGACAGACAGACAGACAGACAGACAGACAGACAGACAGACAGACAGACAGACAGACAGACAGACAGACAGACATAGAGAGAGTTAGAGAGAGAGAGAAGTGTTACATGTAGTATTAGCAGAGCGTGGGGGAGTGATAGAGAGGATGGATCTAAGGGGTGGAAAGAAAGACAGTAGGACAGATGAGGCAGAGAACCAGAGCAACGGAGAGTGGGAGAGAGTGGGGGAGGAGGAAAAAGAAGGGAAGAAACGAGAGGTGAGGTGAAGAAAGTGATATCATGACAGCAGAGCAGGCGATAGGGATAGATGAATGTCTGTGAGGGACTGGGGGGAGAGGAGAGGAGGGGGGGAGAGGAGAGAGGCGTGAGAAAATATGGGGTGGGCGAAAAAAAAAAGAGGTAGTGTTGAAGAAGTAAAATGGGGAAATGCTAGGAGCACACGGTGGTGAGAAGCCAATGATCCTAGAGCCGGAGAACATATGGTGGTGTTTTTACAGAAACGGAGGGGGAGGTGACGGAGGCCAGGAAAAAGTTAGAGAGAGATGAGAGGGAGGGAGTGGGAGGATTCAGCGCCAACATTAATCACTGTCTTCAGCCAGACACTTGGGCCTAGGCGCCCAGCCTTAACCACCGGTCTGCGTGTGTGTGTCCGTGTGTATGCGTCTGCTTGTGTGTGTGTGTGTGTCCACTTACTTGTATTTGTACTAAAGCCGGCAAGGTTGCTTTAGCGTATATTCTATACAAACACTTCTAACCAGTAGGTATGTTTACAAATAGAAAGTGTATTAACGTAAGGGGTAAAACATCAACCATTTATCTTTCGCATTTTCTCGAATACCAATTTCTAATAACATTTTTGCCATAATTACATAATGCTTACTTTCAACCATAAAGTTATTGGCTTTAAGTTAAGATATTGTTCTGCGGTGCTGTGAGAATATTGTTTTTGCATAGTCAAGAAGATCTGGTCCATTGTGTTTGATCATTATTTTCATTGTTCAATCCGTACCAACTTTATTTGGAATTGTTAAAAGGCACAGGTGTCCCGTTATTGAAGAATGCAAAATAATGCACAACCTTGGGACGGTATTGACCAATCAGAATCAAGTATTTAACAATGATTCAATATAAATACATGTAAATACTTGGTTAGCTATGATCCCAAGTGTGTCTGTGTTTGTGTGTGAGTGCAAACACCGCTGCAGTTTGTGTGTGTTGGGGGTACTCTGCTTCCCTAGTGGGTGTGTGTATGTTAGCATCCCTCGCGCAGTGTCTATCTGTCTCCAGCTCTGATTTCCAAGGTCCAGTACACAGACTAATACCGCCATCTAGTGGTTATATTGAAAACCTCCCAAGTATAAAAAAATGTTTAAACACCATCGACCAAGACCAAAAAGGTGAGATGGAGACTGCCTACGACTTTTAAAAAAAACCTGTGTTAACAGTGTTAATAATGACAATCACAGGCCTATGTTCAATAGAACGTGTTTAATGACATCCTGTGATAACAGCGCTCATAATGAGAACTAGTGGACTATGTTTAATAGATGATGCCACTCACGCAGGTTGTACTCCTGGACCTTGCTGATGTAGCTGTAGATAGGTGAGTACCCGAAGAACACCAGCATGACCGGCTCGCCGCTGGCCAGCTCCACCAGGTGGGCCGAGTGGCCCTCCTGGGCGTGCGGCGGGGGCGGGGCCGGTTGGCGTAGCGACCAGGTGCGTTGGAGAATGTTGAACACCCACAGCTCGTCCGTCACGTTGGATGGCCCTCCCTCCAGTTTCCCGCCAAACATGTGAATGTCGCCCTGCAGGGAGAGGGGTTTTAATCAGCACACCATCCATCCCATGTTTGTACTTCACATTTCGGGGATTTGGCTGACGCTTTTATCCAAAGCGACTTACAACCACAATTCAATTCATTCACGCAATCCCACAACGACGGCAGAGTCAACCACGCAGGGTGATAGCCTGCTCGTCAGGAGCAGTCAGGGTGAGGTGATTTGCTCAGGGACACCTCGACACTCAGCTAGGAGGAGCTGGGGATCGAAGCAGCAACCTTCCGATTACCAGTCAACCCGCTCTACCTCCTGAGCTACTGCCAACCTGTTTAGTGTCTCCCTCTAATCCTGGGTGAGGTGCAGGAACAGGGCAGGATGGGATTGAAGTGGAGGAGCTGATGAGGACGTGGATGTGCTCACGTGTTCGTAGGCGTAGAGTTGCATCTCGGGAAACATCAACATTCAGAGTCAAATAAAAAACCGGCACAGAGGACCCAAACAAGTAAAAAGCTGTTTATCAGAAACATAAATTGTCCTTTTTCAACAAAGGCCTTGAAGCAGCTTCATCAGAGGGGTCTATATTCATAGCTCTGTTAACATTGTATGAGAAACAACATGAACAGTTTTATGCAGATTCATTTCCTTTGGCTTGCAACACAGACCAGAAAATAGCAGAAAATGGAGAGTCCTCAACAACACTACAACAAAGACTTGTCAATCTCTGAGTTACTAGTAAACCGTTATACAAAAAGGAGTGACAGGTCAGTGAGGGACGGCTGTTGTTATATATTAATATAACCCGTCATGGGACACATATTAGCGGTGACGGAGTTGCTGCATGGGACTCCTTCTGAAGACAGATGGCTTTCCAACATCAGAGCCCATCTGGGCTGCAGTGTGATTACACATGTAGCGTCTCTACTGCTGCACGTCACCATGGAGGGACAGCAGCCACCTGGAAGACGTCACAGCAAACGCTTTATCAACACACGTTCATCACACTCCTTGAACACAGAAAAGATTGAAATTGATTTTGAGATGGGCATATGACCTTCTTCTATTAACACTCTTATACTCTCACATGCCTCACATCACAGACAAATCATTTCTGAGTGTCAGGCAGTTAAAGCAAGCTTAGCCCTCTCCCACCTGACTGACTGTTCCACACACTGGGTCACGTGAGGCTGCTAGGCTTCACAACCCCTTCTAATGTGTTGCGTTGGCGGTTGATCACTATGTGCTCATCACACCCCCTGTTGTTGTCTGCTCATCCAGTATGGTTAATTGGTACCAGAGGCCTTCGCCGAACACTAGGGGAACTAAACACACAACACAAATAGTAGTTGTGATAGTATTAGAACAGAAAGTGAGGATTAAAACAGAAAGCAATAGTTTCCCCTCTGAATAAAAGAACCAAGGCAGATAGGATGGTACAGTCCCTCCTCTTATGGTTCTAATCACGTAGGTGCTGAGCAGAAGATGCTGTTGGTGCGTTGTGTCAGACGAGCTCAAACAAGTTCCCAACTTCGGGTGGAGGTCATACCGACACAAACAATGTGATATAGGAACACCAGGGACAAGCTTGCATTTTTTTATGTGTGTGTGCGTGCGTGTGTGTGTGCGACTTAATACACTCCATGTGGATGTGTAATGGAGACGGGACGGAGGGCCTGCTCTGTGTCATCTGTTCAGTAGCTTGAGACACTTTGCAGTTTGTGAATTGCATTGTGTGTGTGTGTGTGTGTGTGTGTGTGTGTGTGTGTGTGTGTGTGTGTGTGTGTGTGTGTGTGTGTGTGTGTGTGTGTGTGTGTGTGTGTGTGTCTTTGTTGGGGGGGGGGGGTTGTGTGTGTGTGTGTGTGTGTGTGTGTGTGTGTGTGTGTGTGTGTGTGTGTGTGTGTGTGTGTGTGTGTGTGTGTGTGTGTGTGTGTGTGTGTGTGTGTGTGTGTGTGTGTGTAGCCTGTCCCACCACTCTTTCCTTTACTGGATCAGATCTCACTTTCCCCCCATGCTTGGCCTTTATCTTCACTTCATCTCCTTCAGTATTTCCTTTCCAAAAACACAGAACCTACCTGACTCAACTCCCGTGTAAGGGATAGCTCTGGAGAGCGAAGTAACCACAATGAAATACTGAGCTCTTCACATGACTTAAACCCGTCAAAAAGCTTCTGAGGCCTCAATGTGTTTAGAGTTCCACAAATGTTATTTGAGAGTCCAGTTGGCCAGATGGGTCCAAAAGCTGCTGTTCTGCTCATTGAAGACATATTTTGTTGTGTTTAGTGAACCACTAGTCTTCCTCACCCTGATGGTCACTTTGTCTGTAGCCCAAGTGTCCTCACACTTTGTCTGTAGCACTAGTGTTCCTCACTCTGACGGACACTTTGTCTGTAGCACTAGTGTTCCTCACTCTGACGGACACTTTGTCTGTAGCACTAGTGTTCCTCAGCCTGGCGGACACTTTGTCTGTAGCACTAGTGTTCCTCAGCCTGAAGGACACTTTGTCTGTAGCACTAGTGTTCCTCAGCCTGACGGACACTTTGTCTGTAGCACTAGTGTTCCTCAGCCTGACCGACACTTTGTCTGTAGCACTAGTGTTCCTCAGCCTGACGGACACTTTGTCTGTAGCACTAGTGTTCCTCAGCCTGACGGACACTTTGTCTGTAGCACTAGTGTTCCTCAGCCTGACCGACACTTTGTCTGTAGCACTCATCAACACCTCTCATGAGGTCGAAGAAAATAAATAATAATGTAAACAAATAGAATAAATAAAACCACATTTATTACAATCTCAATAGCTGTCACAGCTGAGCCCTCTTGACACCAACCACATACCACTGACGTAGCTCGCAGAGAGGAATCATCAACCACTACTTCTTTTCTCCCATGCCTCATAAATTCAGTTTTGGCTGTATAAACTGTCTCAAGACAATATGTCATTTGCGCCGGGTGCTGTCAATATTTGAAACACAGTGAAACACCAGAGTAAGAATTGATAGTTGCCATTGTTGATATCGCTAGCAACTAGCAGCTGACAATAGTTTAGATAATCAGACTGAGCCATGCAGTGGTATATGAGCTGTAAGGGAAACAGTAGCATGAGATATTGTGTCACTGTCTTTAATAACAAGGACCACTTAAATAGCTTACCATTTTGTAGACAAGTGTGGCTATGTGTCATTTGGTAAACGCTGTGTTTAACTTAATTTGCAGTGAGCTACAGAGAAGTTGCTTCCATCTCAATTCCCATCCCAACCTGGGGAAATGTAGCATTGTGGTGTCACCATTACATTCTGCATGCTACTAACGGGATGCTAAACCAATGCAAAAAAGTCATTTATTTTGCTATTTCTCAACCCAAAATGTATCAACACATTTACGGAGAATTATCCTTTTTATCTGTTCAGATCACTGGATCTGACATTAGGCTTTTAACAGCGACGTTTAGCTCATTACGTTTGATGATGAGCCAGTGCCAATAATTAACGGAGATACACTCGTGTTCACCCATCCTGTTCCACCTCTGTGGCGAAGGGCTCTCATTTATCAATGCTGCTTACAATGAAATCTGGGCCTTAATCCTGTGTCCTATGTTGGTTATTTACGGGCGGAAATGGAGGGATATGAGCTTAGACGGGAACAAGCAGGAGGATTGACATCGGCCAGTGTTTATCGATACAAATTACAAATTGTGCTTATAAGAAAGTAAATCCAACGCAAAAGTTTAAGTGCCTTCTAATATATGATATTTTATGCATATGCATCAATCATACATCTAGGTGGACACGGCCACTTGTGATGTCACGAAGTAACAGAGAAGGGCAGATTTTCAGAAAGCTTGTAATCGCTAATCCAACACACACCTGGTGGCATGGCACCCCTACGATAAGTAATGACACATTTCAGGAGTTGAGTAGAAACTTTTTCAATGATTTCTTGAACAGCATGACCCAAATGTTTACCTTTGGGAGCAGGAGACACAGGTCACACATATAGTTGTAGTTTACAGACAAACTACAACCAGGATACAGGAGTATATAATGGACAGGTGAAATAATTAACATTAACAGGGCTCATGGAATACATCTAGTGACATCTAGTGGACAAAAATAACAATTACACTGTGGCTATTGCCTGCCCCAATGTCCATCAGGTTTCACGTATTTGACCAATCAGTCGTTATTTTTCTTCCCTTTTCTTGTAGTGATTGTCATAAAACAGTTCTGTAAATATTGTGTAATATTATATAAATCCATTGAATTTTTTACATGCAACAAGGCATTAAAAGTTTTCCGATATTCTTAATACAATATTACTCATATTTAAGTTGTCAAAAGGAGGATCAGAAAATTCAATATTTGGGTATTCCAAGGACAGCGTGGTGATTGAGACTGAAGGTATTTTACCCGACTGCCGGCCTATCAGGGTATGGTCTGTCCGTCATGTGATCAAAGAAAACGGCCAAACGTTGGGGCCGTTTGTGTCATTTAGTGTATGTTTATTAAACTCTTAATAAGCTCTTGGGTTTTAAGGGTTTCAAAAAGCATCTAAACACAACACAACGGCTACGATAACAGCCCTTCTCGTTGGGGGTAATGACTAGAGCCCCCAAACACGCTGTGCTTGAGCATTTCTGAAGCCCAAGCAAAGCAGAGCTTTTTCTGTTGCCGTCTGAAATTAAACTGGATCCTTAAGGGACGCTAGCTCGAAGTAAGACCTGAATATGCAGCAGACAGAAGCACTTGTCTGCTGCAGGGAAATACAGACACGCAGGCACACACGCACACACACACACACACAAACACAAACACACACACACACACACACACACACACACACACACACACACACACACACACACACACACACACATTTTAATTCTTAATTTGAATCCACCAATCACATTTCAAGAGACAGGATTCAAATATTTCAGAGATGAGGTAAGTCTTTGTTCAAGGGCACAAAAAACATCTCCTTTTCTGCTGGAGAGCCTTGCCAGCCTTAACCCACAGAAAACACGGTTGTGGACACGCCCCAAGCTGCCAAAAATAAACACTATTAGCTTGCATTGGTAGCCTAGGTCCCTTAGTATTTCCAGAATGGGCTGGTATTTAACGATTTTATCGTTGAAAGCAATTTCCATGTACAGATCAAACACACAGCCTATCTCAAGGAAGAGCACTTCCCTTCTGTCTCTGTTTAAAAACACAACATCAGGGGTATTTTGGATGTTACAAAACACATCAATAAAGCTGTTAAACCATTCCGGCATGATGCGTGAATGTTTGTACATGGTCACATTTTCTAGAAATACTTCTTCAACATTGCTGGAAATAAGATCGACAAGTCGGTCATGGCGTGCAATACACAGTCCTTTGTACATAGTACAGCCATTCACAGTCTAATCAACTGATTCAAGTTGATGGCCAGAGTGCATTATACAGTGTGGATGGTGGTGTGCAGGGTACCATAATGCCAGATTGTATTTGGTAGGTAGCACCTGCAGTTTAGCTTTAGCGAAACAGAGGATGTCCTCCCCAACAGCAGCTGGAGCGGAATGGGCTCTGTGAGTTGGTGTCCACAGATCACCTGCAGAAAAGATCCCTTATATACATGATGAGGTAGAGTATCTCCTCCAGTGCACTCAGCATCATTTTGTGGGATAGTGTCCCATGGCATCTCTAAAATCCAGGAATACATATAAAGTTTACATGATTCATGTTTAAAATCATCAACTCCAGTTTTAAGGCAGAACACATGCTCGTTCACACCCTGTCTGTATATGTAAGCTTTTTGTTTGGGTGAGAGGATGCCTGTGTCTACAAGCAATGGGAGGATGCGGCCAAGCAGACATTTCATAAAGATGTTGTAGACAGTGGGAAGGAGAGAGATGTCTCTCCATGTGGATGGGTCCCTTGGAATGTTGTCTTTCGTAGGTATTCTATGGCTGAGGGCCCCCTTCCATGATCCTGGCACCTTTCCAATAATCAAACAGGTGTTAAATAAATATGTTAGTAGGCCTATTTGGGTGGCTGGGGTTTTCTGGCTTCGATGGTCTCATATGTCACCCCATCGAAACCACTGGCACTGTTATTTGGCAGGTGGGAAATAACTTTATTTACTTCCTCAAAAGTGAATTTAGCAGTGGATGGATAATAATCTGGGATAACTGTCTCTATGCTTGTGGACCAAGAGAGCGGGGACAGCGTTTGGGTCGGGGGTGATTGACATTTGGTCATATAGTACTTATAAACGTCAGTAGTATCATTGACAGTTGGCTGGGGGGAGGGAAACATGCAATTATTTAGAATTATGTCAATAGCTTTGGACCTGCGGTGTGGCCATAGGTATGACAGTTTGGCTCTGCTTACTGTCCTTTGGCATTTGTCTGCTGCCCCTCTGCTGAGCGATGGTTGGATGACGTCTCTCACGAAGATCAACTGTTTCTTAATCCAGGAAATAATGGAAGCCGGTGTAAACTCTGTTGGATGTTAATCGCTCAATGGCAACTTTTTTAGAATCTGTGTCGCGTATTTCAGGATTGGTAATCCAAACTCTTCCCCGTTGTTATTTCCTGTGCGGAATAGTCCATTTGGAAGAATACTCCGGTTACTGCCACTTAACTCCACTTCGCTGGATCGCCGGGGCAGGCAAAGTAAGCTCTTTCTTGGAGTAGTTTGGTATCCAATGATTTCCTGAATTGTCTTTCATGAGTCTCGAACATTGTCCATTCATGGCATTGAAGTTGGCCCACGTAGTTGTTAAAATCCACGGGGGGTCCTCACCGTCCGATGGTGGTTGCGGGACGGGGTCATGTGTTTGCCTCAGTTGTTTGTAGATGTGGCCACTGGCCAGGGCTTGTTTGAAGGTAATCCGTAGAACTGTGACTAGGCATATGTTAGGTACTAGTGTCTAAAGCATATCTTTCTCTGCTGCATTAACGATGGCAGTTACAACGGGCGAGATGTTATATTATGTATGTTTGTTGGTGCGGCATACCAGCGTGCTGCCTACTGGTGTGACGCATGATACACACACACACACACACACACACACACACACACACACACACACACACACACACACACACACACCTGCTTTCTGTTATTATGTGGAGCAGATGTTGTAGTTTTATGGGGTTTTTTGGAGCAGAAAGCACAGCTTATTGCGTATTTTTGCCTACCTCTCAAATTGACTTACTTTTAGCTGACTGACAGACTGACATAGCATGACCTTATTGAAGTTGGTTCAATGTGAGAAAAATCTATCTGTTTGATCTACTAAACTACTACTGGGGGGTAGCTTCAGTCTATTAAGTAGCTACATTCCGTAGCATTTTTTTCTAAGTAGCTTGCCCGTCATTGCTGTCCTTGAGTGACCCCTCTGTGAGTGGCCCCTCTGTGAGTGGCCCCTCTGTGAGTGGCCCCTCTGTGAGTGACCCCTCTGTGAGTGGCCCCTCTGTGAGTGACCCCTCTGTGAGTGGCCCCTCTGTGAGTGGCCCCTCTGTGAGTGACCCCTCTGGGAGTGGCCCCTCTGGGAGTGACCCCTGTGAGTGGCCCCTGTGAGTGACCCCTGTGAGTGACCCCTGTGAGTGGCCCCTCTGTGAGTGACCCCTCAGTGAGTGACCCCTGTGAGTGACCCGTGTGAGTAACCCCTGTGTGAGTGGCCCCTCTGTGTGCGTGACCCCTCTGTTGGTGACCCCTGTATGAGGGTCTTTACCTGGTGCAGCGCCAGTGAGTGTCCGTATCGGGGCAGTGGACCACTGCCGCCGGCCACCGCTTCCCACGTGCTGGTCTCCAGGTTGTAACTTAGAGAGAGGATTTATAAAGCATTGAACCAGTTTAAATCATGCTTTAAAATCATTGAACTTCAATAAATCCATAATTGACAACAACAACCAAAAAATCTGTCATAACATTAGGTGACCAAAACCAGTTGAGTCTTAAGATTGAAACATGCTTGAGAAACATCTCGATCCACCTTAAATCAATGCAACAACAAACACAGGTCGTGGTTGGAAGCATGGTCGGAATACGGGACATGACCCTTACTAAACACGTCTGAGACCCAGGCAACGCCTCCGTGACGGGCTAGATAATGGTGTTGTATGTGGCTTACTTGATGACCATGTGGTAGTAGGAGTAGTTGAAGGAGTAGCCCCCCACCACCCACATGAGGCCGGAGTGGACCAGGGCCTGGTGAGAGGCGCGGCCCAGGGACTGGGGGGAGGGCTTCACGCTGGGCACCACCCAGAAGGCCTCGGTGGACGGGATGGGGAGAGAGCAGTCTGGACCTGGGGGGGAGAGATGGATTATTGAAACTTTAGATGATTAAGCGGGGGAGGTAGTGGCCAACTATACAACTATTCTAACCTGCGGACCTATAAAACATGTCATCCCTTTACTCTTTCAACCCACTTTCCTGAGGGTTTTTCACTGGCCTGTCCATCACGGCACACAAAGCTTGTAAAAATACATCCATAAAAATAAGAAGAACAAAAATTGAAATACAACATTGCATTTCTGTTCTGTTAAACATGAAGGAGTAAAGCAGCTGTTGAAAGGCTTTGAGCAAAGCCACAAAGGTCTCCCAACACTACCATCTAGTGGTTTGGAGTAGTCAAAGCCAAATGTTATAATTCTCCAACTCATCCAGACTACAGCAGCTACGGCTTTTTACTGCTTCTATCAGAACACAAATATTGAGCATCCCTGCACTGGGAGACTACAATTAAGAATTGATTTGATGGCTTTTAAGCACACCTAGGTCTGGCGCCAGGCTACAGTAATGACATGTTCGACCCTTATCACTCTGGAAGCCTCAGAGCTGACGGTGAGTCCTGCTTCACTTCCTACAGTCTATTCAATCTAAGCGCCGCTCTTGCCAACAGAGTTTTGAATTCCTGCCAGAGGAGATAAGGCTTGCAGACTCAAAATTGCTTCTTAAACCAGAAGAATTGCTTACTAGATTTGGTTTTATTATGTGATGCTGGCTTTAATCTAGTCTTTCTTAGTCTTTCAATCTAATTAATTGTATGTATTTATCTTCTGCCTTTTTATTATATTTTATTACTTTTATGATTTTATTTATGATACATATTTGGCTTGTAGAACTGTACATTTAGTTGATGCAATCCTGATTGTGCTTTACCCTACCATTGGGTAATGTTATACCTGGATTTAACACAGGAAAAATCCAGGCACTTTGTATACAGTGCCTGGATTTTTTTAAAGCCATTTTAGCCTTTTTTATGGTTTTAATATATATAAAGATGCTGTTTTCATTATTAATATTATTATCATTATAATAGTAATAATTATGATATTGTCTATGTCTCTATTGTGTTTTCTCATTTTGTAACTTTATCGCTATCTAATAGCGCAGAACGAGAACGAAGGAAAGAAAGAAGCAAAGAGGGAGAGAGAGGACAGGTCATCAGCAGCGCAGCGAAGGAAGCATCTTAGATTACACCAAAAGTCAATGAGGGAAAAACAACATCTGGAACCGTTTAGCAGTGTTTTTCTTTAAATGTTCTCACTCAGCTGAACTCCCAAAGTCTAATCCTCTTTGAGGATTTTAACTGGGTGGGAAACCAGACCAAAGCAGCACACATCTGTACAGACGCCGACGTCTGTCTGTTTCCAATGGTGACGGAAGAAAGGCAAGTGCAAAACACAGATGGTGGAAAGGAAACTAATGGCGAGCGGAATTGTTTTTTTCTATCGGAAATCAATATGTGTTTAATCAGGTATGTTCAATTTGTTCCAACATGCTGAACCATTACTAGACCCTTGTCACACTCCAGCTTCGTGGACTATGAAGTGTTTGGCGCCCTTAATGTTTTACTGCCCAAACAACACAAAGGTAAGAACGTTCATATCCATCTGCCTTCCCTTCAACCAAAACACCAAGCAAGATTTTGAAAAGGAGAGGCAAAGATCAACACACACGTACATTAAAAGCTGTGGCACAAAAGAAGATTGAATGCTCATTAACGTAAAACACAGGTTGTCAACACTGTTGTTGCTATGGCAACCAGAAAGTTGTGACATGTGTTGTGTATGAGAGAGAGAGAGAGAGAGAGAGAGAGAGAGAGAGAGAGAGAGAGAGAGAGAGAGAGAGAGAGAGAGAGAGAGAGAGAGAGAGAGGTGTGTGTGTGTGTGTGTGTGTGTGTGTGTGTGTGTGTGTGTGTGTGTGTGTGTGTGTGTGTGTGTGTGTGTGTGTGTGTGTGTGTGTGTGTGTGTGTGTGTGCACGCGTCACTGAGAGAAATTCCTGCCCTACCCTACTCTTCCCCCATCCTACAACCCCAATTGCCCCGTTTCAGGGAGACAAGGAAACCATCAAGTAGCTCCATCAGGAGCAGGTTGACAGTAGCACACATTCCATTACTAAAGCCATCATTACTGTCTGATGGTGTCCCTGTGCTGGGAGAGACGCTGAGAGCTCCCACGACCACAACAAGACAGAGAGGACAACCTTCTGCAAGGTGAGAACAACCGAGACAAAGAGAGAGGGAGAGAGAGACACTGGGAAACAAAGGGTGAAGAGGTGAAGACCCCAGAACGATGGATGGAGTCCTCTCTATGTGTGCTAGAAAAGCCCTTCCATTCCACTGGTCTAATCGTCTCTATCATTAAGCAATCTAACGATGAGATGACTTCAGTTCAAAATACAGTAAGGTGATGATTTGGCCTGTATAGGCAGCATTGACCCAGCAGAGGGCAGCAACCTTGTATCATCTTACCTCACTACATTCAGAGCAAACACATGAGACAGTTTGAAAACTCCACAATTAACTTCTCGAAATATAACAGATGTTAAATGTTAAATATAAAATCTGAGATTCAGTCTTGATATGAGACCTCAGCATCAGGTGCTGAGATTGCTCTCGTGAGGCTCGCCAACATCGCTGTACTTGAATGGCCTTTGAGACCCTCCTGAACACTGGACCTCACACACCAGGCCCCCGACCACCAGCCCAGGGTCTCACTCTGCCCAGAGCCACAGCCTGAGAACAAGGCAGCCAGTCTGTGTCTGCAGTCTGGGAATAAGACTCTGATCTGGAATTCTAATCATAGTGCTAAAACCAATGACTGCAACCAATGACTGCAAACAGATTCTTATGGATATTATGGATCAATTGCTGCACCATTGGATTTAGTTTTTCTTCCAAATGAGAACAAGACATGCATGGCATATTTGATGGTAGATATTGGTTATGGAGGGTTGAGCCAATTCTATATATATATATATATATGTATATATGTAGACACACGATACAATATATATACATAAATTACATTGACTACTATGTAAGTGTCTTCCGATTTCCTGAGTTGCAATTACTTGAAATAATGACTAATAGTCTTCGCAGATCATTTTAGGAAATGGAGCCTCATGAACTGTGTCCTCTAGGGAGGGCACAGCCCAATTAAGGATTCTGGAGTTAATTGGGCAGACTCCCTGTCAATTAAGACGCTAATTGGTCCCACCCAGGGGAGGTTCCTGGGCTCTGTGTGTGCACAAGCTGCCCCGCTTGGCCGGTCAACCACACCAGCATGTCTGCCTCTTAATCCTTTTAAATCCTTTTTATGCTCAGTAAGCAACACGACTGGTCCAATAATAGGCTATATAATGGGTATCTTTGGGAAATCTCAAACACCAAAATCCTAATTGAACACGGTTTGTTGGATTTATGCAAATAAAGATGGAGAAGGAGAATACAAGTGAGTGATTATATTGTAGGCTAATAGCACCAGACCACCATCAGTACTAAACTAAAGTCACATCATGGATCGACTCTGAATGGAACGTGCAAAAGGGTCACACGACCTAGAATGCTAGATGTGGTTTCCTGCGGGAGGCAATCCATGTCCTGTTAGGGGCGGGAACCCCAAACTGCTATGGTATTATATTGGTCTGAAGGTAAAGCATGCCTGCCAGTGCGGACCAGTGAACACTATCACTCAAACACGTGTCGTGTTTGAGGTCCCCGTTGCCCCGTGGCTAGGTTACGGGTGCTGCTGAGTCTGCTGTAAAGAGTACACAGCAGGACAGGGTCAGACCTCGGCATCACGTCTTGTACATCAGGCGATAAGGCCCACAGGGGGGGGGGGGGGGGGGGGGGGGGTGATGCAGGTCTCTCTTGTCAAACAACACGGCCGGTGTGTCATTCAGAGCGGCTGACAGCGCGGCCTCCGACAATACGCTGACAGAGAAGAGGGCCTCAGACGGGAGGAGGAACGATGTCGTACATCATAGGAGAACACTCCCACCACGAATGTACACTTAACTATGCAAACGTCAACCTGGGGTAAATAACTTAAGAACATGAAAGAACAGCAGCAGCTGGAGCGTCTTGTGACTGAGACAGGTTGGGGAGATAACCTAAGGGTTAATGTCTCTCCTTTTCATTCAACAAAATCAAAACAGATGATGCAATTCTTCGACCAACTATCCAATGTTGTTACTGATCCAAAACTGAGAGTCTTCACGTTCATAAATCATGAACAACGAGAGAAGAAGCGCAACGAGAGAAGAACCCTTTTTCAGATGTTTTCCGCCAGAGGATGAAAATGCCCCCCACCCCCTCCCCTCGGTGTGTGTCCTCACCCTGCCAGCTGTCATTGCACACACACAGCTTCTCCCCGGTGAGGTCGCAGTAGCCGCGGCCCGGGCTGCCACAGTCCTGGCGGCAGTAGGGCACGTGGCACGCCTCGCCCTTCCAGTAGTCCTCACACTCACAGTACATCCGCCCCGACATGGAGTTGGCCGTGCTGCAGCGGCCGTGGCCAGAGCAGTTGTTGGGACACGAGTTTATACTGGGGGGGGGGGGTGGGGGGGAGAGAGAGAGAGAGAGAGAGAGAGAGAGAGAGAGAGACGGACGGACGGACGGACGGACGGACGGACGGACGGACGGACGGACGGAGAGGGGGACACAGATGGAGAGGGGGACACAGGGGGAGAGGGGGACACAGGGGGAGAGGGAGGGAGAGATACAGGGGGAGAGAGGGAGAGATACAGGGGGAGAGGGAGAGAGACAGAGTGATTTTTGATATTTTGGCTTGAGTAGAAGGATACTTAGGTACAATGCAAACAAATACTTTCAGGATCTCCTCATCTTAATTAAAATCATCATAGAATATTAAACAAAGCAATCATGAAGTATAATATAATGTAATGCAAATACAAATAACACAATCTGATCAGATGGTCAAGCTACCCGATATGGTGGGCTACTAAGTGTTAAATAATAATTACTGTCAGACACACTGGGCAGGAGTCAGACACAGGGATGAGTGGAAGGTGAAATTTCAATTGGTTCAAATAAAGGTTTCCGCTGTGACAGACGAGTTGTCATGACAACCAAATCCCCACTATGTAGTTATGCGTTTGTGTGCCCTTGTGTGTGTGTGTGTGTGTGTGTGTGTGTGTGTGTGTGTGTGTGTGTGTGTGTGTGTGTGTGTGTGTGTGTGTGTGTGTGTGTGTGATTACATTTATGGCCTTGGGGTTGTGCTGTACAGTTGTACAACTGCCCAACCTCTTAGATTATTTCATCATAATTTGCAAGCACATGCACAAGTGCGCACACACACACACACACACACACACAGACACACAATTCTGTCTTGACTGGTTGCCGGTTATCAAAATTGTGTTATAGTGTGCGTTTGCGTTTGGTTGTGTGTGTGTGGGCAATGGAGAGACACATACAGAGAACAGAGAGAGAGAGAGACAGGCAGATGAATGGCGGGAGAGCAGAGAGTAGGGCTGCCTGACAGCAGCAGCATTACAGACAGACAACCAGTTAGTGCATGAAGGCTTCAGGACAGAATGGGAGGAAAGAGAGGCAGAGATTCATAGAGGGCTTGGTGGGGTCTGATCCTACGAGTAGGCGATGTTGAAGCCGGTCAGGTTGTAGGCGGCATCGCTGAAGAAGTGGAGCAGAGCGTAGCCGGACGTGGTCACCACCTCCGGTACCGTCTCGTTCCCCACGCTGTCCGGAACTACCAGGCCACTGAGAGAGAAGGATAGAAATCAATGATTCAGGTTCACGGTCAATATTTGTGCATATTTTTTGGAAGGGGGGGGACAAATAATAATTCATAATAGTAATTACAAATGAAACAATGAATATTGATGAGGTAATATCAAACCTCCTCTACATCTTCAAAAATAAAACCTGATTAACAAAACAATATTAATGAATCAATAAATATGAAACAAACAATTAATTATGTAAAGTTTCAACTAAGCATTGGTTTCCCCAGGCCTTCGGAACACAGAATATCTTTCATATAACCCCAAATGCATTTTCTTGTTCTTGCTTTGACTTTTTTCAACCAATGTTAACTCTGGGATGGACATAGAGAGAGAGAGAGAGAGAGAGAGAGAGAGAGAGAGAGAGAGAGAGAGAGAGAGAGAGAGAGAGAGAGAGAGAGTCCAAGCATGAGCTCCCCACACAAACAAACATGCGTGCTTGTCTCTTGCGAGAGAGAGTGACATACAGACCAAGAGAGGAGAGTGAGAGAGAGAGAGACACCGAGAGAGACATACAGACCAACAGAGGGAGAGAGAGAGACATCGAGAGAGACCAACAGAGGGAGAGAGAGACAGAGAGAGAGAGACATACAGAGAGAGTGAGACAGAAAGAGAGAGACACACAGAGAGAGACCTTTAGAGAGAGAGAGAGGCCAACATAGGGAGAGACAGAGACACACTGAGAGAGACATACAGAGAGAGAGAGAGACACACAGAGACTCATCTAGAGAAACATACAGAGAGAGTGAGACCAACAGAGGGAGAGGGAGAGAGAGACAGACAAACAGAGAGGGAGAGAGAGACGTAGGCATGGTAAACACAGATAGAGTAGACATCAGAGTAAGGGAGAGAGGCTGAAGAGAAGCAAGAGGAGGGGAAAGAACGAATGGCAAAGAGAGATGTGTAAGAGAGCGAGGCAAAATACAAACACAATAAATTATTCTAAGGCTCTTTCCTGCTAGTGATTTTATAGATTAGTTCCTTGGTCTGATAGTGGGACGAAGGGCTTCCATTACTGCACTCTGCAAGCCCATTAAAATGATGGCCCTGATTAACTCCCCTGTAAAGTACATGTAACTATCCACTGGCCTCCTGGATTTAGCTTTGGTTTTTCGACCCACTCCAGCTTGTTGTTCTCTAGTTTGATTCAGGCTATTTTATTTTGTTTCATAAATGTTATAGCTTTATTAGGTCTGCCTGTAATAACTACATCATAAACACAAGGTATTGTGTGTGTATATATATTTAGTAGTGCGGTCCATGAACCTGAATAGCAAAGCCTATAATTCTCCTCCACAAATGTGTCTAGCCCCTCCTCCCCTCACTGAACTCATTTCAGTGGCTTTGCATTTGTGCTGCAATATCTTCTTCTACAGGCCACGTTATTTATTGTTGGCAATAGCATCATGGTACAGGTGGTGAAGTCTCCCTCATTCCACCACAGAGCCGTCCCTCCCCCTCCCCTTGTTTGTCCAACAGGCCACAGGAGCCTCCCTCGGCCACTGCTATCTCCCCAGACAGCATCTTCCAGAGCGGCAGGAAACATTATGTACACAACATTATTGCATGTTTTTGCATCCTGAGCAGTTCAGTTTCAATAACCCTGGCACATGTTTGGAGGCTGAGCTTAGACCGGGCCACGTGATGATTATTGGTTTGTCATTAGTACATGTTCAAACTGCTAGCACTACTACCACTAAGAATAATAATAATAGTTTTGTATTTTGTTTTTCTCCATAAATAGAAACTAGAAATAAGGAATTATGCAAATTTGCCGCTGTTTTCTTCTGGAAAATGGATTTACGAGATGGGTTATTGGGGCAAGTCTGTGATGCATATATTTATACTCTATACGCGACATCTGAAAGGACATATGGAGCCTTACAGATGGTCTGTTATGGCACAGAGTCTGCAGCAATCTAGCAGGCAGGCGGACAGAAAGACAGGCAGGCACACAGACAGGCAGGCTGACAGAAAGGCAGGCAGGCAGGCAGGCAGGCAGACAGACAGACAGACAGACAGACAGACAGACAGACAGACAGACAGACAGACAGACAGACAGACAGACAGACAGACAGACAGACAGAGGGAGAGAGAGAGAGAGAGAGAGAGAGGGAGAGAGAGAGAGAGGTAGAGAGGGAGAGAGAGAGCGAGAGGGAGAGAGAGAGAGAGAGAGAGAGAGAGAGAGACAGACAGACAGACAGACAGACAGACAGACAGACAGACAGACAGACAGACAGACAGACAGACAGACAGACAGACAGACAGACAGACAGACAGACTAAGGGAGGGAGGCAAACTCATTGATTTTGCTCCACCTCAATAAACATCTGAACAGAGAACATCTGAGCAGAAAAGGAACAAGTATAGCTAGGTGTTTTTTCATGTTGTAAATAAATGTATAGTGTGTGGTCTTCTATATAGTGTAAAATACAGGCATAGTATTGTCTATTATGCAATAAAATGTAATGACCATGTAGAATATTTAACATAAATTATAGTAAATGCATAACGTATGTTTTAAAAAAATAAGTAAAGTACGTATAGTACATGGTATTTGTAAAATGCAAAGTACATGTATTACAGGTAGGCTATTTGATAGAATGTAAATTATGTAGAGTAATTTATATAATGTGTATGGTGCAGGAATACTAATTTCCACGGTCTATACTACATGCATTGTGTTATGAATGGTGTGTGTCAAACCTGGCTCACGTGATGCATGGCGTTGATGTGTGTGGGTGTGTGTGTGTGTGTCTGCGTTTGTGGAGTTCACCTGAAGACGGCCACCATGGGGGAGAAGACCGAGTCTCCGTCGTAGATATACATGTGATCCCAGCTGCACTCTGTGGCAAAGTGGTTGAAGCGCAGCCGCAGAACCGCGTTAGGACTGGGAGGATAGAGAGGGATCAACCATAAAGAGAGAGGTAGTAAAGAGAACAATCAGGGAAAAGGCATTTGTTTACCTTTATCCATCTTCAATTCTATGGCCAACAGCAATAGCATAGATTGCAGGGAACTAGCTATTACCTAATATAAAATGCACACGGGAAAGAGATACAACTTTCAAATAAAAGCATGGCACAATGACAGAACAAAAGAAAACAAGATAAAACAGGGATGAAGATCTTTATAAAGGCTTGTCAAAAGTTTTTTGGGTTTTTGAAGTCGCTAACAACAAGTCAAAGATTCAGCCGATCTGGTGAAGTTGGTTCCGGAGGGTCCGGGGATCACACAGCAAAGGGGCGATCATGGGGATGTGGGGACGGATATGAGGTGGGGATGTGAGGATGGGCGTGCTTGAGAACGAGAATGAGAAACGAGGATATTAGAGATGGAACTGAGGGCAAGGTCATTCGACGCCATATGTTACCAACAGGATAGTTGTAGTGTGTTCAGAATTCTTCAGGAACTTCGTTCATTGCTTACCAAGAACCCGAAAAGCATAAAAAACTCGGTAGGTACTAGTAAACATTGTGAATTTAGTGAGGTAGTGGTGTGTTTTATATCCTGGCGACGTCAGCCTGGACCTGGCAAACTGCAGCCATTAGTCTGGAACAAGGCCAACACGGGCAGCTTGGCTGTGAACAACATCCAGTCGGCCAATCAGCACACCCCTGGGAGTGATGTCATGCCACAACGAGCAGGGCCGTTTTGGAGATTTTTTAATTAATAGAATAATATTCATGATGCTTGATGAAATGATGATTCATGATGAAATGTTTGTGGTAACTTTTGCCAATGGCGTTTAATTTGATACACGCCCCTTCACTATACGGCCTCTTGGTTGTGGGATCCGACTGGCTGAAGCTCATCCAATCCCAGTGAGACATGGATGAGGGCGACGCTCCTCACAAGAGAGGGACGCATTTCAGAACCAAAGAGCCAATAGAGTCTGGCTCTGTGAGGCTAAGTCATGTCAGGGGGTGGTCACATCATGACCCAAATGCTGTACATTCAAATCATAAACCACAATTAACAAGGAAAATTAGGACATTTGCAAAGTGACAAAGCAAAGAGGATAAATGAGTAGAAAACAGATACTTACTAGCCCTCTATCAACCAGGTGCACTTAGTCTTGTACTTGTAGTTGATTGGTCCATCTGTGAGGGATCCCGACGGCTCCGTCAGCCTGAACACAAAGACATTCAGTCGTCAGCCTCCACAAACTCCACACTATCAGGCTGCCGATGTTATCTTCTGCTGTGGCCCGGTCTCTGGAGCAGCAGAGACATGAGTTACCTAGAGCTACATATAAGCTCTTCCGGTTTTGTTTATGTGCAGATATACATGTGCAGGGTTGTCATTATATTTCATAAAGGGGCAGACCGTGATGTGAAAGTACTATTTACAAAAAGGCTCACAACCAAATTGTAATGAGGCAAGTTGGGTTTAGCCAGGTTTCAAACTGGGATTATAGGGCTAGCCTTCACTCTGCAATACATTAGTGGGACAGTGACAACAAGCAGGTAACACTGTACACACACATACAGACACACAGACACACACACACACACACACACACACACACACACACACACACACACACACACACTCACACGGAAAGAAATCGGTTTGGGTGAAATATGAGCGAGCCAGGCGGAAGAGCGAGGGATGAAAGAGTTAGAGGAGAGGAGGAGAGGGGGATGAGGGGAGAAGGGACACGAAGCAGATTAAACACGGCACTTTCTATCAGGTCAAAGAAAGTACAAGGAACACTATTTCACTTTCATCATGATGGCACACCAGTCAAATGGATTTATTTTTGTAATAGTAACTGCAGGCCATTGGTGTGTTTGTGTGGGTGTGTGTCTGTTTTTGTGTCTGTGTGTGTTTGTCTGTTTTTGTGTCTGTGTGTGTGTGTCTCTGTCGGCGTGTGTGTGTGTGTGTGTGTGTGTGTGTGTGTGTGTGTGTGTGTGTGTGTGTGTGTGTGTGTGTGTGTGTGTGTGTGTGTGTGTGTATGTGTGTGTGTGTGTGCGTGTGCAGAATAAATCAAACCACCTGCTACTAATTCTCATGAAAAAAGACCTTTGAATACAAATTAAGCCTCTACCCTCCCTGAATTGCACGTGTGTATGTGTGTGTGCATGGATAAATGCATTGTGCACATGTGCGCGCACACACACACACACACACACAAACACACACACACAAAGGAACACACTGTCTGACTAGTGACAGGCTACGATGTCCTCAGAGCCAACAATGTTTATATGTTGTAAGAACCTTTGTGTGTGAATGATTGCGTGTGTGAATGTGTGTGTTTATGTGTTCACATGTTTTGTCTTCTTTCACCGTGGAGACAGAGAGATAGACTTCGATTCGACAGGTTCTTGTCACATATTGTTGCAGCAAATAATTTACACTCCATGACAATGAAATTGGTCAATCTATATTAGAGTGTGAGCGAGAGAGAGAAAGACGGACAGAGGGAGAAATTACATATTCAGGTAATCTTCGCAATCTAGGTTTTAGAGTGAAGATTAGGTGACACCTGATCCAACCTGGGCAGTGGATCTGTTGTCTAGGGGACACACATACAGTCAGCATCATCGCATCGGATTAGGAGTGTGTTGGGCAAAGGATGAGGTTGGTGTGCTGTGATGGAATGAGAGAGAGAGAGAGAGTGAGAGAGAGACCGAGAGACTGAGAGAACCAGCAGACAGATTGCCACACAGCCGGCCACAGCAAATGCAATTATATTGCCAATAACAAACAGAGACAGAGAGAAAGACAGACACAGGGACCAAAGCCCACATATTTTACTCTCATCACTTTTTTTACTTTAACTTTCCACTCAAGTCAATTGACAGCGTCACTAAAGCATTTAAAAAATGTCTTTCTCTCTCTATATATATATATACACGTTTTGTTTATCCCTTTCCTCTAATCCCAGATTAGAATATAAATACAATAATGTTCATGCTGATACTGCATCCCACTGCAGCACAGTCTGGATGAGGTGAGGGTGACAGGAGAGGAATAGTGCTAGTGCACTATTCCTC
The DNA here is from genome assembly GCF_902167405.1 of Gadus morhua. Lineage (NCBI taxonomy): Eukaryota > Metazoa > Chordata > Actinopteri > Gadiformes > Gadidae > Gadus > Gadus morhua. The sequence goes on along the minus strand of NC_044062.1, from coordinate 21,291,159 downwards.
AAGCGGCCATGTGTAAGGATCCCAACTGAAACGGTTCCAAACAATCCTAAATTCATGCACAATTCAGATGACTAACCATTCAGGGAATGTCTCTTTAATACAACAAAATGAAAATGCAGGCAAAGCAGTCAGACCCACTGAATAGTCTTTGAATCAATAGAAAGCCTTGCCCGGTGTGTGTCTGCCTGGGTTCGCTGGGTTATACAGGGAAAATCATATTACCGTCCATGACCTGCACCATTAATAGTGCATAATCAGGTTTGCAGGATGAAAAGACGTATCCTATAGGCTATGGAGGTTATCAAACACAAATTAATTAACTGCAGTGAAGAGACGGACCTGCAGGCTAAGAAACCTGGAATAATTCATTATGCGGTGTGCTGACTCCCTAAAGTCCCCCAGCAGCCCTGGGTACCCTGGAGTGGAGCTCCACATGGGCATCAAACCGACAACCACACCGCCATTATAGTCCCTCTAATGCTTCTCTTCATGCGGTTGCATCGAGATAATGTCACATATAGTGAGTGACGCATTGAAGTCATCTCGTGAATACCATGGACCATTTGACAATTTTATCTTTACACTCTCAATGTGACAAAGTTAACAGAGAGCGACGGATAGAATGGATAGAGATGTATAGATTCCCCCGGATTCACCTTTACACACATCTAACAGTCTCACAGTGTTTGATGAGGCGGGGGGCTTCAGTCAACCTGACTTTGTAGCTGATTGGCTGATATCCAGCCAGTCAAATCGAAACGATCCCCCCGACTATATTGAAACTTTGTATTTCCGAATTAAACCCCATTAACCAACGTTATCGCATCCATTTGGACTGAAGGAAAACTCTACTCATTGCGTTTGAATATTACTAATTCCAGAGTAGCATAAATATTATAACATTAAGGAATCTAAAATGGAGTTGTCGTCATCTACTCCACTCGCAATATTTAGGCTGGTGTCGCTACCAGCTACACCTACCCTAAGCCATCAAAAGATTACACAGACAGACAGTCAGACAAGTTAGAAAGGGTTGTAGAGATACGGCATACACAAGGTTGAACCTACAGTTATTATTACCAGAAGCAGCAAACACGTCCACCTTTCACACATTTCACACCAATGCACATGTCATATAATGCATTACAAGAACAGTGTACTGACATATGCACACGCACAGACACACAGAAACACACACACACACACACACACACACACACACACACACACACACACACACACACACACACACACGCACGCACGGTAAAAATAATGTGTGAGGTTGGTGGGGAAGGAGGGATGAAGGAGTAAGTAATAGATAAGAGCAAGTGGGACAAAGACAGGGAGTCAGAGAGAGAGAGCAAGGGAGAGTGACACAGAGAGAGAGAGAGAGAGAGAGAGAGAGAGAGTGAAACAGAGTGAGAGGACTAGAGTAAGGGAGAGAGCGAGAGAGAGAGAGAGAGAGAGAGAGAGAGAGAGAGAGAGAGAGAGAGAGAGAGAGAGAGAGAGAGAGGAAATAGAGGGTAAGGCGTTCTAAGAGGTGGTATAGAGGACGAGTCCAGTCCAGCATTCTTTGAAATATTAATTTGCCCCAGGTGAATAATTGATGCTGAATAGAAAGCAGACGCAAGGCTAAGAGACATAAATGGACAGAGATCGAGAGGGAGGCAGAATAAGACAAAGAGAGAGTGAATGAGAGAGGCTGAGAGAGCGATAGGAGGGCGTTATAGAGAGGAAGGGGGGCAAGACAGAGCAAGATGTTCTTCCTGTCGTCTTCTGGGTGCAAATCTTCCATATAATCCTCTCTGGCTCTAGCATGCAGTGTCTCTCCATGCCGTCCTACCTCTCCCTCAGACGGTCTGTTTAAAATAAATCCACCAGCGCAGCACTATGAGGGCATTATGTCGATGAATGATCATTATTATTAGCATTATTAAGTGAATTCAATTTAGATATCATCACACTTATGCTAACCTGGTGGTGGTGAGTTAGGTCCCCCCCTTCACTGTAAGCGTCTTTGGGTCATTGAAAAGCGGTATATAAATATAATAATGAATTAACCTTACACTGAATAAAAAGAAGCAATTGTACTGCCGGAAACACATTTCCAACGTCTGGGGGTAAATAATAGTACTAATTTCAGCATGTGCAAACTGTATTAGCTCAGAAGTGATGTCAGTGTGGTGTAAGCTGAGACTCCATACAGAGGGGTGTTAAGACAATCAATGTGTGCCCAGTCAAACTGGTGCCGTCTTTATTAAACGTGTTAAATTATTACTTGTGGAGCCTTCAGGCCTGGCCCATGGGAAGCTCGCTGGCTGGGAGCAGCAGAGACAGAGTATGATCGGCTCACAGGACCTGGAAACTAGGGCGGAAAGCGGAGGGCAAGGCTGTAGGGAAAGCAAAACAGGGCAACAAGGTTTTGTCGCCGGGAGAATGGGCGGGCTACCCAGTCTAGGTCACTGCAGGTCAATGAATGATAATGTAAAGGTTTATAAAGATTTATATTATGGTCTTCATTAATTCATGCAAACGGAATGTTTCACTATGAGTCAATATTTATATTTTGGATCAAAGCTTTCTTTCCACTCATCAATAAACAATATGGTGATCATCCTTGGTGTTCAGCATGGTGACGATGACAGCAGAAGTCTGTTAACGGTGGAAAACACTTCGGAAGACAAAGGTCAATACCTCATTATTCTGATTCAAATGTGCCGTAAAGAATTGTTGAGCTTTGAAGAAGAACTCCAGCTGTATAATATTAAAAGGATTCCAGATGTTGTTATAAATGTCAATACCTTCATATGAGCTAATTTAATAACCAGCGCATCATTAAAAATAATACATTCACAATGATATGATAATCAACCATGTTCAAATGAAAACTAACTCTTGACCAATTTACGTTTCATAATTCATTCATCTATTACTAATTAACATATGCCAATTAACAAATACTACATTTAGCAATTGGCAAATGCAAAATAACAATTGACCTAGAGCAATTAATTTAAAAAATTACAATTCATAATTTACTCTTGCATCTTATTCTTGTAAACATTGACAAATGACAATTTACCATCACAATATTACATGTTGTCAATTGACTATTTATGAATGACAATTAATCAGACAATGTTTATTTACTCCATGCTCTTAAAACTATGCTTCACACAAAATGTGCTCATACACTTACAACAAATCCCCCTCCAGACACACACCATATACATAAGCCCACACACAAACAAACAGAAGCCACAAACAAAGGACTATAGTGGTAATGTTAGCTCTTGTTTAGTCAGCTGTCAGCCGAGTGACATCACCAACAGCAATATTCTCTGTAGAAAGACAGACAAACAAAAACAACTGCACACAATAGGAGTATTTACAGCAGTAGGCAGCAATAGGCAGAATACTGATGCTTCAGTTATAGGGCAGTTACAGCCACACAGCGCAACACTACACTAAACCCTCATGTGCTATGGTAGGAAAAAGGCATTCTTAAAAAAATAAAGAAACATAACCATGATATCAAATCATGAAGTCATCTGTATCAGTGCTGTCAGCATGAACACACAGTCCATCTACTTGAAGAGAACGGATCAACTCCTTCTTAGACAGGGATGGATGGTAAGACAGCCCAACACTGACGGCCACACACACACACACACACACACACACACACACACACACACACACACACACACACACACACACACACACACACACACACACACACACAACCAGGTATGAGTTCTTAAACATTGACAGGAACATACACACCTTGGTGCTCTCAAATCCTTGCACAGTAGCCTCCTCACTGAAACAAAAGGTGATGATTGATGTCTGTTTGTGTGAGAGTTGGAGGTGTAGAGAAAGCCAGAGAGAGAGACAGGGAGTGGGAGAGAGAGCGTGCCAGAGAGAGAGAGAGAGAGAGAGAGAGAGAGAGAGAGAGAGAGAGAGAGAGAGAGAGAGAGAGGAGAGAGAGCACAGTAGAGGGAGCGAGAGAGAGAGACAGAATGAGGAGATGAATGCCGAACAATTGAATAACCTTGACCTTCTCTGCAGATATCCTTTATTAAAAATCAAGAAAACCCCACCTCATGGGAATAGTGTGAAAACATCGAGGGAGAAGGTGTGTCTGTGTGTCCGTGTGCGTGTGTTTGAATATGTGTGTGCGTATGAGTGCATGTGTGCGCGTGTGCGTGTAGCTGTGATTGATGCTACTGGGTCTCCATCACCTCTGGTACAGTCACGGTCCAACACATTTCAAACCCCAGCATCATTCATGAGCTTTTCATTCTACTATATCTGTCTCTGTTTTTTCTTTCCCATTCTGTCGCTCCACCTGTCCCTACCTCCACCACCTCTCTTCCGGCTGTCCTTTGCATGTCATGCCTATTTTTAAATTCCCTCCCTTCACACAGTGAAAGAATACTCCACCACACACATACACGCTGAGACGTATACAAGTAAATACGACAAGCCTATAAATGGCTCAAACATCAGTTTATAAATAGAGAGAAGAAAAGAAAATAGAGGAGAAGCAGAATCGAACATTATAGGGGCCAACCAGAGAGGCAGGGAGAAGAGGAGGGAAGAGGAGAGGAGAGGAGAAGCAAGCTGCATAACAGGAAGATCCAATTAAAATGGGGGCACTACCTGGTTCACTGTACGGTCAAAGTCATACTTGCATATCAAACAACAGAACAGACCACAGCACAACAGCTTTGTCTTCCTGCTGAGCTTCAGGCATAGAAGGCGTTTTAAAACGGTTGTGATTGTGTGTGTGTGTGTGTGTGTGTGTGTGTGTGTGTGTGTGTGTGTGTGTGTGTGTGTGTGTGTGTGTGTGTGTGTGTGTGTGTGTGTGTGTGTGTGTGTGTGTGTGTTGCGCACTGTTTGACACAACAATTCGCTGTGTTATTATAGAGAGATTTGCACTCAACCCAACTAACCATAAACTGTTAACACGCCACGGGACGCGTTGCCAAATATTGTGTGTGTGTGTGTGTGTGTGTGTGTGTGTGTGTGTGTGTGTGTGTGTGTGTGTGTGTGTGTGTGTGTGTGTGTGTGTGTGTGTGTGTGTGTGGTGGGCCCCATCACATGTGGTCTTCATTAAGACTCCATTGTGTATTATGGGCTGTGGAGCGTTGCCATGTCAACCAAAATCACTATCCGCTGTTGTTAGCCAGCTCCTATCCACATTTTGGGAGGGATTTTTAACTCTGCAGTCACACACACACAGTAAATCCCCAGACCACACCCAATGCACTCTTTCTAGACTCTGTACATTCCAAGACTCCAACACAAAACATCGGGAAATCAAAATACTGCTTCAAAATGACATTTTGTATTGGACAGACTTTCGAGGTGGGGGCTAATGATATACTGCTAGAGCGTTCCAGCAGCAGTGTGGCCTCCATACGACACACAAGTCACAAGAAACTACATGTTGAACTATCAAAGATGTTAGAGCAAAGCATATCATTTCCACTATAAGTATCTAGTGTACTAAAATATATACATAGACATATATATATACTGTATATATATATATATATATATCTTGTATCTTATATATCTTATTTAGTGTTGTCTACTGCGACTACTGCTCACACTCCAATGAGCTAAGGTCTGTAAGGAAGGATTACACATAAGCATTAAACCTGTAATGATAGTACATAGTAGTATCAAACCTGTAATAGTACATATTAGCAATAAACCTGTAATGATAGTACATACTAGTCTTAAACCTGTTATAGTACATATTAGCATTAAACCTGTAATGAGAGTACATAATAGTATTAAACCTGTGATGAAGTACATATTATTATTAAACCTCTAATAGTACATAAAAGCATTAAACCTGTAATTTTAGTACATATTATATTATTAAACCTGTAATAGTACACATTAGTATTAAACCTGTAATTATCGTACCTATCATTATTAAACCTGTAATAGTACACATTAGTATTAAACCTGTAATTATAGTACATATTATTCTTAAACCTGTAATAATACACATTAGTATTAAAGATAAACTTTAAGCGATGCTGTGCTGCTCGTCAGGGTTCTGACCAGCTCACATCCGCCCTAGCTGTTGTTTCGTTTTGGTCATTGGACCTTATGTTCCCAGTGTTAACGTTGCTGTTTCCGTCCTTATTACGCTTTGATAAGAATATATTTGAAGGTTTTCAGGGAGAACATAAGAAACAAGAAAATAAGAAACAACGATTAAATAGAAATGTCAGATTAGTGAGCTAGTCTCATTCAACCAACTAGATGCTCCCATGGTTAATAAACTCTGAACACCAACACAGCTTGTAAATTGGACTGCATCAGATGACTCCCTATGTAAAACCAATGCTAATGCATGCATATATTCTTGGTTACCAAGTCACCTGCTGATGTTGATGGGACACACGTGACCTCGGCTTATGGTAACAGATAAAACATTTATTAAAGGCGGGGTCAGGGGGCTTGGTTCTGCTTTAATTACATACATGCAGCGGACGTTTGAGAAAGAGAATTCAAACACTGAAGTCAATTCATGCAACGGCTGAATGAAGCAATAATTGAGGCGCCATCCTCAATTATCTGGGAACTACTAGAAAACTGGGATACTATTGCAGTGTTTACCCTACTGGTGGCCCTGCCACGGGCAGCCGGTCTATTTTAGGCAGGTGGCCTATTTCCACTGCAGAGTTGAGCACACTCTACACACAATTCAACACAGTGTCACGATTAATTGATAGTTCAACATCACATCCATCAGGTCAACCGGCTGGTTATCCCACTTCCATGACCCCAGCCCGTCTCGGGACACTCCCGGCCACAGCAAATTATCTCACGTTTTCTCTCACGCAAATTCTCTCAGCAGGGATAATTTAATCGTTATAGATCCAATGGTTCATATACCCTTAAAGTAAACAAATCAGTTCACAAAAAAAATAAACAGTAATCACAAAGTTGTTTGGTAAGGCAGGAAACGGCAGGACAGCGTGGGAAAGGACAGACGCCGGTAAACCACACGTTCTATTCCCAAGCGTTGCCGCAAAATATTGAGCTTTTCTCTGCTGTTGTTTGATCTAGTAATCACAGGGTGCTTCGAGTGTAGCGTGTGCGTCGTGCTTAGAAGTAGGGGCAGACAGGTGTGGCTCATTTAATTAATGAGGGCTCTACGCGTGCCAGGGCCCATAATTAATGTCATGAGATACACCTGTTTCATCCCACTATAAAGCAGTGGTGATAAATGATATAGTAACCTGTTTTATACAGTCTATGCCATTACCTCCCGGTTTAAATCAGTCTCAGTATTATGAGAGGGAAATAAAAGATGAGTGCCGGGAGGAGGCACTGAAAAGTATTGCTAATGGATGATTAGCCTCCTCTGACATGAGTAGTGGGTTTCCTCGACACTGCACAGACAACATCATTGTCACATTTTTGGAAAACTGCTGAGGTGAAGATTCATCTGCTAGCATGGCGTTTCATTGATGTCTGGGAGGTGTTGATAGAAACACCATCCCTGAGTGCCATTTTATTATCTCAATCAATATGCAGCGCCTCATGCCCACTGCACCGTCAGTCAAAGGACTGGGAAGGCGTGGCTGACGGATGGGGGAGGTTTCCAGGGTCGTCAGAGCCCGAGTAGTGTCACAGTGCTTAAATGTGCATACGTGATCTGATTGGATGACGGATCCGTCGCTGCCGATAAAGTTGAACATTTTTAAACTTTTTGACGGAGCCTTCAGCGCACGGATCCACAATGCATTGCGCGTCCGTCCCCATTCAAAGTCAATGGGGATCAGTCAACGGACGGAGGCAGTGGGCACGAGGTCGATCAATGATGTTAAAGTCAGCTCTCGTTGACGGACATTTTCACACACGCCAAACGTTAGCGATTGATTATGGCAGATCCAGATTGGCACTGGGCAGATCCAATAGTTTTAAACTTCAACAGACACCTGCCTTCAAGTGAGTTAACGTTTGTCAATTGAGTAGGTCCAGACTCTCTGTACAAATTAATAATAATAAATTAAATTTATATAGCGCTTAATATGGTACTCTAAGACGCTTAAATGAAGTACGAGAGTCTGGTAGGACCAGGCGTGGGGTGGTGAGTAGAGGAAACGATCAAACAACCTGGAAAGGGCAAAAAACTGTATGCTAATGTTATTGTATACCACAATTTAATGTATGAAGTAACTGTATTAGCACTACTATTACTAGTAGTAGCAGCTTTGATATTGGCAATAGTATTATATTATATCAGCAATGTGTATTTTTGTGTAGTTAATATATTCTCACTACCATTGATGTAGTTTCATTGATGAAGCAGCACAGATGTAACATTGTGGATGTAGTATCATTAATGTAGAACCACTGGTGTAGGATCATGGACACAGCAGCATGGACGGAGAACCACAGCTGTAGCTTCATGGATGTAGCATCATAGAACCACAGATGTAGCATCATGGAGGTAGCATCATGGACGCAGCGTCATGGATGTAGCTGCGCATCATGAATGTAGAACCCCCAGATGCAGCATCATGGACGTATGCATGCAAAATGACAGTAGAGCCAGCCGCCAGGCAGCCTCCATGGTCACATGTGCAGAGCTGTGGACACATTTACATGGTACCACCTGGCATTTACGAGAGAGAGAGAGAGAGAGAGAGAGAGAGAGAGAGAGAGAGAGAGAGAGAGAGAGAGAGAGAGAGAGAGAGAGAGAGAGAAAGAGAGAAAGAGAGAGAGAGAGAGAGAGAGAGAGAGAGATATTTAGCCAATGAAACAAGGAGTAATAGAAAGAAAGGGACCAAAAAAGAGAGAGAATAATAAAGAGACGGGAAACGCTGGGCCACCTGACATATTGACAGCCTGTGATAAAATGAACTATTTCCCCTAAGGGGGTGTGTGTGTGTGTGTGTGTGTGTGGGTGTGTCTGTGTGTCTGTGTGTGTGTGTGTGTGTGTGTGTGTGTGTGTGTGTGTGTGTTAGAGTCAGATAGGTGTATATCACAGTGTCAACCTAAAACTCGTCTATCTTTTGATCTCACACAGTGCGTTTACCTGCAGTCATTATCAGATAAAGAATCGAATAAGACCTCAATCTGACTTTTAAAATGCATGGAAACACCTTTACCCGATCTACTTCGGACCGAAATCGGTACATGAACGGACTGGCGAGATAGGATAAGAACACGCGATCATAGCCCGATCTCTACCTGCATGTAAACCTGCATCGGATATCGTATCGGATTTTCGCGTTCTGCGCATGCTGCGCGAGTTCTTGCGGCCGTGGGACGTGAGCCGGAAGTAGTAGGAGAAGGTAGTCGTGTTTTTGTCGCCATAGACATATAAACAATTCTCATTTCTTAATCAATACAAATATTTAATTATTTCTTTATATGTTTATGGCTGTCGCCGTCAGAAAAAGAGAAACGGCGATTTATTTAAAAAGGTGAGGCAGAAGATGGAGGAAGCCGGTGTCAAGCCAGTATCCCCATGCCATTAGAAGTGTATCATCATCAACATGCATCCAGTACACACTACGCTTCGATTTAACCCAAGGCTGAATAAATAGTACATGTTTTCTTAAACGTTGGTCATCAACGAGGTTGCAAAGTACAAAATCTTACATCTGTCAAAATAAACGACATGTAAACGATCTTTATTCATTCATTGCGCCGCAACCGAACTGACGGGGATATTCTCTGATATTATGAATCTTACAGACTGCGTCGGGTTCTCCGACTCTCTGTTACTTCCACAACAAAGCCTCGTAGTGGGGGTTATCTCGGCCATGGTGGAGAATGAATTGGGGGAAAGGAACATTGGCTTTGACTCTCTGAAGTCTTGATTGAAACGCTACATGGAGGAGAAAGGGATTGCTGCCGTATACGGGACAGCTGTCAGTTCACTTCGGGTCCATGTCATTTCTCCGACGCTCCATTGTTCCGACCACTCGGTCGTGTGCGGACTCCACCGGCTGGACTCCTTCCGCTGCTCCGCCGCCGGAGGAGTCTGCATACGACCGAGAGTTCGGAACAATGGATCGTCGGAGAATTGACATGGACCCCAAGTGAACTGACAGCTGTCTACTGAAAAAATCTTTCTTGAATGCCGCCTGAATTTGCTGTTGCTGGGACGTAGAATACCGGAAGTGGCTCTATAACCACTTTTTGAAAGGGCTACAGCGCCACCTAGTGTAGCGGATTCAGCCATGCTCCGGCCATTATCCGATCTCTTAAAGGCCATGTATGTTCGGATAATTGACACGGTCCGTTTGAGTAGCACAATTGGTATAAGGCTTAATCCGATCTAGCTGTCCCATGTAAACGCACTGAATTTCTTGCTAAAAAGCAAACAAACACTCTCTCAGACATACTGAAAACACACGCCAGCTGTCTCACACAAACATACACACATCCTACAACACACACAGACACACATAGTATGAATGAACCCCCTGGCAGTTACAGGGATACAACAAAAATGTATATAACAGAGGCAGAAGAGTTATGAGAGGACCTGTGCAAATAAACACACAAAGACCAACATCCCAGCTCCAGCTGAGAACAAAACACACCTCCCATGGAAACGCACAACCCTTTGCTGAGCACATTTTGTCCATTTACCCAGCACATGCACAGAAACACATGCAACCCTTACTGTGTACATGCTGTACATTTCCCCAAGCACAAGCACGGAAACACACTCACAAAGCCCCTCCCCTGCTGAACACATTCACCCTCTTGGGAAGCTGACTTGTCACTCCAGACTAGAGAAACAATCAAATTACTGTTCACACGCAAAAATATCAAATAGGCTGATGGCAATTCAACAATACTAGATAAATTGAAGAAAGAGAGACGGAGAGGGGTCTCAAAGCGGTCAAACCACAGATAGATAATGAGCACTCTGGTTTTCTCTGTGCATTCAACTCAACTCTGAATGAACCTCTCAATCCCTTTTGTATTCTCTCTCTCTCTCTCTCTCTCTCTCTCTCTCTCTCTCTCTCTCTCTCTCTCTCTCTCTCTCTCTCTCTCTCTCTCTCTCTCTCTCTCTCTCTCTCTCTCTCTCTCTCTCTCTCTCTCTCTTCAGTAAGAAAAAAAAGCTTGATAGACATACAGAAAGAAAACGAAGATTGGAGGAAATGGGAAGAAATGGAAATGTTTCCACAAGTGTCCTCAGCCGAAATGGGTCTGCTGCAAGCATTCAATTACCCATAACTGCAGTGAGTCCATGATCATGCAGTGAGTCCACGACCACGCAGTGAGTCCACAACCACGCAGTGAGTCCACGACCACGCAGTGAGTCCACGACCACACAGTGAGTCACAGTGAGTCCGTGACCAAGCAGTGAGTCAATGACCACGCAGTGAGTCCATGGCCACACAGTGAGTGTCCAGCTCACGGTTCAAGTTTGCAGCATGAAATGTTTGCACATGCGCATCACACCTTAAACTATATACACTACTCTTATGCAGTTAAACAAATTCAAATTGACAAAAAAACACAGGTACTCCCACAATGGTACACACACAAACACAACAAGGCCTACTTTGTCACAGTACTTCATTCAAGAGGACATTTCCCACCAGTGCTCTTTCTGATCAGTCCCTGAAATGGGAGACGAATGCAGCGAAGCCCGCCACCTCAGGACCGACAGCGTGTGTAAATGATGCATGCATGTCCGTCACTGTCAGCAGGTACGTGTATGCATATACGTGTGTGTGCGTGAGTGCGTGCGTGTGTGTATGTGGTCTAGACTGTAGACTTTCAGCCAAATTAATATTGATCTACTGTTTAATATTAATTTATTATTACATACATATTTACTCAATACGCAGGAAAAATTTGCTGTGGGTGACATGGCTTGCACTGCACCAATAGGAATGTGATATACAGTTGCTCCTGGCACCTGCCCATCACAGATAAAGTAATTGCAAATTGAAACTGAGGATTTATTTAACTCGATTTTAGATTACAATAATTTGATTTAAATTGATTCAAACGCTTATTAAAACCCCCCTATTAATGACCTGAAGCTTACTCATCGAGTATAATAGAGGTATTAGATAGCAAAGTAATACAATTTACCCGGAAAAGATAAGGATTATTTAATACTGCAATAATAATTAACATATAGACTATAGACATGTTATTGTCAAAAAAAAGAGACAAAGACAGCATTTATTACTTTCATATTTTCAGCAATCACAAACCTCGATTCCCAGTCGCTCTCTCTCTATCTCTCTCTCTCAGCCTGGAGGAGGGCCCGAACCGTTGGGGCCAATCACAAGTCAGGGGTGGCACACCTGTGAACGGGCTGACTGCTCTTGACAAGAGTCGGAGGGCAGAATTGGCAGAGCCAGCCTTCCCATAAGGAATGTCAGGGACACAGATGATAGGGCCTGCAGCTGGTTGCACCATCTTAACGTAAGGTCCCACTTAGGCTACGTTGAACGTAAATCACCCAAACGTTCGACTTTACACTCTACTAAAAAAATAGCAGTTGCACCAAGCAGATAGTTTCAACGTAACACTAAGTTATAACTTATATTTTACACCTCCCCTCTAGCTGGTGTAAGTTCCATAATAACGATAAAGAACCGTTAAAAGAAAAAAACGTTTCAGAGTTTCAACGCGGTTTGCGCCGGGAACGGATTGTCCGTGACCATATCGATCCATTTCTTTATTATGATGATGTTGAATTATATGCGCGATTTCGGTTTTGCCAGGCGGAATATTATATTTATTTATTTATTTATTTATTATAAAATCCGCCATCAAATAGCTTAACCTCACGCCTATACCGTCCAAGCAAATTTTAGAGAATAAATGACTGAAACTGTTTTGTTTGTCATTTGGGTGCTAAAGCGTCTTCACTCGGATAAGGTGGAAGCCGGTATTTCCTGTTTACATTGTTACCTGTCAATGATTGGCTTGAAATTATCTAAACGTCATTAAAAGCGACACTAGTACAATTTACGCACTACCAGTAACGTTATAACTTAAGTTATGGTGGTGCAACCAAAAATTAGAACACCTTTAGTTTGACACTAGCTACGTCGAGCATAGGGTTACGACGGACTTTACACCCGAACTTACGATCGGCTTTACGTTCTGCTGGTGCAACCGACTGCCAGATGTTTTCCCCGATCTCTCCATATTCCATTAAGTGTTGCATTATTCTTCCGCTACATCCTTAGACGATGGACATACGGCCATAAAGCCAGAAGCGATTCTACACACGTTTACATATTAAGGCTGAACAAAAAGCTGCATGGAAATAGTTAATCAAATCACAAGCAGATCTCAGCAGACTATATTTACTTTAAAACAGAGCACAATCTAACGGCAGAATAAGTAGCAACATAAATGTTTGGTCTGGAGAGAGATAAATAATTTAATGTATTCAATACTATTGTCAAGTAAGTTTAACACGTTCAAAGCATTTATTTTGGTGCATATAATAAGAGATAGGAGGGAATAAGAAGTACAACGCAAGCACTGCAAGTCAAGAAACATGAATACAAAATAGAGGAAAGTAAACCACAAGCACTGCAAGTCAAGAAACATGAATATAAAATAGAAGAAAGTAAACCACAAGCACTGCAAATACATTGATGAAAAAGTAAAAATTATATCGGCCTACTATAGTGGATGTGCAGGTGTCCAAATTAGGGGGCTAAAACCGTCATATTCCAAAATCGAGTATGTTTGACTGTTTGGACTGCGGGAGTGCATGCTATGAAAAACCCAACTTACATTCTGTACACACATTGCTTTCACCAACAAAAAATAGATGTATTTCTGTTAGTTTTACACTTTTTGTTGTGTTCTCTTAGAGCTATAAACCAATCGTTAATAGCAGTGGCTACGCTATGACACAAAACTGGATATGTTTCGTCATCTATGGGTTGGCCACATATAAGAACCGTGATATGCTATGACGATGAAGGTTGTGATCATCACCAGATCATCAACAGTAGACAGAGCCTTGAGCGATGCTGAGGCAGCTGGGATGTTCTTTCGGTAGGTTTAGCTCAGGAGGTGGAGCAGGTTGACTTGTATCCAGGAGGTTGCTAGTTAGATCCCCGGCTCCTCCTAGCCAGCTCCTCCGAGTGTCGAGTCGTCCCTGAGCAAGACGCCTCACCCTGACTGCTACTGACGACCTGGCTGTCGACTTTCATGGTTGACTCTGCCGTCTATGTTTCATTGTGGTTAATAAGCGTCTGCCAAATGCCCTAATGTAAATGTTCAGGTCCCTCTACCACATGGTTCTTTCCCTCGCTCTCGCCGCTACCTCCCCGTCTTCCATGCTGAAGGGCCACAGTGCCCTATAAAGGACATGGAACGTGGCCCAAGGTGATTGTGTCAAGAACTACCCGTCAAGCAAAACCAATCGCATGCCGTGAGCCAAGTAGGTTTCTGCTAGAAAACAGCCATTGAGAATGGTGTTTGGTGTTTCGCGTTTCTTCAAGTGGCATGGCGGTTCAACTTGGTGTTTGTATTGGACCTTCAAGACGACTGGTTTGAGGACGGAGAGGAACAGAAGAGGCTAGGACTAGTTCCGACTAGGCTATCACTGGAGCATTTATCACATATTGTACACTTTTAAACAAATCAATTATACTGCTACATGCTACTTATGTGTAGTTCAAAGAAAACCTTTTTTGAAGAATAATCATACCCAAGTACTCCACAGTTTCCGCCCCGGGGGAAAGCAGAGAGAATGCGGGCCGTGGAGTGCTTATACAAGTGTGTCCTTGCTTTCTCTCATCATAGCAGGATTAACTCACACTGGACAGATGGTCATCTAATGCCACACACACACACACACACACACACACACACACACACACACACACACACACACACACACACACACACACACGGCTTTGACCTGTTTAATCATGGCACAGACACAAAGCAAGATACACATGTCAGCTGATGATGTCAGACTACCCTCCCCGGTTCAAAACATCTTCCTCTCTCCCCGTCTGTGTGTCAGCCTAACTTGCTTACAGTGCTAATGTGTTAGCGATTGTCCTTGAAACAGGGCATTCCATCCCATCGTCTGGCCATTAGAAGACGCCTTAGCTATATTTAGAACACTTCAAACTCTTTGCCTCTACACATAAAATCTGGGTTCTTGCCTAATGTGGCTGTATGATACATTATTCAATTTTACAAATGTCATTATATTCATCTCATTGATATTCAAAAATGCTTCTTTTATAATCAAAATATCCTCTAATGCTGCATTATTGTTTCTATCAAACCTCCCACTCTCTAGCTCAACGGCAGTTCAATTAATGAAAATGCAAACACACGCATAAAAAATACACAGAAATACCTATGCACCTGTTAAGAAATATTTCCACGTATTGAGATTGCTATGGCAACAGTAGTTTTACTGTTGCCTGTGAAATATTTTATGCCCCCACCCCGACAGGAGTGGGATGACTTGCTACATCTACTTTGGGTGGAGGGTGATGTTCTGCCCATCAAATTATCTTCATTCCAAGCTGCACCGAGTTTAACTGATTTAACAGGAATTTATCTACAATCTAATAATATCGATTTTGATTCATATTAGTAGAGAAATTGACTTACTATATTTCAAGTTCATACAGTTCAAAAAATTATATACATATATATACATATACATCATAATAAATTTATAAAATAGGACAAACATTTGCCATTTAATTTCGTTTTAATTGAATTAAAATAACAGTGTCATAATCTGAGGATTTCTATTCAAGGTTCTACAACATGCGTACTTCTAGGATTGACTAGAAATGGCCCATTTCCATAGGATGTTCTTGTCACATGACTGCAAAATACCCTTGTCACATGATCTTATGAACTTTACTCTGAACTCAAAGGAAAACTGCAATCCCAGCACCAAATCTCAAGAAGAAGATTATAAAGACTGTTCCAACTGAAAGGCCTCTGCCTCCACGTCCTGGGAGGCAGACAGCCGTTATGGTTATGCTCCGGACCGGGACATTGCTGGTTCCAATCCCTGAACCAACAGGAGAACCCATGATATAATCACACTAGTTGTGTATATCAAGGGTTCTCCTGTTGGTTCAGGGATTTGAACCAGCAATGTACCGGTCCGGAGCATAACCATAACGGCTGTCTGTGTGTGAGCGAGAGCAAGAGTGAGAGAGAGAGCAAGAGAGAGAGGATAAATGGTGTGCTGCTCTCGCCCCCTGCATAGCATAACATAACAGGATTTTAATGCCACAGCAAACTGCCCTTACAGTATTAATAGATGGATTAAAGCCAACATGAAGTGGAATTTCAATCCCATATTGTAATCCTGTTTTACAGGCGGTGGGGGATATACAAAAAGCATACATGTATTCATCCAGCCAGACACACGACAGACAAATAGACAAAAAGATGCAACACTCGAAAAGTGTCAGCATCAGCATGTGCAGCAGACATGATAAAAAAACGTTGGTATTGAAGTATTGCCTCAAATACTCCCCCGAACCCCACTCAAACCCTACAATTAGCAGCATCAACATCCCCAAAAGCCCCTCCTCCTTGGTGTGGATGTGTGTTGGGGGAGATAATGACTTGAGATGTTTGATCACTGGATGCTCGTATCAAAGCGGCCCTCCCAGGGCTGCAGCTGCTCACCCTTAGCAACACCGGAAACTAAATAAGGGATTAACTCGACTCCCGGCACGTTTCAGGCTCTCGCAAGGATTTATTCAAGCCCAATACCCCCAGGCAAAAAAGATTGACGTTGATTTGTCACATTAGTCGGGTTTCTAGTTAAAAATTGGAAGCATCAATATCACCTCTTGAAAGTGTGAAGTGCTTAAAGCTTTAATATTAATAAGCTGTGAAAGTAAGCACTTCCAGAAACATAAGTCCTGGTTCAATCGATTGTTTTAAGTGGGAAAAATTATCTGAAATGAACATTATTGTAATATGGTTGTTCATTTTAAAAGACTGCTGATCTCCAAGGTCATTAAGCACTGGCAAATTATGATTTAACGGAAAATAGGTTATGGAATAATTCATGCTATTAAACAATAATTAAAGTATACATCTAAATGTCAGGATGGTTGTTATTTAATTGATATTAGGATGTTATAAGGAGTAAACATACTGCATGCAACTCACTTGCTGTATTATTTAACAATGTACATGCCAAAAGGTTGAACCATCCTTCCATATATATACACCGATACAGCATCTAGCCATGTCACTACTTATGGCACTTTTTCTTATTGAAGGGTTCTCTTACGATGACAGCAATGTATAGTCGGTTCACTTGATTGCTGTTAACAATATTTTTTTCAGAACAACATTATTTACATATATAATCTATAATTATAATAATACATTTGTATTATTGTAGTAGTAGTAGCATTAATGTTTTCCTAGTCATGTGATGGTATTGGATCGGCGCGTAGACTTGCGTACTCGCTGATACTGCATTTTGGGCGGTATCGGATGAATTTCCGATACTGGTATGGGAACAACTCTACCTTCAATTTGCTCATTGTTTTTGTTGTCTGGGTATAATACAATATTGTCCACACACACAAACACACACACACACACACACACACACACACACACACACACACAATCAACTATTTGATTACCTAATAATTAGTTGGATTTTGCAGATGATGCCCAACTTCTAGAGTTAGTTTGCTTCACTATAGTTGAATTAAATATTCTCAAAGATGACAATGCCAATCCTTCAGCCCGGATGTGGGAATGGAAATAAGGGTTGGTTCCTAGGTGTCATTTGATTTTCACACAAATATCTTTGTTGCATGTACCGTACAAACATACATGTCCAATAACTTATTCCATGTAGGATTATTTTGGGGTATTCTTTATAATTTGACACCGAAGAGTGGAAGCTATTCACTTCAATACAGTGGAGACATATTTATTTATGAGATATACAGATATGTTGCGAATGAAGATGCTAATGGTAGGTAGAATTTTTTTTTTCACAATAGCTAAAACTGCCAATAACATCTCAATAGCCATAGTCAAGTCAGGTCTATTTATATATAGCACATATCATATGGCATACATAGACACAATGTGCTTTGAGTGGAGAGATTTCATAGTCCCTGTAGTTTATTTCCCCCCCCTCTTTCTCTCTGTGTCTGTGTACAATGCTATCAGTGTATCTTGCTATAGAGGAGTGGAGAGAAAACAATTAAACACAGACAAAGGGAGGGGAGTGAAAGAAATTGGAGGGCAAAGTGTGATAGTGTCTTTGTTTATTTAACTGTTACAATAGTTTCAAGCAGTCAAATACTAAGTTCCAAGCAATAGGCTTGTGATATTCAATAGTATTTTTGTTGGATTTCTGCTTCATAAAATGTTGATTAAAACATTTAATTTATATGTTGTAGATTTCTTATTACATATAAATACACATAAATAATTATTTTAACAGGAATTTTACTGTTCAATGGGCGTCCATGTATTCACTCTACCTCAAACAGAGACAGATCCTATATTTAATTAACCAACAATAAAGTCCTAGTCTCTCTCATCCAGCCCTTTGCGGTTAAGATTGTTATCTTGTGTTTTGTCAGGGATGCTGCTTTCTAGGGCTAACGGCCAACATTCAATGTAGTCTACATTGTATACAAAAGGATAGACGGGGTGTGTGTGTGTGTGTGTGTGGGGGGGGGGGGGGAGGCTGAAATAGATGCTGCCTGCTGTATTGTTTGCCCTGTCGTCCAGCCTATACAACCTGTTCATCTCAGCTCTCCAAAAACAATCACATGCAGTAAATCGATGGAGTTCTTCACAGAGAGAGTAGCCCAGACTAGAGAGGTACCCTCCTCCGGTGGGCTCCGCTCATCACCACAGGATGGGGAACAGAAACAAAGGAATGTCACACACCCCGGGGGGTCCCGACGCACGCAGCGTCAGGTAGGAATACGCAAAGAATATTACAACACAACAATTGAGGTTGTGTTACCTACACAACCACTAAAGTAAGTCACAACAATCACTTTGGCGGTTCATTGAGATGCAGGCCGCAAACTTACTTGAATCTCCCCTGACAATGCTGACACTGGTCCCCGACCCATCCGTGGTCACACACGCACGATCCGTTGATGCACTTCCCCGAGAAGCAGTCCTTCTCGCAGGGCTTTGGAGACCCCGAGGCCTCGGCGATGAGCACCAGGTGAACCACAACAATTAATCCCAAGTATGTGTGCATCAGGTCCCGGGAAGCCCTCGTAGGATACTTTAGCCAAGTGCATCGACGCGTGCGTCCACCTCCATCCATTATTAACCAGACTTTAGACTGTGCAGAACCGTGTACTTACACTCCTTTGCTGTGTGTAATCATCATGAATAGTGTCACTCCTCACCAGTGCAAACCCCTTTTTAAAGGATTTACACACGGTCAAAGCATGCCTCATTCACCGTGCGTGGTTTAATAGCTCTGGGAAAACAGAAAATAGGTCAACTCACAAATTACTTTAGTAACTGTTCTGTTAACGACAATTCGCTTGGCTGACTGCACAAAGAAGTCTGCACACCCTGTGCCAGTGTGTCGCCCTTCCAGACTTGTGAAGAACTTCCAGTCAGTCAGGATGACAGTGTTACAAACGCGATGAAGATCCCCACATATATGTAGCAGGGATATTCTTTGACATGCGACGCAACATGGAAAAAATGGTTAAAAAAAATGGTTATCTTTGTATATCCTCCTGGGCTGAAAGGCGCTGTTTGTTTTCGGCTACGTTGTCTGTGCAGAATGCGACGCACGGCAGCAGAACACAGTGCGTCCTCGGCGAGATGCTGCTCACAGCTGGTTCATCACGACGGAGGAACTCCTGCACTACATTCACACGCATGCGTAGTAGTGCGCCTTGCCATTTAAAGAGACAGTTCATCATCAGGACGCAGCAGGAACCCTTCAACCACTATAATGAACCATGACAGATTTTTTTTTCGTTTTGTACACGCTTTGTAACGTAATTTGAGACAATCAGTCAAATCATTGAATCCGGTATCCACACAATCTACCAACAAGTGCATCGTGAGCAATCTTAAATCAAATTAAATTAGATGTATTATTGGGAGAAAAGGTGGAATGTGAGCTGATTAGGGTTACTGCATTGCAGATGAATAGGCCTTCATCTCAGAGGCTTAACAGTATAGGTGGGAACAGGTGTTGCTCATTAAGTTAATTATGGCTCTAGGTAAGCCAATGCCCATAATTAACGTCATGAGATGCACCTGTGTGCACCCCTCCTTCTATACCACTTTAAAAAATGCCTCTCCCTGAATAAAGATTCATAGGAAAATTATAGCATGCCATAAAAGGGATTTTCTCCAGGGCTGAGTTCCAATGGGTCAACTTGTGTTTTACAAAGTGTGTGAATAAATCATGTTGCCTAGGCTGTAGTAGTTACAATGTAAACAATGCATGTGTTTGCATAGTGGATGTCATCTTAATCAGATTCATCCAATAGAGAGGATCCAGTAGACAAGATCTTCATGCAAATGAGCAGTCACAGGGTGACACCAAACACACGCATGGATTTTCGTCGCATAATGGTTAATGCCTAATTAGTGTATTATATAGTTTTCCCTATAGGAAATGAAGGAACAAGTGATCCAAATCCAGCCCATGTTTAACCTTGATAGCAATATAGTCTCCGCGCACGTCCTCCATGCTTCCCTGATCCATTTTAGCTAATTGATTTACCACGGTTTGTTATAATTATAAACCAGCTGTCAAAAATCTATATGAGTTATTATTTTTAATTTTCCTTGCACTATGTTTCTTTGTCTGAGCCAATCAATATTTCTGTATCAGCCCTTGGGGGGAAGGTTAAAACGATCTATAATAGGATTTAACCCAAGCACTAGAAATAAAAAGGCTTGGCTGAACCAATTTGCTATTGGGTGCTTGGTGGGACATATTGCTGCACGGTCTCCAAACCTTACTACTTTTTCGATATTTTCATAAACGGGCAGAATGGCTGGAGCTTTTTTGAAACAAATTGTATTTATAGTTGATTGGTAGATGATTGGTTATTAAACATTTGTGTTACATTTGCTGAAGTGAAATGGTAGATTGAGACACACTCTGATTTGATCAATAAACATTTTGACATGTGTTTCTTATCATGTTAAATCATTGACTAAAGGTTCCTGGCTAAACGCTCAAGGGGAAATGTACTCAATCTGTCTCTGGATTATGACTCCTAGCTGTGATGACATTGCAGACAGAGGGTTTGAGGCCTTGGCTCCCCCAGCGTATTCTGTGGAACACCCCTGGGTAGAGTCTGAGCCATGAGGCCTCATTTGCACTTTCAGCATCGGTTCACAGCAGGCTTTATTACAGTGATGATGGATGCTTCATAGTTGAATTGTTTTTTTGCACGAATCTGCCATGTTAAGTTAAATGGTGAGCTATACACAATCACATTTTCAAGATACGAAAACTTTAAACCATGTCCGAATTTGAGGTGGAAGAAGGCAGAAAATCGGTCTCTGTCCACATGTTTTTTCTTAAAAATTAATTAAAGGATAATAACTTCAAACCAACCTGGGAAAATGAATCACTTGAAGTGGCATATGCAGTCAAATTATCCATAAATCTGTGTAACAAAACGTTTTCACTTATTTTGCAAATTCCCCTTTTTATTTGTTGGCTATTAAACCTCACCCTAAACCCCATAACACAGCCCCACGATGACAGTCCTTGATGCTTAATCCATAGCCATGTATAAAAACTAGATTTTAGAAACTCGTCCGTCCTGCAACTATCAACCAATCATAATAACGGAAATCGTCGCAATATGTGGGACGCGTGATGTGGGAAGGTTGCTGTGCAGTCCCGAAAAAAAGCGCGACACCTGATAACACTAGCCTCATGAGGGTCTGCTACGCTTCTAATTGAAGGCTTGTTTTTTACTTAACGTTTGGCGCCATCTGCAGTTTACAAATCAAACAGAAAAAGTGTAGCATAAAAATCATATCGTTATACTACATAATAGCAGGCCTGTTGCACCGGTTACTCAAGTTGGTCAGAGCGCATGTGCCAAATAGCATGCATTTCACACACACCCACACACACACACACACACGCACACACGCACACACGCACACACACACACACACACACACACGCGCGCGCGCGCGCGAACGCACACATACTCATCGCATACACAGACACACGCACAGGAACACGAACATACACGTGCGCTGAGGCAGACGTTTCAAGACAAAGTCTGCTCAGCACCACGCATACACGCATACCGCACACACGCGCTCGTTGGAAGACAACAGCAAAATCGATCCTGCATCCTACAATGTCTTGAGATATTGATATCCCCCCCTCTGTTTTAACGGCGTCAACAAACTCTCCCAGGTAAGACATTCTGTCCATAGATTGTAGAAATTGCGATAAAATAAATGAAGAGACAATTCGTCACCTCGACAAGCAACGGCAGGTTGTGCATTTGTCAAATAAAAAACGTTAAGTTCAAACAACGCGCCGACCGGCACATCAACACACAAGTCAGGTGATCTTAAGGGTCCCATGACATGAACATTTCACTTTATGCGGTTTTCTAACATTAATATAAGTTCCCCTAGCCTGCCTATGGTCCCCCAGTAGCTAGAAATGGCGTTAGGTTCAAAAAAAGCACTAGCTATCCTGCTCTGCCTTTGAAAAAACAAAGCTCAGACACGCCGTTTTGGAAATATTCCCTGTATGTTGTCAGACGGGGACATGCTACCTCCCCTTTCGCTGCTTTGCCCAATGAGCTACGACCATGCAAGCGACACATGTGTGTGTGTGAATACACATACTGTAACGCAAGTGTTGTACACTAGTGGTGGATTTAATGATTCGTTTCCGTGACCCAGTTCGCGTGATTTAGTTCACCAAGAGGAGTCGTTCGCGAATCGTTCGTTCGTTCGTTCAGTCGAGTTTCCGGTAGCACTAACTCCACTGAGTCTGACTGATTCAGCCGAGAACCGTGCAATGGCGTGCATTCCATGATGCGATTTACCACTACCGAAAACCAGGCTGAACGAACAAACGATTCGCGAACGTCTCCTCCCAGCTCAGTCGAGTTTCCGGTGAATCGATTCACCGGGAACTCGAATGAACTGGGAGGAGTCGTTCGCGAATCAGCCTAGTTTCCAATAGCGGTGAATCGCATCATGGAATGCATGCTATTGCACGATTCTCAGCTGAGTCAGTCAGACTCAGCGGAGTTAATGCTACCGGAAACTCGTTCAGTCGAGTTTCCGGTGAATCGAATGGTGAACGAGACGAACAAGAGAAACAAACCGGTTCGGTTAGTTCGTCCTAAAGACTCGTTCATTCGAACCAGTTCGCGAACGACCGGGCCAACACTATTGTACACTTTGTTATTTGGATAACCGTTCTGCTGTTGGTGTTATGGCGCATAACACTTTGGGTTCTCTGACTTCTCTGGTATTTCCACAACGAGACTCATAGTGGGGGTTATCTCAGCCATGGTTGAGAAGGAATTGGGGGAAAAGGATCTTTGGCTTTGACTCCCTGAAGTAGTCTACATGAACCGCCACATGGAGGAGAAAGGGATTGACCGTGATTGTCCTCCGCAGAAGCCAAGCTGCCCACTGCCAAGGCACCACTGCCTTGGCAGTGGGAAGCGGGCGATGGTGCCCCGCGATAGCGGGGATCCGGCAGAAAACAAACGCGGGCAAAAATCCCTTTCTCCTCCATGTCTCTGTTCAGTCTACTTCAGATTGATGTGGAAGAGGAAGATCCACAGTCGTTTGAGATTCATAATATCGTCTGGAGGAACACACAGCTTTTGGCCGTGATAATATATATTCAACCCAGTCTCACGGAAATACGTGACACTCACGTCATTTAATCTATTTATTCGTGATCTGGGACACGTAATAAAAAAAAAATTATGCCAAAAGCACAAATTTCTAACGATATGACAGCTTTTGGCCACCCGTTTCTACTTTCAACTTTGATTCTGGGAAATTGTGACAATTCACAGACATATTTAATGCAGGTGCGCTGCTCTGTAGGCAAACCGCAATGGAAAAAAAGGTCTCTTCTTTTTTGAATGAGTTAGAAATTTGTGCTTTTGGCACGAAAAAATTGAAAGATCACGAATTAATAGATTAAGTGACGTGACTTGAAAGTGTCACATATTTCCGTGAGACTGGGTTGAAAATATTATGATATCGATATCTAAGTATAATATGATATTATTTAGATATAGAGCTCCAGGACTCCCACCAGAGCACCCGGAGTGTTCTAGAATATTTGCAGAACACGGCCAAAGGCTGTGTGCGCCTCGCCATTGCGATACATCCACTGTAAACAGGGCGCATGGCATCGTGGCAGCAAGCTGCTCAGGGCCACACCCCACCCTCCTCCTTGTCCCGCCTCTCTCCTCGTCATTTGCATTAAAGCTACAGACACCGAAACGGCACGTTTGGGGAAAGCTCAATGTGCGACTGGCTCGTAGTGAACTGAATGTCGGGAACGTCTTCAAATAGTATGCTAGGGGCCCACTAATATATACATTAAAGCATCCACAAAGTACCATGCCATGGGACCTTCAAAGAGACAGCGTCCTTATAACACAGAACGAAAACATGCCAATAACACAGTATGGTGAATCATGAGTCCACCAAATGACACTTGTAATATTACTCTTCTCCTTGAGCCTCCCGAAATGTCTTTACACTTTGTTGCTCAAACTTAATATTACCCTCCTCCTTGAGCCTCCAAAAATGTCTTGCGATATTGACATCCCCCCCTCCCCACCCCTGCGGACTGTTTTAGTTGTTTTATTTTTCTTATGTTTTGTGTGTATGCTATGTGTGACTGTAGGCTACTGCTGCCTGTCTTGGCCAGGACACTTGATGTTTAATCTGAATGATGATTATTATTTTCAACTAACCAATAGTAGTTGCCATGCATTTTAAAATGTCAATGCACTTTTCCTCCCTGAATAACAGTAAAAGCTGTTTAATAATTGATTTGCATGCATAGTAAACTACACTTTCCTTTGAACAATTACCCCTGTTACCCATAAATTGACTCATTTTATAATGCAATCAAATGCTCACACACTAGCTGCTTTCAGACACACGTGTAAGTCCTGATATTCTCCTGATTGGCCGTTTGTGTGAACAACACGGTTACACAATATTTGTACCCTGAAAATCTCCTGAATAATACTACCCCTGAGGTATTATTTTTCTCTGTAGGAAATGTAAATAACCTTATATGTGATGAGAAGCAGAAAGTATGTATTTCTCACACCACTTCTGCCCTTCTGACCACTTCAGTGTTGATGACGCTTCTGCATTTCATTGAGTGGCCCCCTAAATGATAATCAGCCCGTTGCCTTTTGTTTGCTGAATGGTTAAAAAATATTTAAATGTTGGCACTGCTTTTAAGAGTCATTTGTGGTGAACGCTAAAAGACAGGGCTCATCATAACCCTAAAAGTACACATCATACAATAAATTACAATAAATGAGTTCACAGCTGCCAGTCTATAGAAAATGTTTTACATATTATTATTACTGTTTAAGTGTACGCAAAAGAAAATATCTCTTTCTCCGGTAACGCAGTCGTTCGCGACGCCTTTCTTTTTCGTTGTTTCTTCTATTTGTCTCTAACTCATGCATGGACAATTATTATGCTTGCTTCATAGCGTAAGGAGGAAAGTATCATGCTTGCTTAATAACGTTATAGGTCAACCAAAATGTTATACGTTGTAACATTATAAGCAAAATGTTATTATATTTTGTGCTCAGAAATTTGTTACATTATCAACTGGGGTTTCCAATTATTGCTATGGGTTTAATTACTACGAGAGGTTGAACAAGGAAACTCTAGTAAACATTATGCTCCAAGTGTAAGAAGTGAATATGTAAGAAATTAAAACATTTCAGTAGTTTTGCAACAGAGAACCAGCAACTGTATGCATTCATAACCCTTACGGTGCTTATCCGTACCTCTTATAACATGATTAGCCGCAATTATTTTACTACTTATTAAGGATCCTCACTGAAAGAGTCAAAGTAAAGCTTACACACTGCATAATCATCAAGCTTGACATACATAATATTGATTCTCAAAATGAAGAGGTCTAAACCCTCTGGTGTGCAGGGACGAAAATGCAAAAAGAACAAGAAGAAAAGAAAGCCCAGTATAGATATAAGTGACCTCAGCCTTTATAGTGTCAAACTAAATAGTATTATGCATCACGTTATATTGCTGCCACTCAGCAATCACTAGCTAGCGACTGTTAACCTACTTTGCTAGCTTGCTACGTATTACTAGCTAACATAACTTCACTGATAACCTACATGGATGTAAATGTAAAATGACTAGTGGTTTACTAATTGGCCAGATGCAGAAAGAACACCTGGTCCTTTATGTTCACCTCTCTCTGAACTTTGTAAGTACAACTATTACTATTCTTGCTGTTTTTTTCAATTAGGAAGTCTAGATGAGTCAAATCTAATGCTGCGTAAATTTGGTGAAAATAAATGCCAGACGCAACTGTTTAAACCATAATTTGAGATAGACAAAGAACTTCTCTTTTAATTTTGTAGTGGTACATACCAGGGTTGCCGCGGTGTGGACATTTTCACACCGAGTAATACGCTCGTGTCAACACCGGTATTACTGGTATAAACGGTATTAACTTTGAAACTATAGGTCAACCACAATCTTCTCCGTCAACTCTCCTCTCACACTCGGTGACAGCGGCTGGCAGCGCGCCAATTCTTGGCGTCTTATAACGTTCTATATATAATAGTATAATATAATTTTATATATCATAATAACATAATAAGACATCATAATGACATAATAAGAACCGTCACCTTATCGTGGTGGAGAGGTTTGCGTGTCCCTGTGAACCTGAGAGCTGTGTTGTCTGGAGCCTTGTGCTCCTGGTAGGGTCTCTCATGGCAGAGTGGTCTCAGGTGAGGGGCCAGACTAAGAATGGTTCAAAGAACTTCAATGAATAACGTAAAAAGAGGAGATGTGACCCGGCCCGGAGGAAGCCCGGGGCCCCCGTCTGGAGCCAGGCCCAGACGGAGGGCTTGATGGCGAGCGCCTGGTGGCCGGGTTTGCCACGGAGCCCGGTCGGGCACAGCCCGAACAAACTACGTGGCACCCCCCCCTCTCTTCATCCCATGGGCCCACCACCTGTGGGAAGACCCGTTGGGGTCGGGTGCGCAGCCACATGGGTGGCAGCGAAGGTCAGGGGTCTCGACGGACCAGACCCGGGCGGCAGAAGCTGGCTCTGGGGACGTGGAACGTGACCTCGCTGTGGGGAAAGGAACCGGAGCTTGTGAGGGAGGTGGAGCGCTATCAGTTAGATCTGGTGGGGCTTACCTCCACGCACAGTCTCAGCTCTGGTACCGTACTCCTGGATAAGGGTTGGACTCTATTCTTCTCCGGAGTTGCCGAGGGCGTGAGGCGCCGGGCGGGTGTGGGGATACTCATAAATCCCCGGCTGAGCGCCGCGGTGTTGGAGTTTACCCCGGTAGACGAGAGGGTCGCCTCCCTGCGCCTAAGGGTTGTAGGGGGGAAAACTCTGACTGTTGTTTGTGCGTATGCACCAAACAGCAGCTCAGAGTACTCGGCCTTCTTGGAGACCCTGAATGGAGTCCTGTATGGGGCTCCAGTAGGGGACTCCGTAGTTCTGCTGGGAGACTTCAACGCCCACGTGGGCAACGATGGAGACACCTGGAGAGGCGTGGTGGGGAGGAACAGCCTCCCTGATCTAAACCCGAGCGGTCGTTTGTTATTGGACTTCTGTGCTAGTCATGGATTATC
This sequence comes from Gadus morhua, assembly GCF_902167405.1. NCBI lineage: Eukaryota > Metazoa > Chordata > Actinopteri > Gadiformes > Gadidae > Gadus > Gadus morhua. The sequence goes on along the minus strand of NC_044062.1, from coordinate 21,263,280 downwards.
CATAACAAACACCATGTTCGAACATAAGGGTGCTCATAAGTGTACCTGGTACCAGAGTACCCTAGGCCGAAGATCGATGATCGATTTCGTGATCGTGTCATCTGATCTGAGGCCGCATGTTTTGGACACTCGGGTAAAGAGAGGGGCGGAACTGTCAACCGACCACCATCTGGTTGTGAGTTGGATCAGGGAATGGGGGAAATTTCCGGATAGACCTGGTAAGCCCAAACGAGTAGTGCGGGTGAACTGGGAACGTCTGGAGGAGGCCCCCGTCCTAGGTATCTTCAACTCACACCTCCGGCGGAGCTTTTCTGGCATTCCTGTGGAGGTTGGGGGCATTGAGCCAGAGTGGGCGGTGTTCAAAGCCTCCATTGCTGAAGCTGCGGTGGCTAGCTGTGGCCTCAGGGTCTTAGGCTCCTCAAGGGGCGGTAACCCTCGGACACCGTGGTGGACACCGGTGGTCAGGGAAGCCGTCCGACTGAAGAAGGAGGCCTTCCGGGATATGATATCCTGGAGGACTCCTGACTCGGTTGCAAGGTACCGACAGGCTCGAAGGGCTGCAGCGGCTGCCGTGTCGGAGGCTAAGCAGCGGGTGTGGGAGAAGTTCGGAGAGGCCATGGAGAAGGACTTTCGGTCGGCACCAAAGTGTTTCTGGAAGACTATCCGGCACCTCAGGAGGGGGAAACGGGGAACCATCCAAGCTGTGTACAGTAAGGATGGGACTCTGTTGACCTCAACTGAGGAGGTCGTCGGACGTTGGAAGGAACACTTTGAGGAACTCCTGAATCCGAATAACATGTTGGAGGCAGAGCTCGAGGTTGATGGTGTTTCGTCGTCAATTTTCCTGGTGGAGGTCACTGAGGTAGTCAAACATCTCCGCAGTGGCAAAGCCCCAGGGATTGATGAGATCCAGCCAGAAATGCTAAAGGCTCTGGGTGTTGAGGGGCTGTCATGGTTGACACGCCTATTCAACATCGCGTGGGAGTCGGTTACAGTGCCAAAGGAGTGGCAAACCGGGGTGGTGGTTCCCCTGTTCAAAAAGGGGGACCAGAGAGTGTGTGCCAATTACCGGGGTATCACACTTCTCAGCCTCCCTGGTAAAGTCTACTCCAAGGTGCTGGAAAGGAGGGTTCGGCCGATCGTCGAACCTCAGATTGAGGAGGAACAATGCGGTTTTCACCCCGGACGTGGAACTAAGGACCAGCTCTTCACTCTCGCAAGGATCCTGGAGGGGGCCTGGGAGTATGCCCTTCCGGTCTACATGTGTTTTGTGGATCTGGAGAAGGCCTATGACCGGGTCCCCCGGGAGAAACTGTGGGAGGTGCTGCGGGAGTATGGGGTAAGGGGGTCTATCCTCAGGGCCATCCAATCTTTGTACTCCCAAAGCGAGAGCTGTGTTCGTGTTCTCGGCAGTTTCGTTCTCAGTGGGAGCTGGTCTCCGCCAGGGCTGCGCCTTGTCACCAATCCTGTTTGTGATATACATGGACAGGATATCGAGGCGTAGTCGTGGTGGGGAGGGGTTGCAGTTCGGTGGTCTGAGGATCTCGTCACTGCTTTTTGCAGATGATGTGGTCCTCATTGGATCATCGGCCTGTGACCTTCAGCACTCACTGGATCGGCTGGCGGCCGAGTGTGAAGCGGCTGGGATGAGGATCAGCACCGCTAAATCTGAGGCCATGACTCTTAGCAGGAAACCGGTGGATTGCTTACTCCGGGTAGGAAATGAGTCCTTAGCCCAAGTGAAGGAGTTCAAGTACCTCGGGGTCTTGTTCGCGAGTGAGGGTACTATGGAGCGTGAGATTGGCCGGAGAATCGGAGCAGCGGGGGCGGTATTGCGTTCGCTTTACCGCACCGTTGTAACGAAAAGAGAGCTGAGCCGCAAGGCAAAGCTCTCGATCTACCGGTCGATCTTCGTTCCTATCCTCACCTATGGTCATGAGGGCTGGGTGATGACCGAAAGGACGAGATCGCGGGTACAAGCGGCCGAGATGAGTTTTCTCAGAAGGGTGGCTGGCGTCTCCCTTAGGGATAGGGTGAGAAGCTCAGCCATCCGTGAGGAACTCGGATTAGAGCCGCTGCTCCTTTACTTAGAAAGGAGTCAGCTGAGGTGGTTCGGGCATCTGGTAAGGATGCCCACTGGGCGCCTTCCTTGGGAGGTGTTTCAGGCACGTCCAGTGGGGAGGAGACCTCGGGGAAGACCCAGGACTAGGTGGAGAGATTATATCTTAACACTGGCCTGGGAACGCCTCGGGATCCCCCCGTCAGAGCTTGTCAATGTGGCCCGGGAAAGGGAAGTCTGGGGCCCCCTGCTTGAGCTGCTCCCCCCGCGACCCGACCCCGGATAAGCGGATGACGATGAGGATGATGAGGATGAGGATATCATAATATCACGGCCAAAAGCTCTGTGCGCCTCTGGATGGCCGTAGCGCGGGGAGCTCACATAGGGATTGGGCTTCGCTGGGTTTGTTTACCGGCGTTGCTATGGTTACCGGTCTTGTAAGGAAGCACGTCAATTCTCGGCGCGACAATTCTCCCGCACAGAGCAGATCTGTGGCCTATTCTACACATTTTAATTTTCTTAATTATAATTATATTATTCATTTTTACTGAATTTGTTTTTCTATTACTGAAAAAAAAATATATATAAAAAACTCGGTGTTGCCAGTGTGCAACACCAAGTAATCGGTGTTGGCCTCAGCACCGGTAACACCGGTAATACTGTATACCGCGGCAACCCTAGTACATACAGTACAAATTTGCACTTTTGTTTGTAGTTTGAGTGTATAGTTGTAACAAGTTCACAGAGCGCCTGGACACCAGGTTTCCTTCTCCAATAGAAAGTCCTTTTAATTCGATCGCTCAGAAGTCCAACAAAACACAAGTCGTTAAACGTAAATCTTAACTCCGCTCAAAGCGCTCACAGGGTGCGTTCCAGGCGATCTCTGGCAGCGGCCGCCCCTGTCTCTCTGCTCCCGATCCTTCTCACTACAAGACAAAGCAGGCACATAAATACACATTCCCTGATTGGTCTGATTGCGAGCAGGTGCCCGCAATCAGACCAAATCCCCCCCCAGCAGATCCGGTGCGCTCCCAACATGCCCATACTCCCCCTACAGGCCAGACGCTGCACGTCCCCCACAATAGTTAATCCAGTTTATGGGTCATAAACTATAGCTATAAGTTGGTGAATAAACTGCTAAGCAAAGTAAAGGTAAATCAGTTAATATGTGCAAATCAGTGATGTTTAACATAGTAATGTCAATTAACAGGGCAATGTCTGCTCGCTATGGGAACGAGGGGCGCAAAACTCAATCTCACCTAGGGCTACCAAAGGGCTAGATCGGGCCCTGGGGGAGAGAGCAGGAGAAAGGCGATGTCGGACAAAGGCAGCGAGCTTCGTTTAGCTTCGTCATGTACCGTATCGTCAAACCAAAGCCTGCGCTGAATCAAACATCACGTTCCTTTCTGGTTGCCCTCTCAGCAACACCGAGCATTACATTAACAACATGGGCAGGGTTGCCAAGTCAGTCAGAATCTGGGGCCGGATTCACAAAGCATTCTTAGGAAGAAAAAAGTTCTTAAGTAGCAATTTTTTCTTAAATATGTTCTTAAGACAAGATTTAAGAAGATTTGATATTGTTGAAGAATTTCTTAGTTTTTTCTTAACTTTTTTCTCAACTTTCTTCTTAACTTTTTTCCTAAGTTCCTAAGTTTTTTCCTAAGAAAGTATTTAAGAACAAATGAGATTCTTGAAGACAAAGTTCTTGAATTTCTTCTAAAATTTCTTCACAACTTTAAGATAACCCTTCACCAGTCTTAAACCAGCTGCAGTGAAAAGGTAAGTCTTTCTTTAAACATATCTATATGACATTTATATGAATTCATTAATATATTGCTTAACCCAAGACTATAGGGTTAAGGGTTTAACTATGTTAAACAATGTTGTGAATTTAAGCTTTTCATACTAGTTTTATTATATCAAAAAAGCCTATTTTGACAATATTAAATGAAATGGGCCTAAACTCTGTCAGTTACTATTGATAATACCAGACAGTGTTGAGAAGTAATAGTTATCAAGGATGTTTGATTATACTTCAATTTTCACTAAAGTATATCAAGAAGGCAGTTGTATTTATTTAGATTATTAGATCATTTCAGTAGGCCAAGTCACTGAAAACATATTACTCTTATTTTTTAGATGGAAGTTCTTTGGGTGGCAGTTAGGGAGGAAAATCCACCAAGGCCATTGAGAGACAGAATAGATCCGCTTATACTCCCTGATCACATGTTGATTCGACAATATAGGCTCCCTAGGCCTGCAATTATTTATTTAGCAGATATGCTATCAAATGACCTGAAAAGGAAAACAAGGCGATCTTCACCACTTCCAGTTGTAACACAAATTATGGCTGCCCTGAGATTTTTTGCCTCTGGGTCTTTTCAAATGGTGGTGGGGGGCACCCTGGCTGTGAGCCAATCATCCGTTAGCCGAGTGGTCAGAGATGTTACAAATGCACTCTGTAGAAGAGCACGGCAGTTCATCAAGTTTCCAGCAACAGACGCAGAATGCATTAGAACCAAACAGCAATTTTTTGAAATAGCATGGTTTCCAAACGTATTGGGCGCAGTTGACGGGACACATATTGCAATCAAAGTATGATAATGTACAAATATCCTATTCTTGTATTCTTGTTATTTTGGATCCATTATGCTTTGTTATATGTTGTTTCTAAAAATATTGAAAATATTGAATATATATATATATATATTTTTTTTTTTATTTATGTGTGTGGTGTGTGTGTTACGTGGGGATTAATGTGCTAACTAACTTATATTCATTTCATAGGCACCAAGTGATGAGGAGGATGGCTTTGTCAATAGAAAGAACTTCCACTCCATTAACACTCAGGTGATCTGTGATGCAACACTAAGGATTACTGACCTTGTGGCAAGGTGGCCAGGTAGTACCCACGACTCCTTCATAATGATGAATTCGGGAACAGGCATAACATTTAATGAAGGAGAAATGCCAGATGGATGGTTGTTAGGGGAGTAACTAGTGATGAATTTTACTTTAGACTACACAAAATCATTCACTGTATAATACTTCAATAATTGACCTAACTACTTTCCTAACTAATAAAAGGTGATAGTGGCTACGCTCTACGACCATGGCTTATGACTCCAATGTTCCACCCAGCAACAGAGTCTGAACAGCGCTACAGCCGTGCACAACGCAAAACAAGAAGTGTTGTGGAGAGGTGCATTGGGGTTGTCAAATCCAGATTTCGATGCATTGACCGCTCTGGTGGAGTGCTCCAATACACCCCTGAAAAGGGGTGTAAAATCATCACCTGTGTCTTCATCCTGCACAACATCTGCATGATGTACCGGCTGCCTCTTCCGGATGTTCCAGACAACCATGAACCAGAGGAAGATGGCCCCGTCCCCGCCCCATGTAATACCGGCATTCAAGTGAGACAAGAGCATGTAAGGAGGAGATTCATGTAAATAAATAAATAATAAACGACACCTGAAATCTATGAGCAATTTATTTTATTATTAATATTACTAATACTCATTACTAATACTAATATAGAATATATTACTCTAACATACTCTATAATACTCTAATATAATACAATACTCTATTACTCTGATATACTGTATAATACTCTAATATATAATATATTACTCTAATATACTCTATAATAATAGAATATAATACAATACTCTAATACTCTAATATATATCTAATATAATACTCTAATATACTCTATAATACTCTTTATATGCTTTTAATACTCCTTTTTTTTTTAGCTCAAATTTGGCTTTGGCCAAGAGCAGTCTCTCTCTCTCCACCAGTAGAAGTTGCTCTTGAACTCTTCTAGGTTGCCGCACTTCCTCCAAAAGGTCTCTTTGAATAAAGATCATGTCCTCCATGCTGTGTGTCATCACTGGTGTGGGCTGGAGGATGGACTCTGAAATGAGTTGTGACAGAGTAAGATCTTCTTCAGAATTCTGTAAGAGCAAAAAGAACAGCAGAAGGTTCAATTAAATTTTAAAAACCAACACGGGTAAATGTTAGGACTTAGATTGTGAAGAGGAGGTCTAATAAAGCCTTTCAATGATGGTGAGCACTGAGATTTCCATCTCTGCAGTCATCTCATCTAGGAAATCCAATTCCAGTAACAGCCTAGGCTACTGTTTTACTGCGTTACAGCAAACATAACTGTGATTACACTACTTTTGCAACACATTATGCCCAACACTGGATGGTAGGCGCAGAAAGACACTCATGCTGAAAAGTCAATTTCTGCCCTCCTCTTTTGTTTGACATTGAATAGCTGGATGGCCCAGGCGACATACCTCCTAAAACTCTTCACAGAAGAGGCAGCTTTCCTAAACAATATCAAAATGTCAAAAATGTATTGTGTGGTAGTCAGTGTCTGATACAATTATAAACTTACATTTTGTTGAACTTCAAGTCAATGTGGGGGGGGCACAATGTCTTGAGTGGGTACAATAACTTGGGTTGTTGCAAATCCAGCTTAGGTGGGAAGAAAATCAAGGTCCACCATAGTATCTACAGAAAAGCAACAGAATCAGGAAAATTGGGCCATTAGTTAGGTAGTGAAAAAAAAAAGCTTCATCAACAGGATCAACGTAATGATCAATAGCTAACAGTTAGTGACAGTCGCTTGTGAGCTTACCCGTTTGTGTCTGCTGTAGCAGCTGCATACAGCTGTTGTCCACAGTGTCCACCCCTCCTTGAACTCCTCCTACCAGCGATTCCCCTATCATATCCAAAATCTTCTCCTCCAATGCATCGAGTTTAACAGAGGACGTCCCTCCTCCTGTCTTCCTCGTCTCCCTCGCCTTCTCAGCAGCTTTTTTCTTTACGAGGGATTTTACGTCTGCCCATTATTTTTTTATTTCAATCGCATCGCGCTCCGTCTCCCCCACTGCGGACACCGATTGGGCAACTTTCGCCCACGCCCTCTTCTTATTATCTGCCGTGAATACGTTGTCCAACTTCCCCATTAATATTTTTCGCCTTGAAACCACCTCCTCCACCAACACCTCCAACTCCTGTTTCGAAAAGTTCTTGCTGCGCTTGGCACTGTTGTCCTCCATTTTTTCGGTTTATTAATTAACGGTTTATTCTCCGTGAAACCCACACCATAAACATCAACAAAGTACAGGTAACATAGCAACGGGGCCAGCCCCCTCCGCTGCTCCAGCAACAACAAGAGAGCACGAGGATGAACATTACATGCATTCCTCTACTACGTTAACAATCTAAGATCTTCTTAAGTGAGAACACTAAGAAGTTCGTAAGACAATCGACAATTCTTAAGAAAAAAATGGTGAATAGCGTTTAACAAGATTCTTAGGAACTTCTTATATTTTTTAACTTAAGTTTTATCTTAAGAACACTTTTGTGAATCCGGCCCCAGATTCTGAACATAGACAAACAATATGCTAATTCACCCTCATCTGAACTTTACAAAGAACGTTTAAAACTTCAGACAGAATTCAACCTTCTTTCCTCTCGTGAAGTTGCTGACCAGTTGCTTAGGAGCAGAAGTACTTTTTAAGAGCACGGTGACAAGATTAATAAAGTCCTGTCCAATCAACTGCGCGGATTTAGAGCGAAGCAACTTATCCCTGGTGTACGGACAGACAGTGGGTGTACAACATCAGATCAGAAATTGATAAACGAAAAGTTCAAAACATTCTATTCCAATTTGTATAGCTCTGATTGTACAGTAAACGTAACCGTTATGGAAACCTTTTTCAGTAACCTAAACATGCCTTCCCTTTCTCAAGACCTGAGACATAGCCTTGAGGCACCTATTACACAGAAGGAAATTGTTGCAGCAATAACACCTATGCAATCAGGTAAATATCCTGGTCCAGAAGGACTTCCATCTGACTTTTTTAAGAAATTCTCAGACTCATTTGACTCAGGTAAACTCCCGCCTTCGTTCTATCAGGCCTGTATCTCCCTGTTGTTAAAAAAAGACAAAGATCCTCTAGATTGCGCATCATACAGACAAATTTCACTATTAAATACGGATTTGAAGATACTTGCTAAAATTCTCGCCCACAGATTGGAGGATGTCCTATCATATCCCCTGACCAAACCCGGTTTATAAAGGGACGCCAATCATTTTATAATATCCGCCGGTTAAAGAACATTTTATATTCCCCCAAAAATATTGAATCAGAATGCCACGCTTCTATGGATGCTGAAAAAGCATTTGATAGAGTAGAATGGAATTATTTGTTTATTGCCCATGAGAAATTCGGTTTGGGTCCTGTTTTCACTTCTTGGATTAAATTATTATATGCATGCCATTCTGCCTCAGTATTAACAAACAGCCGTTACTCAAGTAGTTTTGATTTGCACCGTGGGACCCGGCAGGGTAGCCTGCTCCTTTTTGCTATTGCAATCGAACAACTTGCGATTGCAATTCGGGGTAAAAAACGGATACAGGGGATATGGAGACGAGGAATTGAACGTAATGTATCATTATACGCCGATGATTTACTTTTGTTTGTCTCAAAGACAGCCACCTCCCTACCGGTGGCACTTTCTGTGTTGGAGGTCTTTAGTCCGTTTTCTGGCTATAAACTTCCGCGAACTCTTTCCGATTAATAAAGAAGCTCTTAAACTTAATTATACAGCTCTTCCACTCAAAGTGGTGACAGATCATCTGAGTTACCTTGGGGTATGTTTTACCAGAAATTCAAAAAACCTATTTAAATCGAACTTCCTCAAATTATTGGATCAGGCGAAGCAAATATTATCGATGTGGTCTCCTCTGTCTTTTTCTCTTATAGGTAGAATAAATTCAATTAAAATGACACTACTCCCAAATTTCCTATATCTATTCCAATGTCTCCCAATCTTTCTCCCCAAATCCTTTTTTCAGGCCCTTGACTCTTTAATGATAAATAATATTTGGAATGGTAAACAACCTCGGTTACGGAAAGCTTTCCTTCAAAGACCCAAACAAACAGGTGGAATGGCCCTCCCTAGTTTCCAATACTATTACTGGGCTGCTAATATCCCTTCTTTAGTGTTTTGGGTGCATTTTCACCTTGACGACTCAGCCCCATTCTGGGTAACAATGGAGTCCAGCGCTATTAGCCCATTGTCTCTATCTGCCCTCTTAAGCGCCGCACTCCCACTCTCTTCGGCTATTCCCAACAGTAGTCCAGTGTTTAAGCACTCCCTTCGAATCTGGAACCAATTTAGGAAGAATTTTGGACTGCAGAATTTTTCACTTTTTCACGCCAAATTGCAGCTAATCATTTGTTTGCTCCCTCGACGGGGGATGGTGCATTTAAGATCTGGCATAAAAAAGGCTTAAAATAAATCTGCGATTTATTTATTAATGATTTATTTGCACGTTTTTCTCAATTTACAAAAAAAATCGGCATCGAAAAGACTAGTTTTTTTCAGATTTCTGCAAATAAGCATTTTACACAGAAGTTAATTCCCCAATTTCCTTATCAACCGCCAGCCAACCACGTGGATATGTTTCTTTCTGTTAACCCCACATTGAAAGGCTCAATTTCTGTGTTTTTCAACCTTATTTCGAAGTTGCATAGCCCTTCATTAGCAGCTATAAAAACCCTGTGGGAGCAGGACCTGCCTTCTCAGTCCTGTGAGATTCAGTCCTGCATGCTCTTGCGCAATTTAAAGTAGTACATCTGTAGCCCTTTGGAAATTGAGGCCTAACTATTAAAAGTTCATTGATTAATAAATAGGAATTAATAAATACCGTATTGGTCCGAATATAAGACGACCCTGATTATAAGACGACCCCCCGTTTTTCAACACAAACATTTAGAAAAAAAGATTTGCAGACCAGATTTGCAAAACAACAACAAAGAACAGTGAATTAAACAATTGTTATATTAATGACAATAATAATAATGCCAGTAAAGGCCACGGCACTTTCAAGGCAAAATATGTACAGTATGATTCAAAATTAATATCAAGCAATAATCTAGCAACATTGGGAACATTTTTAAATAACATAGAAAAATACAGGCCACATATTTAACTAAACTTAACTAAAATTCGCCAAACTTCTCCTCCGATCTCTCTCTATCGCTCACACACGTTCTCTGCCCCGCTGTGTTTGCTCTCGCTGTCATCGCTCCCCAGCTGCTCCGCTTCCACCGGCTCCGCCCAAAGCGCGTTTTCTCTGACGTATTCAAAAACTCTCCGGTCAACCTCACTGAAACGGCCACTTTGAGGACCATGGTAGGATTTGCGCTGACTGTTGACGTCTTTGAGGTGTTATTTTGGTGCTCGCCATCTTCTTACGTTACACTCCGTGACCCCAAACTTCTTGGCAGCTTGGCAGTGGTTACTTGACTCTGCCTTATTGACGACCATTATTTTAGAATTGGCATCATAGCTCCTCCGCTGTTGTTGATTGACCTGACCCACTTTTGAGCCACTTGTCTCTAATGGTCAGCCTGTCTTTAAACACCGGTAACGGTCTGGTTGTTAAGGACGCTGGACTACTTCTTCCCGGAACCAATTTCTGGCACAACCTGCGGCCGCAAATGTGTATTGACATTTAAAGGGAGAGGCGAAGAAGAGAAACTGCGCTCTGAATACTAGACCCCGAATATAAGACAACCCAACTTTTTCAGACCTATTTCGAGGGGAAAATTATATTCCCCTAGTCTTATATTCTGACCAATACGGTAGTATAAATAGAAGTAGAATAAGTTAATTCATAGAATAAATAGGAATTAATAATTAGTATAAACAGAAGTATAAGGAGAATAAGTTCATTAATAGACTAAATAGGAATTAAAAGGTTAAAAACTATGCATATGTATGATATGGCATGAGGTTCATACAGTTCATGCATTGTTATTTACATGATGTAAATTGTATTTTGTTTTCTTTATTACTATGTTCATGATGCTGGGAATGTTTTAAGAATGTTTTATTTTTATAAAATAATTTTTATAAAATAAATACCGTGTACAAAGAAATTCAAATGTAAAGTTTTCATTTTGTTTATTTTCTAAGCCAATGAGAAACGAGTGTAGGGTGAAGGGTCATGACGAAGGGTGGTGAACGAAAAAAAGAACGACGGGGGAAAAACGGGAAGAGACACTTTGAGATGAGCTCCATGACACAGCTATAGTTTACTTGGGAAAACACTCAGTAAAGCATTGTTAATGTTGTTAGACGAACGACTAGTGACTCTTACGGAAGCATTGTACAGTAGTGTAGTTGTGTTAGGGTGCCTTAATTCGTGAACTCGGACTGAACCACTGAAGAGCATCAGGAAGCTAACTCGGCTAGAGCTAGTTTATTTGTCGTGGACTTTGCTCAAGGTTTCCAGCTCGGACATCTGTGATGCTCATCGTTTGGACTACTCGGTTTGACTGCTCGGCTTGAAGCACGAGGACCGGGGGACGGAGGAGTCCAGCAGACAAGGGACTACTCGGGTAAACGCCGGACATCTCGGTTGACGGTTTGGAGGACGTCTCACCTTTCCGCCGGCTCGGTACGCTCGCGGCAAGGACGGCGGCCAGTGTTGCTGGGGGACAGTTTCATTTGTTCTCGGGGCATTGGCGCGAAGGTGGCCAATGACCAATACTCGTATTTGAACTGTGACTATGTTTTGCTAATTGATATTGTTGTACCGATGTAACTAGTTTTCCAAGTAAAAAGTTAAATGGATCTGCGTTGTGTTGGCATGGTTTATTAGGCTTAATGCATAGCCATAGCTAATAGGTAAAATATAACAGTTTAGTACATTGGTGATTGAAATATAGTAATTTAAAAGTTTTTAGTAAATTTATAGTAAATTATTTGGATTGTCATTGAGTCATCATAATATTGATACTTAGTTATTATTGTATACAGAGAAAGACAAAGTAAACACAAACAATAATAGTTAGAGATAACATTTTATTTAAAGAATTCAGGTTAGCCACCCCAATTATTTGCCTAAAACAGCAAAGGGTTGCTACAATCGTATCCACATATCTAAAACGAAATTAGCTTGTATGTTCCCTAATGTAGACCCGACCTGTGATTGCTGTAAGGGTGCGTCTGCGTCACTCTTTCACATGTACTGGTTGTGTCCCACCTTGACTGAGTTCTGGACATCTGTTTTTCAAACAATTTCTGAAGTACTTCAGCATCAAATTGAGCCAAACCCTTTTACTGCGATTTTTGGCAATGCTCCAAATTCGGGCTTGCCTAAAATGAAGCTGAAGGTACTGGCCTTTACCTCATTACTTGCGCGTATGGTTATCTTACTCAAGTGGAAAGATCCTGCTCCTCCTTCCCATTCGCATTGGGTTAGAGACATTATGTCATGTATGAATCTAGAGAAAATACGTTACACTATTCAGGGATCTGAGAATACATTTTACAAAATATGGCGCCCCTTCTTAAATTATTTTAAGAAGCCAATAATTCCAGAGTAGCTACCCCCTCCCCTCTTTTATTTCATTCAATTTTATTTCTTTGTTTTTTGTTTCATATTGATTTATTTATTTATTTTTTTAAAGTGTGTATTTCTGCCATTCTTAACCTTATCAACATTTATCTATTATTTTGTGTACTAATTTCTTAATGCAGGATTGTTTGTAATCGGGTGTGAGGGTGGGTTTTTGGTGGGGTATGCTTGGGTAAAAAAGGGGAAGAAATCATTTCCAATTTCGTTGTTCCCAATTTCGTTGTATAGGTGACTGTACAATGCCAATAAAGTCTATTTTATCTTATCTTATATAAATGCATAATCCATTGTACTGCAATTGCTTTGCCATTTTTTCATTTAATAAAAAAACCTTTGAAAGAGAATTACTCTCATGGCACTGCAATGCCTACGATAACCAATTTATCCATATCTTACTGAATGATAGTTTTTGCGTGTAATAAGTGGATCTACCGCTGGCTTCTCCCGACTTCACAACCTGTGGATTTTTAACCTGTTCCTCTGGATTGCGCTATGTTTGACTCTCACGTAACGAGCGCATCTCTGCCGCTCCGTTACTCGGTAACGGAGATGTTACGTCTACGGTTCTTCTCAAGGACCCCCCCACCTCAGCTTGCATCCCACCATGACATTCTCAAATGACTAAAATACATCCACCGAGGCTCTGGACGGAATTTTCAGTGCACTCACACCAGCAACAAAAACATCCGCTCCTTCTGGTCACTGGGCCCCGCCCCCCTCCTCGCACAGCCCGTACGGTCAGTCCCGTCAATCACAGTGTACTGTCCCCTCTGCTCAAAGCAACCTGCTACACTCCACTCACCTGTCTGAAACTCTGTCTGCTGAACACCAGATTCCTCAGTAATAAGGCCCTTTTGATAAATGACTTTATTGTTGACCCGAGCCTCGACATTCTCTGCCTCACTGAGACCTGGCAACAACCAAATGACTTCTCCCATCTAAATGAGGCTGTCCACCAGGTTTTTCTTTTAATTTATTAGTAAACCCCGGGTTAATGGGAGGGGGGGTGGCCTCGCTCTCCTCCATCGTGATAACATCAAAGTCACCACTGTCACAGTCCCCCATCACTCCTCCTTCGAATGTCTAGCTGTAAAACTCTCAGGCCCCAAACCCACTATCATTGTCACCATTTACAGACCACCAAGACCCTCTGCCGTTTTCCTCAATGAATTCTCATCACTACTTACATCTGTATGTGCAATGTCCCCCACTGTTATCCTCCTTGGTGATTTCAACATCCACATTGACAACCCATCCTGTACTTTTGCTAATGACTTCACATCACTTCTGGACTGTCTTGGCATCACACAACATGTCAACCTCCCAACCCATAACAAAGGTCACATTCTGGATTTAATCTGCTGCACTGACATCACTCCCACTAACCTTGATGTCATGGATTTCCCCATCTCCGACCAGAAAGCTGTACTTTTTGACATTCATACCCAACTACACAAAACCAAGGAACAACGGACCATCTACTTCAGAAACATCAAACTTATCAACACCACAGACCTCTCCACCCTGATCAGCTCCTACCCCAACCCTCCCTGACTGACCTGGTGACTCACTACAATAACTGCCTCTCCTCTTCCCTCTCCACCCTGGCCCCCCTGAAAACCCGCTCAGTCTCATTCACCCACACTGCTCCCTGGTTCACTCCTCATCTGCGCCAGCTCAAAGCCACTGGTCATCGACTGGAGCGACTCTACAATAAGACTCAACTCACTGTACACCACCAAATGTATTCGGACCACCTCCATCACTACAAGAATGCCCTCACCACTGCCAAAACCTCATACTACTCCAACCTCATCAACACTAGTACAGGCAACAGCAGAGTCCTCTTCTCAACAGTCAGCCACTTACTTCAGCCTCCTAAAACCCTCCCTCCAGACATTTCCACCACCCAATGCACTGCGTTCCTGGACTTCTTCAGCTCTAAAATCAACACCATTCACCAACAACTGGCCTCATCTGGCACCCCCTCTGATGACCCACCCTGGATGATCACCTCTGGCCAACCTCTCATCAGCTGCCTCTCTGACTTCACCCCAGTAACAGAACAGACCGTTTCAGAACTCATCCCCAAGGCCAAAACAACCACCTGTCAGCTCGATCCTCTTCCCACCTCCCTTGTCAAAGCATGTCTACCGTCCATCTCCCCCATTATCACCAACATAATTAACTCCTCCCTCACTACTGGTACTGTACCCCCCACTCTCAAGCTGGCTGCCCTCACTCCCATCCTGAAAAAACCTGGTGCTGACCCAACTGACCTTAACCATTACCGGCCCATCTCCAATCTCCCTTTCATCTCCAAAACACTTGAAAGGGTGGTTGCCGCACAACTACAGTCCCACCTTGACACAAACAATCTCCACGAACAGTTCCAATCTGGCTTCCGTCCAAAACACAGCACTGAAACAGCCCTGGTCAAAATCGAAACGACCTCCTCCTTGCAGCCGACTCTGGATTACTCACCATTCTCATCCTCCTCGTTCTCAGCGCAGCATTCGACACCATCTCCCACCCTCTGCTCCTGGACCGCCTGGCTGGCATTGGGATCACTGGTGCTGCAATCTCCTGGTTTACATCCTACCTCACCGGCCGTCAACAATTTGTTCAACTAAGCAACCACAAGTCTGGGTGTTCAGGTGTCTCACTGGGTGTCCCCCAGGGGTCAGTCTTGGGTCCACTCCTGTTCACCACTTACCTCCTCCCGCTGGGCACACTCCTCCGTCACCATGGGGTCCATTTTCACTGCTACGCTGACGACACACAGGTCTACATCTCCACCAAACCTACCTCTGCCATCCCCCCCACCTCCCTCATCACGTGCCTGGAAGAGATCCGGAGCTGGTTGAGCAGGAACTTCCTGAAACTCAACGGAAACAAGACCGAGGCCCTGCTCATCGGATCCAAATCCACCCTCACTGAATCACAACACACCCCAGCTCCACTCATAATCATCGATGGATTCCCAGTACCCTTCTCCTCCAAAGTCAAGAGCCTCGGCGTCATCCTGGACAACACCCTCTCATTCGCACCCCATATTCACAACATCACCTGGACTGCATTCTTCCACCTCCGCAACATCGCCAGACTCCGCCCATCACTGACCCAATCCAGCACTGAAATCCTAGTTCACTCATTTGTCACATCACGCATAGACTACTGCAACGCCCTCCTCACCGGACTCCCCACCAAACTCATCAATAGACTGCAGATCATTCCGAACTCAGCCGCCCGGATCATCACCCGCACCAAATCGTCTGACCACATCACCCCTGTCCTCATCCAACTTCACTGGCTCCCAGTACACTACCGCATCCAATACAAAACCCTACTCCTCACCTACAAAGCTCTCCACAACCTAGCCCCCAGTTACCTCTGCGACCTCCTCCAAGAATACACTCCCTCCCGCTCCCTCCGCTCAACCTCTGCTGGACTACTATGTATCCCCACATCACGACTCACTACAATGGGTGCCCGGTCATTCAGCTGTTGAGCACCCAGGCTCTGGAACTCCCTCCCCCCACACATAAAACAGTCAGACACCATTACAACCTTCAAGTCACAACTCAAAACTCACCTGTTCAAACTCGCACACAACGTCTAACT
This sequence comes from Gadus morhua, assembly GCF_902167405.1. NCBI lineage: Eukaryota > Metazoa > Chordata > Actinopteri > Gadiformes > Gadidae > Gadus > Gadus morhua. The sequence goes on along the minus strand of NC_044062.1, from coordinate 21,247,138 downwards.
GATCACTGTTTTGATTGTTTGTTTGTTTTGGCTTGTTTTTGTTTTATTTTTTTTATTTATTATATTTACTTATTTATTTATTTATTTATTTTATTAATTTTTTTTCCACAATGTCTTGTTTTTTAAACGATTTATGATGACTATATGCTCTGTAAGGTGACCTTGGGTGTCTTGAAAGGCGCCTCAAAATTAAATGTATTATTATTATTATTATTATAAATATATCGTCATAATGGGCCAAGTTACCTTCCCTTTTTCTGCCTTGCCCACCCAGAGAATTTAGCCCGCCAATGAAACAATGAGCTACGACCGTGTGTGTGTGTGTGTGTGTGTGTGTGTACGTCGGACTCTCTGGCGTCTCTGATATTTCCACGAGACTCGTAGCGGGGGTTATCTCAGCCGTGGTTGAGAAGGAATTGGGGGAAAGGAACTTCGGCTTTGTAGCTTATTTATGCAAATTAGCACATGCGTGATTACATTATGCCCCGTTTGCCCATGTTAACAAACAATTGCAAAAAACATGCAATAGATTTTTTTATTTTCTTAATGTAAGTAATCAACTCAGTAATTTTCATGGTGCAGTTGAAGTTGAAGGTTAATTTTTCAACTACTGGACTACCAAGCGGCCGCCTAGTTCGCGTATAGTAATAGAGTAAGTAATAGAGTAAAGAGGAGAGATATAACCTGTTCCACCGCTTAATTTGAACTGCTAATTTATTTAATTTAACTGTCAGCCACCCCTTGCTCACCGTCATTTTATTTATCCACTATGGCCCCGTTTAGCCTACACGAGGACGCTTGCGGGTAAAAACGACAAAATATTTAATCGGAAGTGCCTTTCGTTTAGACGGTGACGGCGTTTTTGGGCCATGAAAACGCATAAATCTGAACCACCCTCCAGAGTGGAAAAGTTGAATACGCTCCGCCGTATCGTTTCCGTCTACACTGCCAAGACGCAAAACACTGCTCAGATCTGCTCACGTCGCGTGTGTGCCAGTACAAGGAAATAAACAAACATGTCAGATTATTTCCATGCGTCGGACCTTCAAGCTGCTCTGGCAGCTCTAACAAGCGTACAGGAGTCTTTTCACGAAATGTACAGGATATGTACAGATAGAATTAATGCACAGAGAAGGATCTTTTTGGTTTTTGCGGCACGGATAAGAGAAGAAGGAAGATTCTACGCATGCGCTCAGACATGGCGGTGTTGTGTGATAGTGTATCACAGCACCACCTAGCCGCCTGACATGCATACCCAGTCGAATTCCACACACTTTTGCGTCACCGTATGCACGCAGATTTCCTCCCGAAAACGCTCGTTTAAACGCGGAATAAAAAGTGAATAGGCCTACGCGACGCCACTTTTGCGTCTTCTGTTCAGACCGTCATCGTGTAAACGTAGCCTATATGATATGATATTTATCCACAATGCCGTATACAGCCATGTGTTTGTGTTTTTTTGTGTATATATATATATATGTGTGTGTTTATATTTATCCTCTATACAGTTCTCTACATTTATCTTATTTTATTTTACTTGAATCCTGTTCTACTTCTATAATTATCTCTACTTTCTATATTAGCTAAGAGTTTATTGTTTACTGTTTTGTTTACTTTTTATAGTTTATTGTTTATCTTACATTGTATATAATTTAATATTGTGTTGTGTTTCTTTCTGTAAACTACTGGACAACATAAATGTCCTTGAGGGAGTCATCCCAAAAGGATCAATAAAACCTAATCTAATCTAATCTAATCTAATCTAATCTAATCTAATCTAATCTATAGGGAGGGCCGGCTCTGGAATCATTAAAGGTATCATTCTCTCCTTCATATTATCCATATCCAATATATTTTTACCAACATGCTGTATACTGGTTTACTGAGATACCGATATTGTGATATAGGCTACTTGATACTGGCCTACTGATATGCTGGTATACTTAAGGATTTGGCTTGATGAAAAGCTTACTTTTAATTTACATATTGATAACTTGGTGGCCAGATCAAGACAGAAGATAAGCTTTTTATTTAGGAACAGATGTAATTTCCCAATTTTCTGTAGGAAATGGATTATAAAGGCAGTTGTCCTCTCTGCGCTGGATTACTGAGATGTGGTTTATAGACATGCATCTGCCACGTCTCTCAAGGCCCTGGATGCAGCTTACCATCCAGCCCTTAGATTCATAACGGAGGAAGCCACAATACCCAACATTGTACTCTATATGAAAAAGTTGGATGGATTTCTCTATCCGCAAGGCGTGATTTGCATTAGTTTTTATTTATTTATAAAGCATTATTATGGAAACTTCTTGCCTATATCGCACCATTGATTGACTGCTATTCAAGCCCGTACCAGACACGGGCTGGCAGGTTGTCATTAAATATCCCTCAAGTCCGTACTGAGCTAGGGAAAACTGCTTTTAGTTTGTATGCCCCATCAGCCTGGAGTACCCTGCAGCATGAGCTAGGTATTAACACTTTGGTTAACCTTTTTAAGACATTGCTCAAGGACCGCCCGTGTCATTCATGTAATTGTTTTATTTAAATTTGTTTGTTATTATCTATGTGTTTTAATTGTCCGTTTTCTTTTTCTGGTCTTAAAATATTTTTATCCTGTTATTTTTGTTAAATTCCTAAATCTATGTATCCTTTATATTTCCCTTGTACTTTGTATTCCAATGTTTTCACTTGACATCATTGCAAATGAGAGCTTTGCCCTCAATACATTTTCGAGTTTAAATAAATAAATCAATTTACTGTAGTCTGATGTACTGATATACAAATAAACTGGGGTGTATGCTGGTATACTGGTCCCATCCACTGGAAGACTGTAACAAAGCAGGGCCAGGACAATATCCTGGGTAAATCCCCCTTTCTGTGGGGTTCAGTCAATGTGCATGAACAGAGCTGGGAACACAATCAGAAAAGAGCAAAAAGAGATCGGAGATGTTCTGACCAAGTGAGGCAAAAATGATTTGAAGGTGGTGTGCTGCCGCCGACGATCGTGGTTGCCACAAATGGTGGAGGATGCGGGCAACTCGACCGAGCTACGGGCCATTTTGGGTGGGAGCGCCCACCTCAAGCCACCCCAAACCAGACCATCACGCAGCCGGGGCCGACGCAGCCGGGGCCGACGCAGCCGGAGCCGACGCAGCAGTGACAACGCCACAAGAGACAACGCCGCCAGAGACAACGCCGCCGCCGCTGCCAGAGATGCCGCCGCCGCCGCCAGAGACGACGCCGCCGCCGCCGGCAGAGATGCCGCCGCCGCCGGCAGAGATGCCGCCGCCGCCGCAAGAGTCGCCGCCGCCGCTGCCGCAAGAGTCGCCGCCGCCACTGCCGCAAGAGTCGCCGCCAGAGCCAGAGCCGCAAGAGTCGCCGCCACAGCCAGAGCCGCCGCTGCCGCAAGAGACGGCGACGCCGCAGCAAGAGACGCCGCCACCGCTGCCACAAGAGACGCCGCCGCCACAAGAGACGCCGCCGCCGCCGCCGCTGCCGCAAGAGACGCCGGCAGCAGAATTAAAGGCCGATTTATGCTCAGTTGTAAGCGTAAGCGCAAGCGCAAGAGGCCCTTGCGCGCCCTTGCGCACCCCTTGCGCGACTTCTCACGTCTTGCGTGCGTCGGGCGATTTTTCTAGACTTGCGTCATTTTTTACGTAAGCTTTTACGTGAGCCGCGCAGCCTGCAAGGCTGTGATTGGTCTGCTGGTCTGGTTACTACTTCCTGTCTGGAGTATCACATTTCCTGTTTTCATACCGCCATTTTTAAAAGCCAGAAGGCAAGGACGACCCGGCAGGCTCATATACAAAAGCATTAACGTGAAGTGTAGTTAACTTTGCTGCCAACACATTATGTCGTTTTAAAATGTAGAGAGATATGCACATTTATACAACCCCAATGATCAACGACTTCATCCCCCCTGTACCTCTGTCTGTTGCCATGATTCACTGTGTATGGGGAGAACACGATCTGGCACATAAACAAACCAACGACTCCCACAGACAAAGACGTCATTCTCGAGGTCGTCTTCAACGAAAAACTTTACTCCACATATTACTCCACCTACTGTTCTGGCGGTAAATTGCTTGGCAACACGCAAAGACGAGAATGACGTCTTTGTCTGTGGGAGTCGTTGGTTTGTTTATGTGCCAGATCGTGTTCTCCCATACACAGTGAATGATGGCAACAGACAGAGGAACAGGGGTGATGAAGTCGTTGATCATTGGGGTTGTATAAATGTGCGTATCTCTCTACATTTTAAAACGACATAATGTGTTGGCAGCAAATTTAACTTCACTTCACGTTAATGCTTTTGTATATGAGCCTGCCGGGTCGTCCTTGCCTTCTGGCTTTTTACTCAAAGCAATTCATGCTCCCTTTTAGGTTGCGCGTGTTGCGCGTGTTGCCAAGCAATTTACCGCCAGAACAGTAGGTGGAGTAATAAGTGGAGTAAAGTTTTTCGTTGAAGACGACCTCGAGAATGACGTCTTTGTCTGTGGGAGTCGTTGGTTTGTTTATGTGCCAGATCGTGTTCTCCCCATACACAGTGAATGATGGCAACAGACAGAGGAACAGGGGTGATGAAGTTGTTGATCATTGGGGTTGTATAAATGTGCATATCTCACTACATTTTAAAACAAAATAATGTGTTGGCAGCAAAGTTAACACTTCACGTTAATGCTTTTGTATATGAGCCTGCCGGGTCGTCCTTGCCTTCTGGCTTTTAAAAATGGCGGCATGAAAACAGGAAATGTGATACTCCAGACAGGAAGTAGTAACCAGACCAGCAGACCAATCACAGCCTTGCAGGCTGCGCGGCTCGCGTAAAAGCCTACGTAAAAAATGACGCAAGTCTAGAAAAATCGACCGACGCACGCAAGACGTGAGAAGTCGTGCAAGGGGTGCGCAAGGGCGCGCAAGGGCCTCTTGCGCTTGCGCTTACGCTTACGTAACTGAGCATAAATCGGCCTTAAGGCGGCTGCATGCTTCAGCGTTGGTGTTACGTTGTTGCGCAAAATTTACTCAAAGCAATTCATGCTCCCTTTTAGGTTGCGCGTGTTGCCAAGCAATTTACCGCCAGAACAGTAGGTGGAGTAATATGTGGAGTAAAGTTTTTCGTTGAAGACGACCTCGAGAATGACGTCTTTGTCTGTGGGAGTCGTTGGTTTGTTTATGTGCCAGATCGTGTTCTCCCCATACACAGTGAATGATGGCAACAGACAGAGGAACAGGGGTGATGAAGTCGTTGATCATTGGGGTTGTATAAATGTGCATATCTCTCTACATTTTAAAACGACATAATGTGTTGGCAGCAAAGTTAACTTCACTTCACGTTAATGCTTTTGTATATGAGCCTGCTGGGTCGTCCTTGCCTTCTGGCTTTTAAAAATGGCGGTATGAAAACAGGAAATGTGATACTCCAGACAGGAAGTAGTAACCAGACCAGCAGACCAATCACAGCCTTGCAGGCTGCGCGGCTCGCGTAAAAGCTTACGTAAAAAATGACGCAAGTCTAGAAAAATCGCCCGACGCACGCAAGACGTGAGAAGTCGCGCAAGGGGTGCGCAAGGGCGCGCAAGGGCCTCTTGCGCTTGCGCTTACGCTTACGCAACTGAGCATAAATCGGCCTTTAAGCCATGCTACGCGCCGGACCGCCCCTGCTCCGAAAGGCCACCCGAGGCTTCAACAAAGGGTGGAGGAGTGTGGCAACCCGGCCGTTGCCAATTAAGAAGATGAGGAGCACCTGAGGAACCGGTGGAGGAGCAGCTTAAATAGCCTGCTTCTCCACTCATTCGGGGCTCTCTCAGCCATGTGGCTCGTGCTAAGAGGGAGCGACGGTCGCGGGAGAAGCCGGGAGCGGGAGCCATGCTGACCTCACCGACGTACCGGACCTGGAGATCCCTCACCCTTTTTACCCCATAAGTGGAAGAACTTTCGTTGTCTTTTGTTTTACCTTTTTTAAGTGGTTATACGCAATAAAAACCGTTGACCCACACCCTATTTGGTCCGTCTCCTTCGGGAATCTCAGCCGCCGACGATCGGGGTTGCCACAGTATGGATGGATGGATGGATGGATGGATGGATGGTGGCAACCCGGCCCAGGCCAATTAAGGATATTCAGAGCACCTGAGGAAGAAGTGGAGAAGCAGGGCTTAAATAGCCCGCTTCTCCACTCATTCGGGGCTCTCCCAGCCCTGGAGCTCCAGCACGGAGAGACCGGTCCTCGTGGGTGACGGGATTCCACCCACGAAGGAAGGGACCGTTGATTCATCCCAGGTTTTACGTTATTTGTGTTTTGAGAGACTTATGTTTTGGAATAAACATGCCTTTTTTTGGCTTTTCCTAACGAAATGGTGTCCTGTTTGGGAGGAGTTGGTTCGCTCAACGTGGCGGGTTGCCACAGTATGTATGTATGTTCGTGTGGGCGTGAGTGCGTGTGGGAGAGAGAAACTGTGATGGCTGTGTGTTTCTGTCTGAGGATCGTATGCTGAGCAGCTGCCCTGGGGTTCAAATCAGAACAACAATAAAGAGACATGTTCCTGGACTCCCCAAAAACTGTACCATCAATATATTGGTGTAATAATTGAGTTGAGTTGAACTATTTCCATGTTTTTTATTATAATATATGTGGTTTATTATTATTATTATTATTATTAATAATAATGATAGTAGTATTAATAGTAGTAGTATTAGTAATTAGTATAATAGTGTAGCACTCTTGTTGTTACCATTAACAATAATCACCAGACGGGGGCAGCAAAAGGCAAGGACCACTCACAGTACTTTGTGTGGGCTGACCGTTGTTAATGACTGAGGATACATTGATTTAAGTTTGAATGCAGTGCTCTTCCCATTTACAAAGAGTGCAAAGAGTTGTGTTGTATGTTTTCAATGCCTTAATATAATATATAGATCGACCAAAATTGTTCATGAAGCAGCGAAAGAAAATGCATTTTAATTCATTGTCTAATTACTCTCCATATAATAATGTGAATAAGTATGTACAATGGGCCCGCATGCACGCAAATACAGCCTGTTATGTGCGTGCCGGAGCCCTGGACAAGCGGCTGACTGTCGACGCAGAATTAATAGCAGAGCGTTTATTGGCATTCCGCGCATACCACACATATCTCTTCCATGCATTCCGCTCCGTCCCCGTTAGAACCCCATTATTTAATCAAGTTGGACATTTGACTCGTAGTTGAGTGAAATCGAATTAAGTTTGTGTGTCGCATTTTTCTCTAGCAACCCGGGTGTACGCATAAGAACTATTAAATATATAAAGTAGCTAGCCGCAATAGATAACGACGCGGGGATCTCTAATAATGGCTCATCTGTAATGCATTAAAGGGCTGCATCCAAGATAACAGTCCCGTGACCAGGTGTGTGTGTGGACAAACTCCGCCTGACCCCCCCCCCCCACACACACACACACACACACACACACACACACACACACACACACACACACACACACACACACACACACACACACACATCCCGTCTGTCACAAGCCTGTTTCAGCCCTGCCAGCCTCACAGCCAAACTGACGTGTTTTGCGCATTTCCTGCACCGTCGTCCAGAGCGAGAGAGAGAGAGAGGGAGCTCTGTAGGGGGAGGCAGAGCAAAGAGGAGGTAGATCCACAGCACACACAGGAAGTCAAAGCTCCAGCCGCAACAGGGGACACACAGAGACACCGAGGAGAGACGATAGATTAAAATATAAGAAGCCAGTAAGCCATCGCAGCAGCGGGGTGTTGCTCCGTTTGGATCCCGGGTCCCGTTCGTGCAGCTCGGCGAGACATTCCAGATGTCCCACGGCTGAGGAGGCGGCCGGAGCCTCCCACACAGCCTGCGACCAGACATAACGGACTGGCTTTGATTTCTCGGAGGTAAAAGCCCCCTAAAGCAATCGTAGCCTGGTCCTATTGTCCGTCATATAAAGGATTTAGTGTATGAAGCTGTTGGTATTTGGACCCAATGGACGTGTCTGCTTCCTGCGATACGTTTTCTCCAAGTCCTCCAGAGGCGGTGGGCTGCACGTCGCTGCGTCTCCACTGTTGTTGTGGATGGGCGGACGCGAGCTTGACCGGGCTGTATGGAATATGAATAAAGCCCCACGTCGCATATCTTGTCAGTGCACATCGTTGAAGGACACTTGCATAGCAAATCAGAGCAAATCGCCTAACTTATTGTGTTTGTTTACTTTATGCCGTTCTCTTATCCAGCTGTGGTGTCGGATTGAGTGAGCCAGAGGATCTCACGCTCTGCTGTCCATTCAGCTGGAAGGATTATATACAGTGAGCCTGCAGAGGACCGGCGGTCGGAACAGTCGTGCTATTCATACCTTGGCCTAGGAGAGCAGAGGACACGATCCGCTCCAAGCGCACCAGTTGCATCACACATCCATATTCTCCTCCTCCTCCTTCTACTCCTTGCCGGTGGATTGAAACAGGCGGATTTTTTTTATATTGTTAACTAAACAACCGTGTTGTGTTGTTTCATCTGAACTACCATGGTGGTTTTTAATGGGTTACTGAAGATCAAGATCCGGGAGGCGTTGGACCTCAAACCGACAGCTTGGTCCCTGCGACATGCCGTTGGTCCAAAGACGCAGACGTTCATGTTGGACACCTATATCGCTCTGAACGTGGACGACTCCAGAGTGGGCCAGACGTCCACCAAGCAGAAGACCAACAGCCCGGCGTGGAACGACGAGTTCAAGACCGAGGTCTGCGAGGGGAGGAAAATAGAGCTGTCGGTTTTCCACGACGCGCCCATTGGTTATGACGACTTCGTGGCCAATTGTACAATACAATTTGAAGACATCCTGCACAATGGGAGCAAACACTTCGAAGACTGGGTAAGCAAGAAGGTGTCCACATTTGACAGGCATTGGCAGATACCCCATACATAACTGTGGCAGGCCTCCGCATAGTTAAGCTATTACATTTATATTATTATATTATATTCCATCATAGTCTTTTTTATTATAACCTATAACATTTATGTGAAAAGGAATTCCCAAATGATGATGAGGGATTACAGCCTCGTAATCCGTCATTCAGTAGTTTTTTTCTGCATGTGCCCAAACTCGCACCTGTAAATAAGTGTGAGCACAGCACACACAAATACACACACACGCTCAGCACGCACACGCAAACACACACACACACACACACACACACACACACACACACACACACACACACACACACACACACACACACACACACAGTGTGTAGATATCACTGCCTTTGGTGTGTGAGTATTGTGCTCTTGTGGGATAAACCAGGAAACCAGGTTTGCAAACAGGAGGAGAGTGGTGAGGTGGGGCTCACAGAATGTTTATATAGGCGCACACATACACCTGGACAGTATAGAAGCAGCTTCTGTCCAGTGTGTTTGAGTGTATTATTAATGAGGCCATTAGGAGGAAAAGGGTAGGTAAATAGAATGAGAGAGCGAGAGAGAGAGCGAGAGAGAGAGAGAGAGAGAGAGAGAGAGAGAGAGAGAGAGAGAGAGAGAGAGAGAGAGAGAGAGAGAGAGAGAGAGAGAGAGAGAGAGAGAGAGAGCGCGAGCTCACCACACACACGCGTGCTTGTCATAAGAGCTCACCACTGGCTGAAGGGTGTAACAGTCTTATTAGGGAGACATTGTGTGATTGTGTATTGTGTTTATTGTAGGGAGTTTGAAAAAAGTGTTATTCTCCAACTAAATTAAATAAAATGCCAACACTATCAAGCCAGCCAGGACATTGTTTAGTATGTTCAGTTCAGAGTATACTTGGGTGGATGAATGCAAGCAGTTTAACTATTTGTGCTGTATACCATAAAAGCATTACCATTTACCCTACATATCATAGTGATATATAATGATTATGAGGTACTCAGGGCATCATCAAGATGGCATGAACAGAATATGCATTATATCTAAGTTTGCAGTCTGGGAAAAGCCTGCAACTCTCAAGCTAGACCCCTGACTGTCGGCTGGGTAGCTTTGGTGGTAGCTGGTAGCATAGCATGGGGGCTTGCTTGTGTATACATAGCAAATTATTATTATGCTCCCTCACCTAGCCTCCGCCCATTGCCAAGAAGGATAAATTGAACAGATATGTTTTGAACCTGTTATTTCTCATACTGTCAGTATCAGGTGAAGATGATGCACCAATAGACCCTTTTCACAGAGAGGTCTTCGCAGCGCGTACACAGTCATATGATTATTATTTATGCATTAATAATAACAATAATCTTTAATATTATATAAAACAGTAACTCATACTATTAGTGGCAAACTGCTGCCTATTTGATCAGTCCTAGACCAAGACTAAGACTTTGCCCTGATGGCAGTCACAATGTGACGATTGTGTGGATTGAATTACTCCTTTTTGATTCAATCCCGGGATGCAGTATCTTGCTTCCTGATCCTTAAGCTGAGTGTCAGATTCAAGGCAGACTATGACATCATCGTCTCTTTAACCCTGTTTCCAGCCTCTTGTTCATTTGGCCCGTCTTGTGCCCATTCATAACTTTTCAGCCTTCCTTTTAGCTCTTTTCTTCCTTCCATCTCTTAACTTTTCATGATTTTTTATCACCCTGTAAGTCAGCACAATAAGGCTATTAGTAAGGCTGCATTGTTGCTATTAAGAAGGAATAACTTTACATTTTACAATAAGGTTACATTAATTAATGCTTAATTAATACTTAGTTAATGAAATAAGCATTAACCAACAGTTATTCTACAGTTAAGCATAGTGCATGCGCACCACATTTGGTGTAATTTGAACTTGGGGTGTCTGAAACAAAGATTTTCAAAGTTTTCCAAGCATTAACGTGTTTTTCGCACACGTTTTTCAATGCCACAAACGGATACGGACAACGGACATCGTCGTTTTCTCAAGATCACTCAGGGGCGAGGACATAACTGTTACCAAAATATTGAGAGTGAATAAGAGTGATGGTTAAGAGCAAATGCCGTTTAGCTGCATTATCTGTTCTAACAAGGTTCTCTAGACTTGACTCGCTGCACAGTTTGCATACATGACATAACGGTCATGTGTCGCTTTGGCAATCAATGCACAGTTGGCAGGATACTTATCAACTAGGCCCGTAGCTAACAGCAAGCGGTATCCCTCAGTGGATGCAAGGTCAAAGTAATGGGTAGTTGGTTTATTTAAGGATGCAGTTTGTCATGTTGTCATTAATGCTTGGAAAACTGCAATATGAATTAAATAAATTTGTGAAATATGAATGAGGAGTGAGACAGTTCATAATTTGAGGATTTTGTGAACCGGTTTGTGTAAACTTTGTTTTGATTGGCTATCGTGTGACTGGCTAGGCAGGTATGGCTCTGGTCGTGGGAATGCTTTGATAGGCCCTGTTCAGACCTGCTGTGGAGCATAAGCATAAACATAGGCTACTGTACACAGATGAATACACACACACACAAACACACACACCAACCCAGACAGACAGACAGACAGACACTTAAGGCTTTTTGCCACAGATAGCACCTACCAGAGGAAATGCATTTTATATTTTGACTCTGCAGGCCTTCTTAACTATAGTGTTACATCGTGTCAAAATGGTTCTGCTTGGAAATCATCAACGATTCTCACACGCTGGCTTGGTACAAACCTAGACCACGGACATTTCCTCATTGAGTTGTCAAGAATTCACACACTCCCCTGAACATTACCGCAGTATACTTAGTGGAGCCAGTAGCCTTGTTAGAACTTGTCATCAAACAAAATGTAATAGGTGGGAGGAGGGAAGAGTATAGAACCACACAGTGTTCCAGAAAATAATGTTTCTGACTCAATACAAGACAGGCAGTGGGCGGGCACGGAGGGATGATGACTTAGAGACAAGAAAGAGTATTGAAACAAGCCGGCTTCATTTGAATGGCTGGCTATGTCGGGGAACAAGTGTGCCGGTATGTGTATGTCTGTGTGTGTGTGTGTGTTCCCCTTCTACCCATGGGTCAGTAGCACCAGCTTAATAGGAATATATCCATTATCTGGCATAGAAACATACAATTATGATTATGAACATTCATAACATAATAAGTAATTATGAATTGAAGAAAAAAAGGAAAAAGATGTGCGTCTTTCTTTACCCAACTTACAATCAAAAAGTCAGTGGTATTTGCATTAACAGTATGTATTTGCTTTTAGCAATACAAATTAGAAGCAGTATTAGTAATGTTCCATGATCCTAAAATGTTATCTATACAGATGGTGTCATAGATAAATATATTTGTATTTTTTTCTCCAATCATGACAGGACAGAGAAGGTCGAAGCACCAGTCAGTTTTATTATGACGTAGAACAGTGTTATGTATTACTTGTGTTAAAACATTGATTATAACCCTACACGTACACACGCAAACAGAGTTTGAATGAGGTAACACCTTGGCATCATCAGTGATCCCCTGATGTCCAGAGATGGTAGATGTAGATTATCCATCATTGCGCCCTTGCTCTGTGGGCTGCGGAGCCTGGCTGGGCCCGCCTTAGTACTTCCGCTCAATTTTAATTTCCCTTCAGTACTACGTATGGGTCTGCGGTATGTTAGTGGGTTTTCTCATGGACATATTATAAAATGGACAACGGACTCCAAAATGGCGCCCATTCATTCCTATGTAAACTGCTAAATGGCGCAGGGCAACATCAAGGAGAGATATGCTTCCACATCATGGGTCCCTAGCCACGCCCTACTTCATGACGTACCGGATGCAGAAATATTCTTGTTTTTTAGCATTGTTAACATTGTAGCATCATAAGCGAGAGGTCTGAGCGATCGCAGTCGCATTGTTTACCGACCATGGAAGTACAGGTTACTAATCCCCTGATGATTCTCTAATGTTTAATAATTATTATTTTAGATTAGTTTGGCCCTTTTTGACTTTATAAGAAAAGCACCTTGTATGCGTGCCTACCTTTTTGAATGTTAAAACAGAAATCATAATTACCACTCGTTTTTTTAAATATTTCTGTTTCTGAAACGAGAATCAAATGCCCAATATATACACAGACCCATCAGCTGGTGTACCCAGGGACCTATTATGTGTGGGTGCAATAAATAACACAGATATGATGGTGCCAGCCCCATCATTTTGATTGTTTTGTGCCAACTTGTGCTCCGTCATGCAAGCTCCAAGTGTCACACTGCTTAAGAAACAGATTCCTTCCAACTAACTATTTACGAAAAATGCAATCAATAACTTATGTACAAATAAATGGTTACATTTTAACCAGCAACGAAGTTGGAGTGGCCTACACTAGGGTTGCCGCGGTGTGGACATTTTCACACCGAGTAATACGCTCGTGTCAACACCGGTATTACCGGTATAAACGATATTAACTTTGAAACTATAGGTCAACCGCCATCTTCTCCGTCAACTCTCCTCTCACACTCAGTGACAGCGGCTGGCAGCGCGCTAATACTCGGCGTCTTATAACGTTCTTTATACAACGGGGGGCCTAAATCCAGCGATCTGATTGGTTCCTAACTGTTGTATAATGAGCGTATACATAACTGCTATGACGCCCGATCATTTTGTGAAAGTATCACTCCGCGCCTTGAAGTGGAAACTGTTACAAACGTTCTCTCGGAGGGACGCTAAAGTGTGTTGCATAGCGACCGTCGTGCATTTTGAAGGCAGCCAGGAGGGACTACTTTTTGGTAGTCTTTAATAAAACGGCTGCTTTGACTTTCTTGGTTTCTTTTTAAATGTAGTGTGTCTATGACTTTCGTTTCGCCATAACAGTAACCGTTGTATAAAAGCAATAGATCACTTCAGTCAGTGGCATGTGCTCATTATACCACTGTGAAGGGGGTCGCCGGCCCTCCGCTGCGCGTCGGGGCCGGACAACGCCCCTTAACAGTGGTATAATGAGCACATTATACGCCAGCACAGCCTGGCGTGATCTATTGCTTAAATATATGATAGTATAATATAATTTTATATATCATAATATCACGGCCAAAAGCTCTGTGAGCCTCCGGATGGCCGTAGCGCGGGGAGCTCACGTAGGGATTGCGCTTTGCGGGGTTTGTTTAACGGCGTTGCTATGGTTACCGGTCTTGTAAGGAAGCACGTCAATTCTCGGCGCGACAATTCTCCCGCACAGAGCAGAACTGTGGCCTATTCTACACATTTTAATTTTCTTAATTATAATTATATTATTCATTTTTACTGAATTAGTTTTTTATTACTGAGAAAAAAAAAAAAAAAAGTCGTTGTTGCCGGTGTGCAACACAGAGTAATCGGTGTTGGCCTCAACACCGGTAAAACCGGTAATACCGTATACCGCGGCAACTCTAGCCTACACACATTGTAATACACCAACATTGTTAACTGTCATACATAGCTAAACAAGCAAATGAAAAATGTAATACCAACGCTACTGATGTGTTAATTAGACTATTAACAATAATATAAAATTATACCGTAATGCACCTGTTCTTTGTCTGTGGATCTTTTGAATAAATGGATCAATATGGTGAATCACAATGATCGCAAGCAGAGGACCGTGAGAGTTATGAGCAGCAGCTGAACCAAAATCGGACACGTTAAAGGAGCACTGAACTAAGCCCTCTCGGATGCCAGGTCGAAACAACATTTGTTTCACTACGACTCTTTTCAGCTGCACACCCCTCCTTCTCCAGCAAAAAAATAATTAGAGAAAACGGCTAACAAAATGCTTGAGGTGGCGTTTTGAAAGGACATAAAGATAAATATGAGCCTTCGATTGTTATCCAGACATTTTTTGCGGATACGCATTCCTGTTCCCCACTTGTATTGGAGTGAACGGAGATATCTACTTCTGGGCTCTATGAATCGAGGGACCCGTCCACAGCCCGCTTAAACAGCTGCAATACTCAGCTTGGCCGCTGAGCACTGGTGGATTGCGGAAGTATGCACTGTTCCTGGGGGCTTGATCCAGAGTGGCACTGGGCAGATCCAATAGTTTTAAACTTCCTCAGACACCCGCCTTCAAGTGAGTTAACTTTTGTAAATTGAGTAGGTCCAGATTCTCTGTGCAAATGAAATGAAGTATGAGAGTCTGGTAGGACCAGGCTATGTGCTACGATGACCCCTCTGTGAAAAGGGTGTATTGGTGCATCATCTTCACCTGATAGTAAGACAATATGAGAAATATCTGGATCATAACAAATCAGTTAAATTGATCTTGGCCTCCTCTTCTTCTTGGCATTGGGGGGAGGGTAATAATAATAAATAAAGTCTGCTGCCAGTCAGAGTTTTAACAACAATGGACAACAACACAGAGAACACAGTTCACACTTTGACAGACACTCGACTTCTCTATGGGACCAACGTGAACCAACAGTTGAACCGCTTGACGCCATGTTTACCGTTCAATGGGAAAGAAGGCTCGTCGCCATTATTATGTCCATGGTCGTCGCATGGACTATACGTCATCCAGCTCAGGTTGCGTAGCCGTGCGTGTGCGCGTGTCGGCTCATCAGCATCTGTACCACGGCGGCCCGTACCGCAGCAGCACACCTCTCCCAAGTGGCCAAGTTGGCCTGGCCTGGCCAGACTGGCCACACTCACACTGCCAGATTTGAGTACGGTTAGGGGTGAAAACGGCCACGACCAGATGGCATAGTATGAGTGCACCCTAAGAGAGCAAAATAATCACTGTGTATTAGGGATCGACCGATATATCGGTCGGCCGATATTATCGGCCGATATTCGCGTTTTTTACGTGTATCGGTATCGGCCGATACGCGGCCGATTTTCGCCGATATTTTTTTCGCCAATTTTTTTTTTTTTTTTTTTTTTTTTACTTGTTCTACCTCACCTGTTTTTACTATTTGTTAAATATAGTTTTTTATATTGAAGTTCAATAAATGTTCCTTTTTTTAATTGAGACTTGTAACATTTGTTATCAGTGTAATTTTTATGATTGAGGGAGCAAAAAAAAAGAAAAAAAAAAAAAGAAAAAGTAAATCGGCTCTAAATATCGGTATCGGCGTATCAGCGTATCGGCTAAGGCTGATGAAAAAATATCGGTATCGTATCGGCCCTAAAAAATCCGTATCGGTCGATCCCTACTGTGTATACAAGCAAGCCACCATGCTATGCTACCTTGTCTGTGTTTGTGTGTGTGTGTGTGTGTGTGTGTGTGTGTGTGTGTGTGTGTGTGTGTGTGTGTGTGTGTGTGTGTGTGTGTGTGTGTGTGTGTTTCACCTACATAAAGACATGATTAGGAGCAGCTCAGGCTCAGAGCAAACAAACCTCAGACACACAAATATCTATTAGGCGTATCAAAGCTCATTTGCTGATGGAAGCTAGTAGGATATCTAAACAACCCTATGGCTTCTTACCGTGACACAGCCTGACCCTAGTAGTTTGAACCGTGACCTCACCCCTTTTCCCCATTTCACCAAACATTTGGATGATTCACTGGTAAGGAAATGGCAATTCATTGAATTTGCTACTGTCCATTTCTTTCATCTGCTTTGTATTTTGAGGTTGTTTTTTATTGGCTTAGCAAATCGGCAAAATCGGTCAATTTAACCAACTAAGAATGGACCAAAAAACTGGAGCACGTGTCATGACAGCTCTAGCTTGGCACCGTGCAAAACTTCCTCTTCCAAACTCAGCAATATGACTCTGCAATGTTTTGCTAACTTTGACTTATCTGTTGTTCCCTCTTTATCATCCAATTTCTTCAATATTTTATACAAACATATTGTTGTAAGAGGAAAGAGAGATGTTGCCACAGGTGCCATTTTGAAAACAAGGTTGTGGTTTTTTTTCGCCTGTTTGGAAACAATTTCACTCCAAGTGCTGTCTACAACGGCTGGTTTGGCTTTGTGGTGCAGAATCTGGGTCACAGTGGAAAGAGTCACCTCTACTCACTTCATAAGGCATCATTTTATCACTGTCACTTTGTCACTGGGTCGTAAAGTCTTGGGGTTTGTTACAATTTTCCACCCATGAATAAAATGTATGTAACTGTTTGGGCGTCACAAGTCAAACACTGAAGCATTGAGCCGTTAAATGCAGTCATAGATGCAGGAAGGCTTTTAAGCTTTGGTTTTAAGGCTGACACCTAAACAACTATATTTTTCTGTTTGTCCGTCTGTGTCCATTTATATTTTCATCTTTGAAAAAGATTGGGCTAGATAATTCATGGCAAGGCAAATTTTTCATTATTTTTTTTAACGTGGCAATTACCAAAAACTGCAATAGCCTTGCTTCTTGTGTCCTACCAGATGGTTATTGGCTTTGTATTCAAACATTTCTACCCATAACTAGGCTGTAAGTGAGTGGCATGCTGTGTTGCAACAGTGGAACGAGTGTGGTGGGCCTTGTGGATTTAGAGATGATTCCACTCCGATCTGACAGAACATAGGCCTCTTACTAAAGAAAGACAAATTATCTGTCGAGAAAAAGCTCTAAAGACATCTCCCATGCTGACAGTCAAAGAAAATCAGCATGAAAGTCATTCTTCTTAATGATAATCCAAAATGTGACTTCTATTGCTTTTAAAAAACAAGCACCTTGCACACATTGGTACTGATTGCTGTGATCCTCAGTAGGGATTGGTCAGAATATTAGATTATTCGTTCCTGATCGGTCAAAGTCGATTTTTAACATTTGGACCGTTAACATTTTTTCCCATTCAAATAAACAAGAATTAACAGACGGAACTAATGTTGGACAGGTGTCCAAGAGCATTATCCCGCTTATACCACGGTCACTTGCCATAGAAAATAAATGAAGCCCATTCATTTATAGGGGGATTATTTGTTTATCAACACGGCGGATGTGCGCGCAGTATGATCGCCATAAGAAAATTTGTTTGACCGGTTGCCGTGGTTATCTCCGTGCGGTTAATTTGCAGTTATCTCCGTGCGGTTAATTTGCAGTTGCGGATTTAATTAGCGATGTTGTCATCTTACTGGTAGGCATTAAACTGTAATCAGAAAATTCGGTTATATGCTATAGACCCTATATTATCTGTGGTATAAAGGCTGGGACGAATTTCAAATGATACGTACTCTTTATGTTGAAAGCATAGACCAGCCTTTATACCACAGATACTGCAGGGACTATAGCATAACGGTGTTTTCGGATTACAGTTTAATGCATTTTTCACAATTTACCAGCCTTCGTTTTGAGGGCTGAACAGACAATTGGACTGGAGCTACTTAGCAGGTAGCGGTTGTTTTGCGTTTAAGATACTAAGTGATTTCTTGCAGATGATTCATGGCCTCCTTTTTGAATGTCGGCACACATCGAATAATCGATTATTCGTTCATACCACCCAGCCGATTATTTGACCATGAAAAATTTGAGTTATTCACATCCCTAATCCTCATTGGATTGCATTCCACTCTGTATGTTGTCCTTTTCTTTCATATAATCCACAATGTCGTGGTGAGCTGCACCTCTAGTTTGGAGAGAGACAGGGCTGGTTCCTTTGTGGGCCGTGGTTCAGCGGCCACCTCTCCATGGACCAAAGAAAGCTGGAGAAAGGCTGAATGTGTCTCAGAATAGAGGGTGAGGAGGGGGAGAGGGGGAGCAGGGGGGGGGGGATTTGAGTCACACGGTAGGCCACAACTTCCTGTTTTCACTCGCCATGTTTACTCTCCAAAAAAAGAATGGATGACAGATAGGAGAAGGATGGATTGTTCCCTCAGGTAACTCCCCCAGTACCTCCCTCCCTCCCTCTCCGCTACAATCAGCCCATCTCTCCTCCCCCACCCTCCCTGCCCCTATCTTTTTCCTACTCACATATTATCCTCTGGTGTCTTCCACCTCCAGCCCCTCTGGTACAGTGCATTTTTTAAATGTACAGTGACTTTTCCCTTTGTTTTAGACTGTTATAGGACGTTTGTATACAGGTTCTACGTCTGCTTAACTAGAAAAATCAAACTCCCGAGCCAGGAGGAGTCTTCGCACTCAGCGAGAACGCCACTTAATAAGTGCCTGAAACAGCTAGTTTGCGCTCAAACTTTACTTCCGTAACACTGGTTATTGTGTGCAGTTGGCTAGGCTTCAGTGCAGAGGTTCAAAAGTCATCAAGCCTATCCATTGCAAATAATTAAAGCTGCAAATAAAACGGAAGCAAATGGACTATGGAAATACTCAGCGTTGTGATCTTCTCTACACGGCCGGGATTACAGCTGCGTCTTACAGCGGTGAAAATAGCCGACACAGTTGGTTGCTGCGGGTCTGCTTTCCCGAACTCACCGTTGTGTTTCAGGAGCATATGTTGCCGCATAGTACTTGAGGTACTCTGGTAGCTCGATTTCGCTTGGCATATTTTACATTCCACCTTATGATCTCCTATTTCTTTAAAGTATTTCCATTCTTCGCTGCTTTTTGGCTTTAACCGCCATCTCTTAACTTTTTTAATTCTGGCGTGCCTGAACACGGCACGCGCCACACAGAAATTTGATACATTTCATTTGCCTTTTCAAGGCATGCGTTAGTGGCGCCGCACAGAAAATTTATACATTTGCTTCAGAAAACTTTGTTTGTGTGTGTATATGCAAACTCGAGTTTGCCTGTCCACCAACCGAGTTCATTTGTAACAAGGAGTACTCGAGTAATCGATTCCTCATGTCCATCCCTAATATAGATATTAGTGGGCCCCTAACACAGTATTTGAAGACGTTCCCGAAATTCAGCCGTGGTGCAGAATTACAGCCACTACGAGCCAGTCGTACATTGAGCTTTCCCCAAACGCGTCTGTAGCTTTAATGCAAATGAGGAGGAGAGAGACGGGTCAAGGAGGAGGCTGGGGGTGTGGCCCTGAGCAGCTTGCGACAACGGTACCATGCGCTCTGTTTACAGTGGATGTATCGCAGTGGCAAGGCGCACACAGCCTTCGGCCGTGTTCTGTAATTAGTCTAGAAATCTAAATAATATCATATTATACCCAGATATTTATATCATCTAATATATATTATCACGGCCAAAAGCTGTGTGCTCCTCCAGACGATATTATGAATCTCAAACAACTGCGTTGGCTTCTCCGACGTCTCTGGTTCTTCCACTTCCACATTAATCTGAAGTAGACTGGACCGCGACATGGCGGAGAAAGGGATTGTTGACCGCGATTGTCTCCCACCGGAACCTCGCTGCCCGCTGCCGAGGGTGCACCGCCTTGGTAGCGCGCAGCGCCTCGGCAGCAGGCAGCGCGCAGCGGGCAACAAGCAGCGGGCAGCTGTGCTCTAGCGGGAGACAATTGCAGGCAACAATCCCTTTCTCCGCCATGTCGCGGTTCATGTACTTCAGGGAGTCAAAGCCAAGGTTCCTTTCCCCCAATTCCTTCTCAAAAAATGGCTGCGATAACCCCCCCCCCCCCTACGAGTTTGGTTGTGGAAATACCAGAGACTTCAGAGTCTGACGTGTTATGCTCCATAACCCCAACAGCAGAACGGTTATCCAAATAACAAAGAAGTGTACAACACTTGCGTTACATTCCTGGAGCTCTAAATCTAAACAATATCATATTATGCAGATATCTATATCATATAATACATATTATCACGGCCAAAAGATGTGTGCGCCTCCAGATGAAATTATGAATCTCAAACGACTGCGTCGGGTTCTCCGACGTCTTTGGTTCTTCCACTTCCTCATCAATCTGAAGAAGACTGAACCATGACATGGAGGAGAAAGGGTTTGTTGCCCACGATTGTTGACCGCCGGAGCCTCGCTGCCCGCTGCCAAGGGACCACCACCTCAGCAGCGGGCTGCGCCGAGGCACCACTGCCTGGGCAGCGGGCAGCGGGCAGCAGGCAGCGGTCAGTGGTTAGCGCAGAGGCTGTGATGCCCCTCGGCGGTGGTGCCTCGGCAGCGGGCAGCGGGGCTTCAGCGGGAGACAATCGAGGGCAACAATCCCTTTCTCCTCCATGTCGCGGTTCATGTACTTCAGGGAGTCAAGCCAAATTTCATTCCCCAATTCCTTCTCAACCATGGCTGAGATAACCTGAGATAATAATAAGTCAGAGAACCTTACGTGTTATGCGCCATAACACCAACAGCAGAACGGTTATCCAAATAACAAAGAGGTGTGTGATAAATAATCACACATGCACACAATTCAATTCAAACTTGCTTGTGGGACTTGGGGATTGTTACAGCAGGAGACGGCGGGGTTTTGTGCTGAACACAGCAAGAATTTCTTGATATTCCAGTGAATCAGTCAATTCCCTTTCAAATGAAAGCAGGGACAAAGAGTTCAGTCTATCTGTCAACATTGTTGCCCTGGTGCCTGTTTTTATCAGATAGACAGATGAAAAGAGTCTCTCCATAGTATGGATGGGCATTCGATCAAGTTGTCTTAGTCGATTGTCGGGAGAATTAACGATCAATTAGTCGATTAATCGTTAATATTTTACATTAAATGTATTTCCGACCAAGTATAACAGCACCGGGACTTTTAACTATACATGTATTTCTCTGCTGTTTATGTTCTGCTAGCTAGTGTGCGTGTTGCTTTGCAACAGTTCAGTCCCAGTCGCGGATCCATTTGTGTTGGCGGTGCCAAATAAATCATTAAATAAACAAACAAATGTTAACTAATTAATGGTGCTTGTAGAACTGTTGTATAAAAGCAATATCACACTCGAGGTCGTGCTGTTGTAGTGAATATCAGCACGGCTGTGATTATCTTCGGCACAATCACAGCCGTGCTGATACAATGCACTCATTCTCGTGTGATATTGCTTAATTCCTGAATTGTGTGCTGCTGTCCTTGAGCCCTTCGATCAGATCAGTACAATCTGTAACTGATAGTGTGGAAGATTGCAAGCTCTTAGTGGCGTAGTCGCTGACTTCAAATAACTGGTTGAATGTGACAAGCAGAAACAACAACTTTTTCGTTTTCATTTGGTGCAGTTGGGAGTCAGTTTCAAGTTTTGTTTGGCCAGAACTTTTGGAGAATGTGGTGAGGGTCTCCACAATAGGTCCCAGGAGCGTCAACGCCTTACTGACTGCATTTGACCATGAGCTCCACCTCACATCACAGGATCTCTCCAGCTCCAGTGATTTTTGCCCTGGTCGTATCTGCTTTTGAATTTCCAGAAATTTGACATGTCTGTGCGCCCCAGTCATAAAGTAATGCAAGCTGTTTATGATATCGAAAAACGTTGAAATGCCAGGAGACACTTTAGCTGCTGTGCACAGGACAAGGTTAAGTCTATTTGAGTTACAATGCACATATAGCGTGGGGAAACGTCTTCTTCAGTATCACATGTACCCCGCCTCTGTTCCACGACATGACTGATGCGCCGTCAAACCCAAATCCGACGCACAGCCCTGGGTCCAGCTGCAATGGCTCCAGCACTTCCAAAATCATAGCCGATATTGCCTCTGCAGTCATGTTGTCCGTTTCCACAAATCCCACAGCCCGTTCTTTCAATGTGCCATTGTGCAGGTATCTGACACTGCCAACAGCTCTCTTTTTGCCAAGTCTTTGCAATCATCTGCTAAAATCGCATAATATGTGTCCGACTCATCATGCAAATTTGCCTTTTATTTCTTTGACAAGGAGTGATGCTGCAATTTCCAGTATCTCATTTTGGATAATGTGGTGCAGCAGATTACCATTCTTGGGTAATTCATCCATTCGCCTTTTTATTTCTGGGTCATATTTAGAAACGAGGTCAAGTAGTTCCAAAAAGTTGTTTTATGCATCTGGGTTTTCCTGATGACTCGCAATGGGATTTCTTGTTTTGCACAGAACAGGGCGAGATCCATTGCCATCATGATGTGCTGTCTATTTATTTTATTGAAGGACATGTCGCTGGCATCGTTGTTCAGCTGGTTAATAATATTTCCCCGTCCTGGCTGGTGACTTTGCTTGAAACCATCCATTTTCCCCAGCGCTGCAGCATGAGCCCTGCTGGCTTCATGTTTGCCACAACCCTCAGAAAAATGTTTCCAGTCTTTGAAGCCCGTATTAATGATCTAGCCTCATTAGCTGCTTCAGGGAAATGACAAGACTTACAAAAAACATCTTTCCCCGATATTTGCTGCTCATTGAATTTCGTTGTACCTGTACAATGACAATAAAGCTTTCTATTCTATTCTATTCTATTCTATATGCGTGTGGCTTGGAATGTACGGAGTTTGGGCTGGCTTGCAGGCTCATCTATTGATGACAGGTCTAGCGGAGGTTGTGATAGGTGATCTTGGTGAACAGCGTTTATATGCTGCTGAACCCTGTCTCCTCCTATAACACATAAAACGCTATCAGTTAAATTACCTCTGCCAACTGCCAATATTATTTTTCTCTCCAGAAAATGACAGCCAGACACTAACGTTAATGTTAGCCTAACTGTTAGCCTACTTGCCTTGCAGGTGTGAGGGGGTGGCTACGGGAGGACTTGATGGGGAGAGGGCGGCCTAGCAGGATGGTAACTAGTCACTTGTAACCGTGTTACTTAAAATGGCAGGAGTTTCCTCCTCCTGCTCCTCGTAGCGTTTCTTGCTGAATTTAAATGAAAACAAGCTGCTTTGCTTTGCGTTTCATCGTAGCTAATAGCTAGCTAACGTCTGCGTCTGTCGCATTGAGCTTGCTTGAAAAGCTTGCGCGCCAACGTCATTCATTTCATTGGATCACTTGCAGCCTGTGGGCAGGCAGTCAACATGTGGGGTAGAAGCCACTTATTGGCTGAGAAGCTTTTGCTCAAAGCTTTCCTCAGGCTTCTTATTGGATGAACAGCTAGAATGAAAATCACTCACTACTCACTATAGGCCTGTGTCAAAATGGGCGGACCTAAAATGGGTAGCGCCGCGGGTGGCCGGAGCAATGCTAACAGCCCAAATAGCTTCCATGCATTGGCTAGGGGCAGTGTGGATAGCTTCCGAATCTGCAGTTTTTAACCACTAATATTGCAACAACTTAGTTTGCGTACCGGGAGTTCATTTAAAAATATTTTTTCAAGCCTGTGCCTTACCGGTAGGTCCATGTTTACAGGAAGTCCATAAAAGTTGATTAGCGAAAGCACCCGACTTCAGTTCAAGGAGGAAAGTCGTTGAATTTATAATTCCATGGAAATGCTTGTTAAACTCCAATAATTGTTTCTTACACAACTTGTTTTTCAATTTATTCCAAGCTCTCGTCAACATAACAATCCAGCATCGCCACAACGGCTGGAAACAACTTACTGTGCACAACCACGTAAATGGCTACCTTAATGAATATAATACATGCGCCAAGTTGAATTTGTTAATTTATGTGTTGAAGGTCTGTGGGTTCAATTTTCGCCGGAATTACACTTTAAGGAATGCAAGGAAGGAGAAAGATAACAAGGACAACAATTCTTCTATCTTCCAACAAGCCCTGAGCAGGGACCGCTGCTTTGGGTTAGCACTGTTGCACCTTTTTCTCTAGACTGGGTATCCCCGCCCATTCTGCCGGCGATTTGAGTTCGCCCTGCACAAGGGTCTCCGGAGCAAGCCCCCAGGAACAGTGCATACTTCCGCAATCCACCAGTGCCCAGCGGCCAAGCCTGGTATTGCAGCTATTTAAGTGGGCTGTGGACGAGTCCCTCGATTCATAGAGCCCAGAATTAGATATCTCCGTTCACTCCAATACAAGTGGGGAACAGGAATGTGTCTCCGCAAAAAATGACTGGATATCAATCAAAGGCCCATAATTATCTTAATGCCATGTCCTAAAAAAATTACGTTTCCTCTTTTCAAAACGCCACCTCGCGTTTTATTAGCCGTTTTATGTTATTATTTTTGGCTGGAGAAGGAGGGGTGGGCAGCTGAAAGGAGTCGTAGTGAAACAAATGTTGTTTCGGCCCGGCATTCAAGAGGGCCTATAGTGCCCCCTCTTTGCATTTGCTTGTTTAGCTGTGTATGGCAGTTAACAATGTTGGTGTAATACAATTATTTATGTAGGTAGGCTACTCCAACCTCATTGCTGGTCGATATGTTACCATTTATTTGTATATAAATTATTGATTGCATTTTTAGTAAATAGTTGGAAGGAATCTGTTTCTTAAGCAATAACATTGAACTGTCTTTTTTTCTAGGCCTACATAGATTTACTATGTTGTTGGTGTTACATGATAGATGAAGCAATCTTTCATATTTATGAAGTTAACTTACTGCCATGCAGGGTTCGAGTTATGATTCCATCTTTGTGGGGGTCTCTTGAAGTTGTTGAGGGGGGGGGGGGGGGGGATGAATGGCCGCCATTTTGGAATCTGGTGTCCATTCTATAATATGTCCATGGTCTGGAGAAGAGCAATACATTTATTTCTGCTTCCGATACGTTTTCGCAGGAGCCAATCACCAAGCTGGCTTGGTACAGTCAAATCGCGTACAGTCAGTTGAACTAGGCCTGTTGATCACCCTCATGTGCTGAAGAAAATTACAGCAGCCCAACGTGCAATGTATGATTGAGTTTCGTCTGGCAATAGCCAGACTACTATTTCTCCCCTTTCATACTAAAATAAACACATTTGTATGCATAATAATCATCAAAAATATATATCATAAAAATATTCTTGTAATTATAATGATGTTAGCAAATTTACTTTCATTGGTTGATAGATCAAACAATGCAGACCAGTTTGGTTAGAGGTTTTGGAAGCTGTAGGGTTTCAAAACTTGTTGCGCTTGAATCAGAAAATGTCGCCTGATTGTTAAAGGGAATACATTGACTTTCAATCCCAGGTGCGTGAAACCCAACAATACTAACGGTGGATAAACGAAGGGAGGAAGGGAGCGGAGAGGTGGGGGATGTTGTTTGATTGTTTTCTTTGAATGGTGCTCTCTTCTGTTCCCTCTCTTGACGACTCTCAAATCGTCTCCCTGGCAGCTTTCATATGATTGATTCAGGACGAGCAGAGCGATTGACAGAGAAACTGACACCATTGTATTTCACTGCTTCACAATATACTTTTAAGATAATTGGATGAAATTAAGGATGATAATAAGCTATTTCCCAGTTTGCCAGGGATATAGCCTGTCTGCCTGAAACTTTTCATGACTGTACTTTCAGTCTGTCTATAATCATATTAGGTAAATATTTCCTCATTTTCTCTTTCTAAATTTAAATTGGATCCTCAGAATAAGAAAAGATATAGTACTTCACTAATCCCAGACAGGAAATTCTTTATTTATTGTGTGTAATAATTGCTTGCAGGGCTGTAGTCCACCAAAGAAAATATCGGTTGACTGAAATTAGACCTACTCTTCGACAAATCGATTGGTCGATGGGGGTAAAACAAATCGGCCTCTTATCTCTGGATGAACTAAATGGTCCACAGTGCACTGAGTGCACTCTACTCTAACTGGTAGCCCAAATATCTCCTAAGTGCTATGTTGAGCAAGCCAGTGTCTCTCAGAAACACTCTTGGTCCGAGTCCGCTTCGGTGTTAAATGGGGTTCCTGCCGTGCTGCGCATAAGACCACCCCTGCCGGAAGATACCATTTGAGGTGTTCTGCGTTTAATGTAACGAGTCCCAATGGATGGCGCTGCGACGCGGGCCAAGGGGCCAATTCTGATGTGTTCACACTTTAAAGTTTGTTGAGGGTTGAACAAAAGATGACTGAGTCACCTCAAGCAGACAGCCTTAAGAAAGTAACTTATACCTACTGTGGTTAATCACATCCTTTTATGCCGTCCTTTTTAGCAAGATGCTGCCAAAGCAAAAATGTCTGACCTGGGACAAGGAGTTTGAGCCGAGTAAATATCCAATAGTGATGATGGCATCGTGAAAAATCCTTATTTTTGAACTGATCTTTTGTAGGATCCGGTACGTACTTTTAGTATCTTCAAGCGGATCGTTCATTTCGTGGTTCTGCGCATGCTCAGAACCAAATCGAAAACGGCAGTTTTCACATTGATTTCCATGTTCTAAACCTTTTTATTGTGATCGCTCAGTTTGAGACAAGGTAGCAAAATTAAGACTAGTTATGTCTATAAAACCAAGGTTTTTTTTAACACAAAACGAATGCATGCAATCTTTGCAATGACATCTATAGGAGCTGATGTTTTCTGTCCCCTACAAAGGGGCCATGATGTTTTGCAGTGAAGTACCAATATGTGGCCAACGCTTCCTCACAAACAGGAAGAGGGAAGAGAAAACAACTCCACCACAACACACACAACCCACCCACCCACCCACCCACCCACCCACCCACACATTACAAACAAACCTCTGACCTGTTTCACATGTATACATATACAAATGCTATGAGCATGAGATTTTGTTTCATGTAAACATCTTTTAAGTATAACTACTAGTACAACTACTACTACTACTACTGCCACTTCTACTACTATTTTAAATTGTTTGAGGCTATGCACATTTTTTTCCACTTTGTCAATGTGGCAGCACGAGCTATGGAGTGATGTCCCTTTTCTTAAGGCAGTATCGGTAGCATTAATTATTGCCAGACAACGCCACCCTGGGAATTTCACCCAGAGATGTATTTTAAGTGGACTAGCACAAATGAAGGAAAGGCACTGAGGTCCGTTATGCAATGAGGCAGAGACGGCAGTTCGATCATACAAAAATACTTTTATTTATACAAAATGTCCGTTCTTAAAACTAGAGAATTACTCACTAAGGAGGGAAATTGGGTGCTGAGATCCAATCAGTGCTGAGACCTACTGTGAACACCTGCATCCAAAGGAAAGGGGGTCCCAGGAACACCACACGTAAAACAAATGAAAAATAAACCAAATGCAAACACAATACAAAAGGGACACCGTGACCAGGACACCAGTCCACCACCGTAGGCTCAGCACCTGAATTGAGGGGGATCGCAGAGCAACCAGTTAGAAAACATAATGGAAACAAAATAATAATAAGAGAAATTAATTAAATAAACAAAAACTATAATAAGTAAACACAAGGAGAAATCAGCAAAAACTCTTACATAACATAACATACACACTTTAAGATGTAGTGGCACCAACTAAACAAAAGAGATAGCGACACAACAGGAAAAGGAACAAACTATCGCTAGCCGAATGAACGGCAAAGCGATCGGGTCCGAGCTGGCCCTGGCAAGGCGGTAATAACGTGCAAGCAAAGCAGCAGTGGTTTTTATAGGTGGATTGGCCGCCGCTGCGCCGCTACTGTCGGCCACCCAATCGGGCAGTCCCGGCCAACGTGGCGTGGAGCAGGGAACGGGACGCTATCCAAAAGCGACAGTTCAGTAGGCGGCATCGGCTATGTATCGATGAGCAGCGCGCAGCCAGCAGCAACATCCAAGTGAGCCCTATCACTGCACAGAAGCGGAAATAGACGCACAGGAGCTACGTGACCCAGCCTCCGGCAAGCAAGAGCCTGTCACCGCACGGAAGCGGAAATGGACGCCCAGGCGCAACGTGACCCAGCCTACGGCAAGCAAGAGCCTGTCACCGCACGGAAGCGGAAATGGACGCCCAGGCGCAACGTGACCCAGCCTACGGCAAGCAAGAGCCTTTACAAAACAATAACTAAAATTAGTACTGGATGGGCAACATGCGAGAGAGATACAGCCGTGACCGGCAGCTCACCTGTCACCGCACGGAAGCGGAAATGGACGCCCAGGCGCAACGTGACCCAGCCTACGGCAAGCAAGAGGCCGACAGGTGTTCTACGCCCGCCTTTATAGATAGTCTCCCACCGTGATTGGCTGGGACTGCCGCACAGCTGACAGTCACCATGACAACAAACTACATATTGCCACATCAATAACTGTGTATTGCATCAAATGGTAACATCAGAAGTAGTAGGAAGTAGTAGATTAATAGCTATAGCCTTTACCCAACGCAGCCCATCACCTGGCCCAGGTGCTTTCTTACAACCATTTCTTCGTTTTCTTTTATTATCAACTGGCAGTTTGAACAAACTTCGGCTGAATACAAACAGACAAACCCACACATGCACAACTGTGTTGTCCTCACTGCAGTCTAGCAACTGCAGCTACACAACTAGTTAAACTCTTCCTTATAAATGAAGACGTGAGTCGTAGTAAGCTTTAGTTTAAGGTCAGAGTGAAAACTGTAACAAAACAAATACGAAAATTACCATTGAGCTCTGTAACAGGTGCTTTCCACATGTAAATAAATGTAAATAAAACGTTTTTAGCCACAAACATATCACATGCATTTTTCATGTAAATAGTACTTTCTATCATTAACTTATGAATGTAATTATGAAATTATCAACTTACGACGTTGCCTCTGTGACGTTTACAGTGATACAATCATGCGGTTGAACACAGAAATGTAGCTATGCAAATTCGGTTATCCTCCTCAGACTGCTAAACCAAAACGAACCTATGACCCGGAAACATTAGGGTGAAAACTGCTCTTTCAAAACAAATGTCCATTCAGATTTATGCGTGAAAGGCAACACACTCCCCGTCTGACCTCTTTGAGGTCATTAATTGACCCCGATGGACTACATGAGTCTCTGAACATCAGTCTTTAGTAAGAAGCAAGACAACTTCTGAGACTGGTCTGAAGAAAGTTTTTGAATGTCCCTGATTTGTGGTCCTCAATTCCACCTTCCTCACCCCTCCGTCTTCTCCAGGGAAGGCCTTTGTGATGGTAGCCACTGGCCAGTTGTTGCGGGTAGCTTGACTGTCTTTGAGCAGGACAACGTCTCCTATTTGCAGGTTTTGGTAAGATTTGGTCCATTTCTTGCGGCACTGCAAGGTTGGCAAGTACTCTCGACTCCGACGACGCCAGAATCTGTTGGCAAGAGCCTGTACTTGTCTCCTATGTTTGGTGAAGAGATCTTTATCTGTAAAGTCTCCTGGTGGAGGTGGGAGTTTTTTGAGTTAGGAGCATTGATGGTGACAGAATGAATGGATCGTCAGGATCATTAGAAACAGGGATAAGTGGCCTTGCATTTACAATAGCTGTCACTTCTGCCATCTTCCACAGGAGACCCAGACTGCGTTGAGTGGGCGCAGCCTCTCCGCTTAAGTCCACATCCTTCGCAACTGCAGCACAGTCTTCAGATGGAAAGGTTTCCAGGACTGTCTGGCTGTTGGAGGCAAACTTGTGGAGCCTGAGGTTTGACTCAGCCATTGACATCTGTGTTCTGCTCAACAAGCTGATGGCTTTGGCATCGGTCGACGCAGAACGAAGGCCGTCGTCCACATAGAAGTGGCGTTAATGAAGTTGACTGTGTCGGACCCATGTTCTCGTGCACCCTCTCTATTTGCTCTACTGAGTCCGTAGATGGCTACAGCTGGGGACGGACTGTTGCCGAAAACATGAACTTTCATTCTGTAGTCAATGATTTCTTTTGTCACATCATTGTCCCGGTACCACAGGAATCTCAGATCATTTCTGTGGTCCTCTCACACCAAAAAGCAGTGAAACATCTGCTGTATGTCTGCCAAGATGGCAACCTTTTCCTTACGGAACCGCATCAGAACTCTAGAGTCATACACAACCCTGATTTGGCCTGGTTTTTTGAGGGTGGTACACTCCAAAGGTTGGCAGGTACCAGCATTCTTCGTCCTCTTCTAGTACTGGAGCAACCTCTGCATGGTCGTTCTCCAATATTTTCCACATGAAAGTAATGGATTGGTGTTGCATCTCTGGCTTCTTTTTCAAGCTTTGTTGGAGTGATGCAAAGCGTCTGACTGCTTGTTCTCGATTGTTAGACAAGCATTGTCTGGGATACTTGAATTGGAGTGGAGCCACCCAGCTGTTTGATTCATTTCTGTCGACCTCTTTGTCCATTAGTTTCAAGAAGATGCTATCTTCAATAGAAGATGCTAGCTTGTTGTCATGTTCGGTGTGACTGAAAACTGTTTGGCCCAATGTTTCTTCCACGGACTTGCTAGTCTCTGAAATCCTGTCTCTCATCTCTTTTTCTTGGTGAACCCTTTCACCAAGAAAAGTTTGGTGAAAGGGTTCACTTTGAGCAAGAAGTTTGTAGCCTACTGGGTTCGAGTAGGGAGGGCCGGCCGTTGTCAAGCACGGTTGTCTTAAAGGTGTTGACTGTTGGTCTATGCGCTTTCCCCAAGCAGACTGCTCCAACCAGCACCCATCCTAGGTCCAAGCGTTGGGCAATGGGGGCATCGTGGGGGCCATTGACTTGTTCCCTAACTTTGTGCACTCTTATTATGTCTCTACCAAGTAACAGGAGGATCTCAGCAGTTGGGTCGACCTCTTGGATGTGCTCTGCTACCTTGACAAGATGTGGATGATGACGAGCTGCATTTGGGGTTGGGATTTCAGAGCGGTTGTCAAGTATGTCGTTGCACTCGATGAGTGGTGGGAGAGGGATCGTGACCTTTCCGTCGAGTGACTCGACCACGAGGTCTTCAGCCCTGCGCCCAGATGTTTCCGCTGCACCAGAGCATGTCTTCAGAGAGTATGGTTTGCACTCAATGTTAAACAGCTCAAAAAGGCTGGACCTTGCTAGCGACCGGTTGCTTTGGTCCTCTAGGATGACGTAGGCCTTGATAGGCCTGGTAGACCTTTAGGATATAGCTTCACAAGGCAAATCTTGGAACATGACCAGCCAATGTTTCCTGTGCAGTTTGAGTTAACAACAGCTTTAATGGTGCTGCTCTCTTCCTCCTCCCCGCCGTTGTGTGGTGGAGTTGAAGGGGCCTTGACTTGAGGTGCAGGTCCAGGGTGCATGGCAGAGTCGTGATAGGTGC
The DNA here is from genome assembly GCF_902167405.1 of Gadus morhua. Taxonomy (NCBI): domain Eukaryota; kingdom Metazoa; phylum Chordata; class Actinopteri; order Gadiformes; family Gadidae; genus Gadus; species Gadus morhua. Next base: position 21,215,491 of record NC_044062.1, on the reverse strand, counting down.
TATCACACTCCAAACACTTAACTGCATTCGGACAGTCCTTAGCAAGGTGAGTAGTTGAGCCACAGCACTTAAAGCAGATTCCTTTTTCTTTGAGAAAGGCCTTTCTTTCCTCCAGCTTCATGGCTCTGAAGATTTTGCAGCGTTTGAGAGGATGTGGCTTGCCATGTATTGGACAGCTTTTGTTCAGGTCGCTGACTCCTTTGTTTATACTTAGGCTTGTTGGGGCGATGTCCGTCTTGTGGACTGAAATTGGGTACTTTGTGCCTTTAAAGAAGGTTTTTTCAGACTTTGCAGGCGAGCCACTAGTACTTGGGATAGCAAAGCTAGGGTCATTCCTTTTATGAGCTTCGCTGCACACAAACTTGCTGAAGAACTCAAACGGTGGAAATCTTCCTCTATTTTCTTCCTTGTGTTTTGAACCAACCAAAATCCATTTTTCTTGAAGCCCATAGGGCAGTTTCCCAACTATGGGTTCAATGCCGCGTGCGGTATCCAGGTAGGAGAGAGCTGGGAGGTAGCCATCCTCCTTAGCGCACTGCACTTCCATTAACAAGTCTGCTAGTTCCTGTAGCTTCGTCTGTTCTTTTGCTGAGACTCTTGGGAAATTATCGAGCCGGTCGAAAAGAGCTTTTTCAATTATTTCAGGTGCTGCATAACATTCCTGGAGGCGTTCCCAGGCCTTTGTGACGTGGTTGCCAGATTCTTTACCAAGCCATTTTGTCATTAAGTCCAATTCCTCAGTAGCTGTGAGGCCTTGCCCTTGAGTGGCGCTGATGTATGACGACTGCCAAGCACGATAATGTTCAGGCTGATCGTCAAACTGATATAAACTTGAACTCACCAGGTCCCGTCGAGCCAAATACTGCGCCAGGTGTTCGGCCGTGGGTCCAGTGTAGGGAGCTGTCGGTGCTCTCTGGGGATAGAAGGGCTGTGCTGACCTGTTCGAGTCAGTGTGGCTCACCTTTGAGCCTCTCTGTTGGTCAGATTCTCCATGCGGAGCCTGGTTTTCTATCTTAACCCCTGGTGGGACATATAGATCAGGAGGCTGACATGTTGACTGGGTAGCTTTAATGGCTGGCTGAGCTGGGGGGTCAGTAGAAGGATGGCCTTTATATTAGGATATAATGTGGATGTAATGGAGTATGGTGTATATATATTCCCACAGTTTCCTCTATATCTCTAAATTATCTTATAAGAAATGTTGTATTCCATGAATAGATGAAGTAGAAATAGGGTTGGTGTCACTGGGTTGATATACACATGGCATTGTGTATCTTCTATTAGATTTGGCCGTTCAGGACGGAGTGTTTCGCTCCAGGTCTCGTTTCTGTGGTTACGGTGGGGTACTGCAAGCACATGATTCCTTGGAACAAGGCTCATGTGATATTGGACCTCACTCACTCAAACACACACACACACACACACACACACACACACACACACACACACACACACACACACACACACACACACACAAACATATTAGATACAGTGGGGGTGGATGGGGTCAGCAGTAATTCAGTGTGTTGGGATGTGTGTGTGATGACAAGGTTCAATGAAGCTGGGATAATGTAAACATCAGTCCATGGTGGGACGTTGGCCAGTGATCTGTGTCCTGCTTTGATCAGGAATAGGACATTCTGCACCTCTGTCACTCAGTGAGGCATCCGGGCTGTAAACGACATGTTCATGTCCTCATTCCGTTCAAACGTTGACAATTTGAACACTTGTTGAAGGCTTTCCAAGTGTATCGTGTGTAGCAATGCAGAAAATATGATTTGTTGGTGTTAATAGCAATGAAGCGATGTACAACCAAAATCCATATTTTACTCAAAATGCGGTTATTTTGTGTTTTTGAGATGTAATGATCCTCCAGGAAATCCGTTGCAATCTCATGTGATTTCAATTTCATATTTGCTTCTATGGCTCCAAGCAGATTAATGGGCGGAGTCTATACTCCCTCCTGGTTATGGAGAGAAACAGATTAATGGCAAGGTCTATTCTCCCTCCTGGTTATGGAGAGAAGCAGATTAATGGGTGGAGTCTATTCTCCCTCCTGGCTATGGAGAGAAACAGATTTATGGGCGGAGTCTATTCTCCCTCCTGGCTATGGAGAAATCCGATTAATGGGAGGAGTATGTTTTCTCTGCTGGCTATGGAGACAAGCGGACTCTTTATTCGTTGACGTGAAGATGAATATTCAGATACTTTTTGCCGTGTATTAAGTAGTTGTGTAGTAGTCACTTCACTCTGTGAAATGTTACAGATTTCTTTACAATTTTAGATCCTGTTGTCCATCATTTTAGTATTAGCTCATATTTTCTAATATTATTTTAATATGATAAGCTTAATTGCCGGATTCTGTCTGGTGGCGTTGCATCAATGTATTGACTCACCATCCAATCCTAGTGAGATGACCTAAACATCCTTTGGAACATCCTATAGCCATCGGTTAAATGGGGGTTTGAGGGATGGTTAACCTATACCATACAGATTGTCTATCTTGGGTCTTTTATTTGAGGAGATATTGCTCATACAGCAATCCAGAGGTCCTGGTGCATGTAACCCAGGCCTGGAGAGGGTGTGATGGGGGCCGGGAGGCTTGTTTGTGTGTGTGTGTGTGTGTGTGTGTGTGTGGGGGGGAGGGGGATGTCCGGGTCTAGACTGTGGTGTCCGGCTCTATGGGCGACCAAACGTTCCTACACTATAACCGGAGGCCGTCCTATAGCCCAGCCTCTAAATTACATAAATAAAGTACAGTTGATACAAAAGTCAATTCTAGAAACTAATTTGGGGGGGGGGGGTTGTTGTGGTTAGGGTGAGGCGTCTGCTGTCTCCGTTGGAGCCGAGATGCAGGCTTCTAAATACAGAGTCCTCGTCCTCCTCGGTTTTCTTCCCAATGACAGGAGATCTGATTTACAAGATGAATACAAAAAATGAGGACTTTATTGATCTTCATTTGAGAGCGACCGAGCTGCATGACTGGCAGAGGCTAGACTACTGGCACAGAAAAGTCCTTTATAGGGATCACAGCTGTGCACAGGAAACGGTGAGTATATGTATTCTCTCCCAGCTCCTGACTTCATATCAATGAAAAAGGCTGCCATCAGCTAGGCATACTTCGCAGCAATGGATCATTGTGTGTGGGTGTGTGTGCGTGCAATTGTGAGTGTGTGCGGGTATGATTTTGTGCAACTCTGTGTGTGTGTGTGTGTGTGTGTGTGTGTGTGTGTGTGTGTGTGTGTGTGTGTGTGTGTGTGTGTGTGTGTGTGTGTGTGTGTGTGTGTGTGTGTGTGTGTGTGGGTGTAGACACAAGCAGATGGGAGCATTGGCAACTTCCGACAACCCTCTTCCCACAGTTCATGTAGAGAGAACAGGAGAGAACATGAGAGACGCAGTCTTCGAGAAGGTATACCATTGAAAAGGCTGCCTGACTGCGGCTCTTGCGGCTTACAGACCATGGGCCCTATCTTGCATCCGGCGCAAGTGACTTAGTCACTGGCGCATGTGTCGTTGCTAGTTTACAACTGGCGCAGAGCGTTCTTTTCCCACCACAGCCACTCGCCGGTAAATTAGGGATTGATCATGCGCCCCAAGGGGCGGTTCGGCGGAAGGAGGAGGCGTGTTCTTGCGCAAACGGTATTTTGCCGTTTCTGAATACCATTGCGCTACTGACCAGGAAATACCTGGTTTAAAGTCAGTGGTGCGTTGTTCAGATGCTATTTTAAGGGCGCATGCATACATGCGCATGCGATGCATAAGGATTGCTTGTGCACCTCGCGTATACACTTTGCTTCTCCCATCTACCTAGCCGCACATTCTTGGTAAATTATTTGGGAAAGAACAGCTGATGCAGCGGTAATAAATTGTACTTTTAAATCAATGCATCTGCAAACACCGTACAGCAAACACATATTTTCTTGACATAAGCATTGTGTAGGCCTACATGCCCATAACTTTTAGGATTGATGAGAATTTGATCGTGAAAAACATTGTTTTACCGCGAGTGAGTGTAAAGAATGAATGAATGCGCGCGTGTGTGCTCTGTTTAAACACACGCAAACTAAACACGTAACGCATAATACAATCAATGGCAATGTCTATTACCGCGGGGACACATGCATATTAGGATAGCATACAATACTGATAAGAAACAATGTTTATAATGTATTGCGTATATCATTAAATAGAACCACAGTTACCGCATATCACATGTTATATCATATACGTTTTCTTTGCCGAAATTTATTTGAGGACTCAGTATTTCTGAAGTTGTGGAAGAAAACCCCTTATTCCATGTGTGAATTAGGCCATATTATTTGGCAATAAACTGAGCCATTTGCAGTTTGAAATTCATGTGCATTTGTCTCATCGGAGACTGCAGACGCGCTGTCAAAATATCAACTCGTCCGATTCAAATGCGCCCATGGCTCTTAAAGGGGATGGGAGCTGGCACTCTCATTGGTTTGTTGGACGTTACGCCCAAACCACACCTACGGGTAACTATGCTGCTTCAGACCAACCCTTTTGACACTTGCGCCGCGACGCAAGTGTCATTTATCCGCCTGTAAAATAGCGATAGCGCCGTAGTATGGAGTCAGTTTCCTGCCATAATTCAAACCTGAAAAAAAAAGTTTCAAAGGCTTGTAAGTCTGGGTTTGAAAACTCAACACCTTGTAATAAAGGTTTTGCAACACTGAAAAAAGAGATTATAACCTGAAAAAAAATAAAACTAAAATTCAAACATCTGTAAACATGATTTTGTGTTCTATTTTATCTTCTTCATCATTTTCACCAACACATTTTCAAAGTTCAAACAATTTCACCAGCGCATTTGCAGAGTTTCAAATCTGGCACTGTTCTAACAGTGTATTTCATTGTTGCCCGGTTTTGAAACCTTGTAAATGGGATTCTGCAAACAGGTGTTCATACATTGAGAAATATGTTTTGAAAGGTTGAATATTTAGTTTTAAAAACTTGTAAAGGTGTACGTTAACGACATTACAACGTATTTTTTCAGAACTGACTTTTCAGCACTGACTTTTCAGAGATTTGACCACACAGGCGCAAGCTTTGAGTCACGTGAATATTGGCAGTGTTCTGACGCCACTCGTTTTGAAACTCCTGACAGTCGAATCTGAAAACGTTCCTGGGGGCCGGACCATTTAGCTCTAAACCTATTGGTTGCTCTCGGCTGACGAACATTCCAATCACATGTGAAGTTCACCGGGCTGTGCGTGATTGACAGTGCTCTGCCGATGACACAAATAACAAGCGTCTGGAACCATGGCTGTTTCCCAAAGTGAAGGCTGCAGCCTTGCTAGGACGCGTCCTTGCTAGTCGCGTCCTATGGAGATGAGACTCTGGTTCCAGAAAATGGAAATCAAAATCAACCCGTTGTTATTCGTGTCATCGGCAGAGCACTGTCAATCAAGAACAGCCCGGTGAACGGCACATGTGATTGGAATGTACGTCAGCCGAGAGCAACCAATAGGTTTAGAGCTAAATGGTCCCGCCCCCAGGAACGTTTTCAGATTCGACTGTCAGGAGTTTCAAAACGAGTGGCGTCAGAACACTGCCATTATTCACGTGACTCAAAGCTTGCGCTCAAATCTCTGAAAAGTCAGTGCTGAAAAGGCAGTTCTGAAAAAATACGTTACAATGTCGTAAACGTACACCTTTACAAGTTTTTAAAACTAAATATTCAACCTTTCAAAACGTATTTCTCAATGTATGAACACCTGTTTGCAGAATCCCATTTACAAGGTTTCAAAACCGGGCAACAATGAAATACACCGTTAGAACAGTGCCAGATTTGAAACTCTGCAAATGCGCTGGTGAAATTGTTTGAACTTTGAAAATGTGTTGCTGAAAATGATGAAGAAGATAATATAGAACACAAAATCATGTTTACAGATGTTTGAATTTTAGTTTTAGTTTTTTTCAGGTTATAATCTCTTTTTTCAGTGTTGCAAAACCTTTTTTACCAGGTGTTGAGTTTTCAAACCCAGACTTACAAGCCTTTGAAACTTTTTTTTTCAGGTTTGAATTATGGCAGGAAACTGACTCCATACCGTAGAACCGCCCCCAAAGCTACTTGCGCTTTGCGCTTCCCACTTGCGTTTCAGACCGTTAAAATAGGGCCCCATGTGTCTGTGTAGGTCTATGGTGCCTTACAAAATGAATGCTCTAGAATTTGTTACAATACGATTTACATTTTTTGTAAAAAGAAACTTTTATTCAGAAATGAGGTGTCGTGAGCAACTCCTGTGTTTGTCCCATAAAGAAGCCTCTATGGAAATGGTTGGTGTTATTTTACTGTATTGGAGTGTTTGATGTGCTGGGAAAGTCCCTAGAGCTCCTGTTCTAGAAGAAACTGAGAGTCAGGGGGCTGGCAGACTGGTTGACTAGTGCCAAAGTACCAATCACCCAGCAATATCTCTCTTAAACGCACGGTAGGGCTGACTGTGTGTGTGTTCCTATGTGTATAATTGTGTGTGTGCCTGCATGTGCATGTTTGTCTGCTAGTGTCCTGCAATTGTTTTGACTTTCAACCGGGGATCCAGACAGTAACCAGGGCATCAACTGGCCTTTTGTTCATCGCATTTATCCAAACCAGGTCACATGGAGCAGGGGGGGAGGTGGGGGGGGGGGGGGACAGGTATATTGTGGATCTCTCAGTAGCTCAAGGAAATCTCCACATGTAACATAAAATACTTATTTTGCGGGAAAGGTTGTGATGCAGAATACCTCAGCACATTCAGAAAACAGATTGTTGGCTGAGATACTCTCTCTCCGTCTCTGTCTGTTGTCTCTCTCTCTCTCTCAATTTGGATATATAGGGTATAAGGTAATGCTTTTAAACTATAATAGACGGTTCAAATAGTTTATTTGCTTGCATTCATCCATCCAAGTGTACACTGAACTGAATGTATGACACCGCTTTGTACTATGTAGCTTTGTCTCTCTCTCTCTTCTTGTCGTCACCTGGAATAAACACATCAGTGGGCACACGTATCCATCCCACCACCCTGGCAATACTGATTGAAAGGGCTAGCCTGTGTACATTTACCCCTGGTTATTAAACTCCTAGCCTACGGCTAGCATTGATTTTTATTTGACGTTGCAATCGGCCGATGTTAAACTGTCGCTGACGTCGCGATTGAATCAGGAGAGATGGAGAGAGATAGCCCAGTTATCCCTCGTGAAGGCTTTCTCGTGCGCGCTTCTCAAGACAGATGCAAGGTCCTGGCTTCTTTCAGGTTTTGAGCAGACGGCATACAGTTGAAAGACTAAATGCTTGGGATGGCCCTTCAAACATTAGCACTCTGTGGCGTTGTCTTGTGTGTCGCTCAGCAGCTGAAGATAGGCTAAGAGCGGTGGGCCTTGTGGGCCCAAGCCAACTGACTTCTCTCTGACCAGAAGGCTACCATCATCATATTATGATGATCTATTACATTGAAGTATTTAAAGTGTACAGGAGTGTTCCCAACCTAAAAGGAACAGAGCAGTTGCATGGAGAGAGAGAGTGTTTGTGAGTGTGTACTGTAGCTGGGTTCTGGACAATGCTACGACATCGTTTATTCAACAGGGACAAATTAGGCTCGGACAGACATGGCTAAACAGAAGGACAGGCTTGAGTGGCTGTCGACAAGTGTGTGTGCGTGCGTGTGTGTGTGTGTGTGTGAGATTTGTTTGAAGTGCACAGACACACTGCATTAATAACAGTTCCTCCTTTACCCTTTAGTTGTGCTCTCTGTGTCTGTGTTGTTCCTTATAGTGCACCTCATTTCATTCAGCAAGATAGGCAGTGTCACTTTGACTTATTACAACACAAATACTCAAAGCAACATTGAAAGTTAAGTAACACAGTTTATGGAGGGGTTCAAGTTCTAGTTTGAGGTAAATGAACAAGAAAATATCTAATAGTTTCAAGGTTGCTGTAAAGGTTGTTCTCTTAAATATACTGTTCCACTCTATTTCTGGTGTGTGTGGATGGGGGGATATCCATGTTTGAGTGAGTGTTTGTATGTTTCTCTGTTTATCTAGGTGTGTGTGTGTGTGTGTGTGTGTGTGTGTGTGTGTGTGTGTGTGTGTGTGTGTGTGTGTGTGTGTGTGTGTGTGTGTGTGTGTGTGCGTGTTTGCGTGCGTGCATTGAAGTGCAAAAGGGTCAAAACGACACCTAATTCTAAATGTGTACTCATTAAATAAATAAAAAGTCAAAAATAAAATAGAATGCCGTAATAACCAGCGTATTTGAATGAATGTCGTCAATGAGGTGTAGTTTTGACTAGAGATGCACCGATCAACCGGCCGCCGATTAAAAAAGCCGGTTTTGTATCCAATCGGCCACAATCGGTGACCTGCCGGTCACTGTCGTAATTTCCGGTTTTCGGCCGATCAAACTCACCCGCATGCGCGGTGCGTAGCAGCTCAAGGCGCCCAGAGCGCGGGAAGAAAAACATGTCGCTGATTTGGACTTATTTCACTGTGTGCCAGGACGACCCAAAACACGCTGTTTGTAATGCTTGCAAGTCAAAAATAAGCCGTGGGGGATCATGTTGCTAGGTACGCGTCCTGCGTCCCTGACGCATTCAAATCTGAAAGGACGCACTAAACTCACTATCCATGCGTCCCGGGGACGCATCTAATTTTCCCCATGAAAAACGATACATTGTGAACATTAAACAACTCGTGTTTAATCACAGTAACTGGCCAAAGAAACCTTCTTGTGAGCAGACCAGACAAGCACTGTTTCAACCCTCTGCGCATCTACTCGGCGCAGACGTGATCCCCTGTTCAAAGTATCGCGACATGCTAATTTAGCCGCTACCAAAACAACTAGCTCGTCACCGCTGATTTCATTTCAACAATTAAAAATACAAACTTCATAGTAAATAAACCCACGTTTCCACTGCTCGATGCTGTGCTCATTCGTGTCGATTATGTTGTAACGTTTAGGGGACGTGCTGTAATGAAATAAATGAGACATAATCCGGTGGTGGTGATGAAAACTACATTGAACGGCAGCCTACATATTGTTATGCCCAAACGGCGCCTGCGCATACATCGCGCTTCCAACGAGATCCCGTTTTTCTCGAGAAACAGGCAGAGAAGAGAGAACGCAAAAATACCACCAAAGAAAAAGATGAAACCTATTGCAGGTCAGCAAACTATTGCAGCTGCATTTTCTGTCCCCACTACCTCTGCACTCCTCCCTGACTCTGATCAGCCTAGAGAGAGTACCTCAACATTGCCTGTACCTACTTCTGCCTCCCCCTCTACTGAGCCTGATGAGCCCACTGCAGAAGAATTGCCTCAACCTTCTACATGTTCCTCCCAAAAAAAGCGAACTTTTCTGAAGCAGTGGCTCACCACATACAAATGGCTGCGCTTTTCAGATGACAATTTCATGTATTGAGTTTAACACTATTAATTTCATTTAAGAAATAGAATAATAATAAAAAAGAAACACATTTTTTAAACTGGGGAGTCGGGACCCATTGAATTTCTCAGGGACCCACCCAACTCGCCACCTGTGGGTCCCGGGGACTCACTACATTGAAAACCTATCAACATATTATATGATTATAATTATTTCTTAGAAAATCGGTATCGGAAAAACCGGTTTTGGCAGGTCAGACCTCCTTAAAAACCGGAAATCGGTATCGGCCAAGAATTTTGCAATCGGTGCATCTCTAGTTTTGACCCATTTGGCCTTCACATGTGTGTGCTAGAGAGAGGGGGTCTGTTGTGTGTCACTCCAAGAAGTGTGCGTCCGCGGCAAGGAACACACTGCCTTAACAGATAAAACACAATGTCTCTCTCTCTATCTCCGTCCCTCTCTCTCTCTCTCTCTCTCTCTCTATCATGCAACAATCAATCAATCAACACACAAACACACTCACACACACACACACACACACACACACACACACACACACACAGAGACAGCACAAAGACTGTGTGGTTTTTAGAGAGATGTAATTAAGGCATTAGTGGATGCAGACAAAACAACTCAATTGCATTGGGAAAAGCTTTTTAATTTGCCTGTGTTTATGCTTTTATGCTGTGTGTGGGCACGTGCATATATGTGTGTACCTCCACACACATAAATTATGCATGCAAGTGTGTTAGGTTATTAAACAGAGATCAAACAAGAGAGAGGGAGAGCAGAGCCCTGTCCGTTAACATGCAGAGTCTATTTCAGGGAGTTGGTGATGAATAAAGTCTGGGATCCTATTTGAAAATATAAAAGATCATTCTACATGTGCATCCATGGATGGCTTGTGTCAATTTTATGGGCACATGCACGCACACACAAACAAATACTAGTCCAAGTCATTCCTAACTAAGATAAACTAATATGGATATTTGCAGACACACACACACACACACACACACACACACACACACACACACACACACACACACACACACACACACACACACACACACACCATTGATATTTGATAGAGCTTAAGTCAATTCACTTAATTTTGCCTTGATGGGATTTCAGTTTATTTCTATGTAATTTATCAGTTAATTAGCTTTTGTCGTGTCAAAAGCTGCACAGACAATGTGACCCTGTCAAATGGTCATTTATTTGCAAATTTTAACTATGAAGACTATGGGCCTGTCCGTAAATAAGATCAGGTTTTCCAAGGCCAAGTAGAGGGAGCAAGAGACCTGGTGAACCGCTGGCGTTCCTATCAACACTTATCCCTCGTCCAGCCAGCTAAGACCCTAATGTGTGTGTGTGTGTTTGTGTGTGTGTGTGTGTTTGTGTGTGTGTGTGTGCGTGCGTGTGCGTGTGCGCGTGCGTGCGTGCGTGTGTGGACAGCGCATAAAAAAACAAAAGTGGTTCATAGACTTACACACCCACTCACAATAACACACACACACAAACACGCACACACACACACACACACGCACACACCGAGGGACCTTTTCCTTCCTTAGCCGTCTCTATATTTAGTGACCTGTGTACCTGTGGGTCTGAGCACGCTCCCTGAGCAGCTGATGAATGGTGGCCACTGAGTGACCTCACAGGAAGGGAGGGTGTGTGTGTGTGTATAAAAATAGGCTTTTGTGTGTGTGTGTGTGTGTGTGTGTGTGTGTGTGTGTGTGTGTGTGTGTGTGTGTGTGTGTGTGTGTGTGTGTGTGTGTGTGTGTGTGTGTGTGTGTGTGTGTGTGGTGAGACACAGTAGAGGTGATAAGGAAATGAGTATTGAACTGTAGACATCATGGTTGTCCGGTCGTCGTGGGGCCCCTGGCACATCGCTTATCTTCCTCTTCCTCATCCCGTCCTCTGCTGGTTTATGTTACAGCTCCTTTTGGCCCATGCAACTCTAATGATTACATAGCATTATTATGTAATGTAATGTATTATGTAGTGTATGTTACTGAAATGCCTTCAGTCATTTTTTATTCTTGGGCAGGGCTACCAACGGTCAATCTCCCTTCAGGCAGAATCAATAAGCAGAGCTCAGGTGTGTCACAGGAAAAACCAATCAGCAGGCCACCGGGTAACCATATTAATCAGAGGTAGGTTAGGGCCAATCAGAGGTAATGTATGCAATAACAGGTGTTCAACCTATAGCGGGGTTCATCAAATGAAACCACCCTACCTGTGGTGTAGGGATTTGGTTGTCCTTTACCCCTGCTAATCAAACTCCCCTCTCGCAGCTGTGTCTGATCTTCCAACGAGCCACACCTGGCTCTCCACCTCCGGCTCACGCCTCGGCCACACCCCCACATTGGTAGCGCCGACTTTAGTCCAAAAAAGAAAAGCTGTGTTAAAACGTCTGTGTCGCACATGTTGAAACCATACCTTTATGTTTTTGCGGACCTTTAGATATCAGCATTTGAGATGTGCATCATTGATGGGTGCACCGGTATATGGAGATGTATCATTTGGATAAAGACCAACATCTGTAAGGACCTACTTTAGAATTAGGAGTCCTTGATCAAAGAAGAATTGTGGGATTAAAAATCTCAGTAGATGAAGCAAGCTGTAGTAGTTGTTTAGACCGGCTGGGCATTTGTGTACTGTCTGTGTGTGTGTATAGGAGTTATTTTTATAATTTCCCATCTGAGGTGTAGATTGCAACAGGCGTACCACCCCAGAAGTGGTTTCTTGGCACCAGATGGAAAACCTTTTGGATCAATCAAATACAACAGCTACCTTGAAACACATGCAATCAACATGGAACCTACAGTAAAGAGTTACACAAGGACATTATAACTCAAGCCTCTGTAAAGATCTTCCCTGACTTTGTCTCTCTTACATGTCTCTCCCTTTTTTCTCTTATCCTTGTTTGGACTCACCTTGTGCTCCTGATCTTGTCCTGCTGTAGATCGACTTGGAGCCAGAGGGGAAGGTGTATGTGGTCATTGACCTCTCCGGTTCCTCCAGCGAAGGTAAGAAGGACCAACAAGCCCATCAAAGGCTAATGCCAGTGTGTGTTGTCTGAATGTGCTCATTTATCATTATGTAGTAGTGTTGTCAATTGGCCAACCCTGTCATCAGGTATCTCTTCACAACATCTCCCTCTGCTTCCAGGTGGGTGTGTAACCGCCCACTTTACCACTTTGTCATTGCTATCACTGAGCCCTCGCTCTAAGTGTCATTATATTGCTTTTTTCATGGCCCGGTTTCCGCTTATGGATCTCATGAATCGGTTGAAAGGCCAAGCGATACGGCCGTGTTAACCACATTTCATCCTCCTCTTTCTGTCCTTCATTCTTTCTCACTGTGCCTCCCCCACTCCCTCTCCTCAGCCCCCTATCTCATGTGATGTGTCGGTGTGTCGTGGTTGTAGGTTGCTTCACTTAATCCTAATCCTGAATCTTAATCCCAAATCTGTTCTGAGATTTGTAGTCTTTACTTCGCTAGTTCCTTATGTGTGTGCATGTGTGTGTGTGTGTGTGCGTGTGTGCGTGTGTGCGTGTGTGCGTGTGCGTGTGTGCGCGTGCGTGCGTGCGTGCGTGCGTGAGTGCGTGCGTGAAAGCACATGAGTCAACGTGTTTTCATGGTGTAATTGCCACAGCGCAAACAGGAAAAAGTCATTTAGTGTTTCCTGTGTCTAGCGTAGCGTTAGACAAAGAGGGAGAAGGAGAAATAGGGATAGACACAGAGAGAAATCAGCCTCAACAGAGGAACAGCAGAGGGACAGCGTGATGTCATTTTAGGAGTTAGCAGTCACTGGCACTGCCCCTGTTTTCCACATTATACCATTGTCAACAATGGCATTACCATTGAATATGGGATAAACTAGTATAATAACAGTTATACCAGTGTTATTATAACATTATAACATTGTCAATAATGACATTACCATTCAAAATAGGATAAACTGGTGGCCACCCAATATGAAATTACATATTTTTTTGATTATAGTAAATAAACAAGCTTGTGTTTTGCCAATGTTATTGACTAATAATAACTCCTAATTCCACTGATTTGTTTGACTGTTATGAGAGCGTACCTCGTTTCCTTTGCCTCATGCTAATGCTCTATTTGAGGATCTTGATCTCAGTGCCATTCCTCATAGTCTTAAGAATGTGCGCTGGGTACCGATGCAATCGGTCGGACGCAGGGGTTGGAGTGCCGCGCACGCCCAGGTGCAAATGTGTCACAATCCCACACGTGTGTCTGCTTCGGAGAATCTCCGCTGTCGAGGTGACCCATTTCAATGGATCCTGATCAGAAACACATTGCGTAAAGGGTGCTGGCCAGAGCATACTACTTACACAGTTGGTTAACTATGCAAAGACATGTACATGTTAGCAGTATGTTTGGCCGTTGAAGTGGACAGCGTGTTGACATCTGCTTCCAGCTCTCTGCTTCTATACAGGTGCATCAGCATCATGGTCAACAACCAGCTGGTAACCTATTAAGCAATTTTCACCCGAGCCTGTACCATTATAACCATTAAGCATTCAGCTTTTAAATCCCACCACCCTGATCCGTCCAAAATACCATTATGACACATACCGTATAACTTAAATATGGTGACAACTGCTAATGTTTACTGTGGTGGGCAATAAATAATAAAACTGTTTGTATTAGAATACTTTATAGGCAGTCAGTTTAATGCTGAAGCAAACAATGTCCAATGCATCTGAGAAAAAGGAAGGAAATATACAAATAAGTTAAAGTCCACAGCTCCTACTGTACCAAACGTCAGAAGGTCAACCCACATGTGGGAACACAAAACACTCAATGAATGGAACGCGTCCAAACATTAATCAAAAAGGAGTAATCCAATATTCTTTCCTCCAAGATCCTGCTGTATAATGTTATTTTTTTGTAAAGAGGCCTTTAACTTTGACACAGTTCATAGTTTATTTTCTTGTGTTTCTCTTATTCTCCTAAAGTCAGCCATCTTTGGTGGCACGCCTCCAAACAAAACTTAAATGTGTGTGTGGCCAAATTAACATTCAATTACCTCCAACATTTATTCCACTTTCCAACACACCACAACCCCATGAGAAATGAATGAAAACAAAATTAATCCCTATTAAGCACGAGATAGGGTCTGACAATGCAACAGTAACCTAGCAAAAGATTACACTGGCGTAGAATTGTTTATGTGTGTGCATAAGTCAGCACAGTGTGTATATGGGTTGATGTGTGTGTGTGTGTGTGTGTGTGTGTGTGTGTGTGTGTGTGTGTGTGTGTGTGTGTGTGTGTGTGTTTGTGTGTGTGTGTGTGTGTGTGTGTGTGTGTGTGTGTGTGTGTGTGTGTGTGTGTGTGTGTGTGTGTGTGTGTGTGTGTGTGTGTGTGTGTGTGTGTGTGTATTCATGCATGTGTGTAGGCGAGCAAGAGGAAGAAGGGTCATAAATTGATTAGTAAAGTGGATGTTCCTAATGGACGAGTTACATCATAGAGAGAGAGAGAGAGAGAGAGAGAGAGAGAGAGAGAGAGAGAGAGAGAGAGAGAGAGAGAGAGAGAGAGAGAGAGAGAGAGAGAGAGAGAGAGAGAGAGAGAGATACAGGAAGAGAGAGAGGGATAGAGAGACAGGAAGAGAGAGAGGGATAGAGAGACAGGAAAAGAGAGAGGGATAGAGAGACAGAGATACAGGAAGAGAGTGAGGGATAGAGAGAGAGAGATACAGGAAGAGAGAGAGAGATAAAGACACAATCAAAGGCAATGGAAGATGAGGGCACTAGGAGAGAAAAGGAAGGATCACATGAGGACAGAATGTTTTGGATGAAACATCGTTTCATTTCAAAAAGTGTGGCCGTGTTCCTGAATGTGCTTGTGCAGCTGTACGTGCAGGGGTGCCTGTGCATACATAATGATGAGGAGAGCTATTGATAGTCCTTCATATTGTCATCAGTTTAATGCATTTTATTTTGTAACTGTATGGGCTGAGAACTGCCCTCTACCCATTAGCACATAGATGCACGCATGCACACACAAACACACACATTCACACAAATACACGCACGCACACACACACAAACACATTCTATGATTTATACTTAATGTACTTGTAGGACTGTATTTCCATGGCTGATCCTGCAACACATAATCAATCTAGTAAAAAGCCAACACTTCATACACTCGCTGTGGTAATTAACCTCTTTATACCAAAATTCAAATTCAAACTCGCACACAACGTCTAACTGATCACTGTTTTGATTGTTTTTTTGTTTTGTTTTGTCTTGTTTTTGTTTTATTTATTTCTTATTGCTTATGTTTATTTATTTTTACACAATGTCTTGTTTTTTAAATAATGTATGATGACTATATGCTCTGTAAGGTGACCTTGGGTGTCTTGAAAGGCGCCTCTAAATTAAATGTATTATTATTATTATTATTATTTAAAATGGCCCGTGTTAGGGAAACCCTCTCACCCCAAATTGCAAAGACATTTTAAGGCATTTAACCACATGAGAATGTGTGCCACCCCTAGAAAGATTATATTCTCAACTTTTAGTTTATCATTACCATTGTTTGATAAAAAATAGACAATTCCAACCTCCAAAAAAAATAAGAAGAATGTAACAAAAATAGTTAGTGTTTCATAACTGTGCAAATGCATATGCACAGCAAAATTGATATTTTTCACCTGATTTGATACACACAAAACTAATAACCCTAACCCCTAACCCTAACCCCAACCCTAACTTGCTGAACTAGAGGCCGAAGGCAATCAAGAACAACAATTATCTCATACCTTTGTTGTTTTTGTCATCAAAGTTGTGTTTGAACGCATTAAATCACCATCAACGAATAATCAGATATCTGGGCATCATTTTAAACATGGTGTTTACAATTAATGTATAGTACCTATGAGATGGTTTTAAGGGAAATTGGTAAATTGCCTTCAATCAGAACAAAGGTTCTTCGTCGTTCAGTAGAAGGGTAAAGTGTCACAATTATACATTAGGATTTCAAGATATCTACCTGTGTGTTTTTCATCAAGGTTTATATCCTCAAATTTGCATTGGTTTGCATTTGATTTCCAAAACAACCTCTACTATTTATTGGCATCAAATTGTGACTCAGGTTCTCATCAGATGTTGTGCTGAAATAAACATGACATTTATTTCAAGCAGAAATAAAATCCTCCACTCCAGCTGTGTTCTAGCTTTATTTGACCTAACCAAGTAGTATCCATATCATTTATTTCACCTGCGCAACAATCTCACAGGTGTTAACTCTCTTGTGGTACCAAGATTACATATTATAGCCATTGACGTTGTGGAGATAAACTATTTACTTTCGGTATGTTATTTCCAGAAACTGGCCTTGGGATGAAGATGTTAAACCTGGCCATTCATTGCGTTTGCAGTGTCAGTGTTAGTGTTGCTCTGATTCATACCAACCCCATCAACATCATCATCGCATGTCCCCATCCCCATCCACCCACCACAGCTCTCAGACTTAATGGACGTGAGCCGGGTTGGGCTCCAAATCAGTCATTCATACAGAGTCAGCTGAGCATCAGAAAACCACAAGGCGTTGCGATGTCGCACATCCCATGCACAGATGAACAGACTTTCCTTCATGCCGTGCACATACACTAACATGTGCACGTGCACACCCGCAGAAACGCACACACATTTTCTCTCTCACACACACACACACACTTATGTTTAGACACATTCATTTGTACATGCACACACACACACACGCACACACACACACACACACATACTTATGTATACACACAGTCAAACGGCATTGCACACATATCCACACACGCTGCACACACAGCAAACTCCCTACCTTGTCATGCTAAGTCTGTCCTCAGCCTTACCCTTCCAGACACTTTCTTTATCCCATCACCATTGCCTAGCAACTAATGGCTGCTGCCTAGCAACAGTGTGAGGGTTAGTATTTTTGGGGGCGGGCAGAGTTATTGTGGAAATGTTGCTGTTCTAAGATGTCATTACTCCAACCTTAGCCTGTGTGTGTGTGTGTGTGTGTGTGTGTGTGTGTGTGTGTGTGTGTGTGTGTGTGTGTGTGTGTGTGTGTGTGTGTGTGTGTGTGTGTGTGTGTGTGTGTGTGTGTGTGTGTGCGTGCGTTTTCAAGTTAAAATCGCATCCATTTTCTGTCCAGCTTGTATTAAAGCTGCCTGCGAGAGAGTTTCGGAACGCCTGTTGGTTATTCAAGGACAAGTCAGCATAATTTCATTGAGTCACTGTGCGAAAGTACTTAATCATCAATAACCTTGGAGATGATCCCTCGTGGCAAACAAATCTGATGTTCTCATGGCCATTCCTACCCGTTTCTGGTTGTGTGTGTGTTATGACTTCCTGAACTCTTTCCTCTTTTACACTAAGTCCACTCATTCTCTCTTTAATTTTTATCTCAACTTTTTGATTCATAATATATGTCCCTTTTTCTAGGCGTGGCCTGCTTCCTCCCTCTCACATCCTCATCTTATTTCCCATGGATGTAATTATCACTTGACATCATTAATTAAAATCTCTGTTCTTCTGGGAACTGAAAGTGCACTCAGAGCACTCAGTGTGTTAACTCTGACTGTTGTTAAAACACCTGCATGCTCTCCAAAAAGTCCTCGTTCAAAACAATGACATAACAGCACCATCTAGTGGCCAGATAGAGAAGCAATCAATGTTACACATTAATGATGATAATGTTGACCCTAATTAATGGCAAAATAAGAAGAAAAAAATAGTCATTTATTTCAAATGCATATGCACGGTAAAAGCAATCTTTTTCACATGATTTGATATATACAAAAACGAATACATTTGCTGAACTATAGGCTAAAGACAATCAAGAAAAAACAATTATGTCTTACCTTTGTTGTTTTTGTCATCAACGTTGTGTTAACGGATAATCCAATATCTGGGTACCATTTTGCAATTAAACGTTTGTGTCTTTGTGTATGTGTGTGTGTGTGTGTGTGTGTGTGTGTGTGTGTGTGTGTGTGTGTGTGTGTGTGTGTGTGTGTGTGTGTTCCAGCGGCGGCAGTCACCAGTGAGAATGAGGAGCGTGTGTTCCGGGAGCGCATGCGGCCCAGGAAAAGACAGGGGGCCGTGCGGCGGCGGGTCCACCAGGTCAACGGACACAAGTTCATGGCCACCTACCTCCGCCAGCCCACCTACTGCTCCCACTGCAGGGACTTCATCTGGTGGGCACCACAACACTCACACACCCTGAACAGAATTTTACATTTACATTTACATTGAGGGGATTTGGCTGATCCAAAGCGACTTATAACCATTCATTCACACATTCACACACTGACGGCGGAGTTAACCATGCAAGGCGACAGCCAGCTCGTCAGGAGCAGTCAGGGTGAGGCGTTTTGCTCAGGGACACCTCGACACTCGAGCCTTGTATCGAACTAGAAACCTTCCGGTTACTAGTCAACCCGCTCTACCTCCTGACCTACTGCCACCCCACTGCGGACACGCCGCTTTAGGAAACATGCAGGACGTATTGCTACTCTGAAGTGGAAAGGACAACGGTGGAATGGAAAGGACATACACTTATGTGACACACAAACACACACTCACACACTAGCACACACGCATGCACACACACAAGCACACAATCTAACACACACATACACACTCTCACTGAGTAAAATGTTCACAGGGATGTTAGAATGAAGTACAAAGAACAGCTCTGTGATCCTTAATAAAACCCTTCGGTGTCCTGTACTCACTTTCATATTGTCTTTCTCTTTTTTCACACTCGCCCACGCACACCTTTGGTCTCTCTCCAGGGGAGTCATCGGAAAGCAGGGCTACCAGTGTCAAGGTAAGGCCTCTTTCTGCTCTGCACCAGACCTTTTGTGTCTACACTGATGTCTGAACCAATGCATCCCCTACACTGAGTCATGATGTCACCTTTACCTGATCATTGCCCTGTGTGTGTGTGTTTTGTGTGTGTGTGTGTGTGTGTGTGTGTGTGTGTGTGTGTGTGTGTGTGTGTGTGTGTGTGTGTGTGTGTGTGTGTGTGTGTGTGTGTGTGTGTGTGTGTGTTGTGTGTGCGTGTGTTCTCTCTTCAGTGTGCACGTGCGTGGTCCATAAGCGCTGCCATGAGCTGATCATCACCAAGTGCGCTGGGATGAAGAAACAGGAGGTCACTGAGGAGGAGGTACAAGAGCACCACCTCCTCACCTCCACCTTTATGTTTACTATAGTCTTCAGCAACGCCTCCTAACCTCCACCTTTATGTTTACTATAGTCTTCAGCAACGCCTCCTAACCTCCACCTTTATGTTTACTATAGTCTTCAGCAACGCCTCCTAACCTTCACCTTTATGTTTACTATAGTCTTCAGCAACGCCTCCTAACCTCCACCTTTATGTTTACTATAGTCTTCAGCAACGCCTCCTAACATCCAGCCTCTAGAGCAGTGCTTCTCCACCTTTATGTTTATTTTAGTCTCCCCAATGATCTCAACCCAGAATAAAGGGCACACGGGCTACTTTTCAAACTTTTGCAAACTTTAAACTTAAACCGTGACCTTATTTCAGAGATGGTTGCTGCAATGACACCATTCAGCCATGACTTTGGGGTGGGCCATTCCACATACAATACAATAACGACAATACGAATACACACACATCCATTTTTGCAGGCGCTTTGGTATTTCAAAGTGGGGGCCCAACTTATTTTTTTCTCCCCTTGCTCCCCGGTGTCGCTGTAACCTACGATGTGCCAGGATGAGGAATATGTATTAAATCGCACAACATATTCACGGCACACCTAACCTTGCCTCAGGCCACATCGTCAAGGGGACAGTGTTCCAGGGGCGCCTAATGGGAAAGTTAGCGGTTTGGGTTTGGGACTAGTGCCTTTGTTATGTAACGACTGTTATTTAGGAAACACTGCCCGTTCTGTAGCAGCTTTTTTTATGCTGAAATCCAAGAAATTAACACAGAATAAATACATTTGCTGGGAAATATTTATCAACAAATCCCAGTCATGTATCATGCAATATGTGCTATGTAGCTATAATAACTGGGCATAGGTGGGGCAGCATTTAGCTAAAGTATGTAGATGTGAATCCAGTATTTTTGAGCAGCCTAGTCTGTTTGCTACGGTTGTCGTCAGATGACGTTCAAGGAGCAGATATGGCTACCATCAAGCATTTGGGTATCAATCATGAATTTATTTGATTAATATACGTAAAGCAACAACATAGATTAACAAAAAAAATCACAAATTTATTTATTTTCAATATTGTTTCAGGGATTTAATCTCACTTTTTTTTTTCTCTACATTTTGACTACCACCATGATATAATAGTATACTTAAAATCAAGGGTATGTAAGTCTCGACAAGCATAACAACAACTTAAAAGTTGTTTATGCCCAGCGACTCGAGTACCACCAGTATACAAAATGTATTATTGTCTCGCTCGTTGTTGGGGGGGGGTGGCCCATTGACCATGGGAGGGGCCCCCTGTGAAACAGCAAAGGGCCCGGGCCCAGGAGCGACTGCCCCGCCCATAGCTCCGCCCCTGGTGGTTAAGTATATAGGATTAGCATTCAAGGTCAAATTGCATGTATGGAGTCATGGCAATCAGAATTTCCCTCTACGTAGGAACATGAATAAAGATAAGGTCATGGGTCATAAAATGATCGATTTAATTCAAACAATGTGTGTTGTTTCTGTTTGGCGGTGGAGTTGTGTGTCACCTCTTCTTCCTCCTCCTCCTCTGCCTCAGCCCGTCGGTTCCCAGAGGTTCAGTGTGAACATGCCCCACAAGTTCAGCATCCACAACTTCAAGGTGCTCACCTTCTGCGATCACTGTGGCTCTCTGCTCTGGGGTCTGCTGCGACAGGGCCTCCAGTGTAAAGGTAGGACCACACCTGTTTGTGGTGGAGTGTGTGTGGATTATGGCTGGATTATGAAGCCTCACCTGGCAAAAGGCAGACTGATTGGACTCTGGGGCTTGGTGAGGCTGCACACCTGTTGGGCCAGTGGGGAATTCACAGTGTGCACAGGTTAAACCAGCCATCACCACACAGATTCAGGGAAGAAGATCTCCTGCGTGGCAACATGGTGCCCCAGCGTTATGTAGCATTCTCTGCAACCTAACAATAGACAGGATTGCCATCACCTTGTCTGGAGTAGCCCGGGGAGGGGGGGGGGGGGATTACGATGAATATTACCAGTGGCATGCTACAGAACTCCATTTAGATAGATGGATACATAAATTGTTTTACTTTCTTTTTAGAAGATATCAAACACTGTGTTTAGACGCATGCCAATTTACACATACACAACTTTATTTGAGTCCTATATTTTGTTGCTATGTTATCACGTCCACTTGTGTGCTTGTTGGTGTGTATGTGTGTCTTTGCTTATGTCTGTGTTTGTTTGTTTTTGTGTCTGGATGTGTGTGTGTGTGTGTGTGTGTGTGTGTGTGTGTGTGTGTGTGTGTGTGTGTGTGTGTGTGTGTGTGTTTGCATGTGTGTGTGGTTGTGTTTGTGTTTCTATATGCGCGTTTGATTGTGTGTCTGTGTGTGTTTTTATCTGCGTATGTGTGTGTGTGTGTATGTGTATGTGTGTGTGTGTATGAATGTGTGTGTGTGCGTCGGTTTGTGTGTGTCAGTATGTAAAGTGAACGTACACAGGCGCTGTGAGAGCAACGTTGCGCCCAACTGCGGCGTGGACGCCAGGGGCATCGCCAAAGTGCTCTCTGACCTTGGGGTGACCCCAGACAAGATCTCCAGTAGTGCCGCTCGACGGAAAAAGGTGAGGTCAAGAGGTCAAAGTTTGACTTAAGCACTGAGTTGCACCAGCGATGCCTAAGTCAAACGTAGCCTAGTTTGTACTACATTTCTAACTAAGGTGATAGATTACTCCCAACGTAGACATGAGTTACAATTTAAACTGCACCTAGTCCTTACTAGGAGCAAAGTCTCACGTCAAATAGAGTTTGTCAGGTTGCCATGGCGCCTCATTTGGGGAGGTAGGATGGAGAAGGATGAGGAAAGGAGGATGTTCCTGGCTGCAATGCATTGTCCGTGACAACGCATTTGCTTAAAATGTTCAAAGACACAAGCTTATTACACAGTTGGCGTCCACTACACACCAGAGTAGTTAAGATAAACCTGGCGTCTCTGTGGTACAATCAAACATTGACAAAGCTTTAGTTTAAAACTAGTTATAATGTATGTTTCAATGTGGGCTTTGCACCCTAACTTAAGAGAAAGCGTACCTACTGCGGGGCATCAGGCTGCAGACTGGAAAACCGGTCAACA
This sequence comes from Gadus morhua, assembly GCF_902167405.1. NCBI lineage: Eukaryota > Metazoa > Chordata > Actinopteri > Gadiformes > Gadidae > Gadus > Gadus morhua. Next base: position 21,192,777 of record NC_044062.1, on the reverse strand, counting down.
GGAACTTTTCAATGGAAACGAACTGATACATATTCTAATTATTCCTATTGATTTGAAAATTCATACAACGCCACCTCCAATAATCCAAAACCCATAGACTAGCTAATAAGAAACAAAGGCTTTAATTATTTACATGTTTTTAAGTAAACATCAATGATAGGCAAGGCAAGGCAAGGCAACTTTATTTATATAGCGCTTTTCATACACAAGGCAGACTCAAAGTGCTTCACATATAAACATTGTCATACAGTAAAATAAAATAATAGATAAGTAAAAGAAAACATATGCAAAGAAATTAGTAAAATAGAAAGTGCAATGTATTTAAGATCAGATCAACAGTCTCTCTGGTATCCGCGTCGGGACTCCAACCCGACCTAAAGGAACTTGGTACTTTCTCTGGGACTCCAACCCGGATTCTAGTAACCCTTATCCTTTCTCTCTGGTATCAGATCATGTATCTTTCTGGTAAAAATAGAAAATTTAATTGAAAGTTAAAAAGGCTTTTTAGTAAGTAAAATTGAAAGTGCAATGTATTTAAGATCAGATCAACAGTCTCTATGGAACCCAAGTACAATAAAGACCCTTTTCAAAGAGGTGACATTTTGAGAAATACACAGATGTTGCTCATAAGACTCATTCGGGGTCTGCTACTTTAATGTACCACCACACAGGTTGCAGACTTAACCAGTGAAGGTAAGTCTACTTGGGCCCTGGTGCATTAAAGAAGCAGAGCCCTAATTAGTGTAATGAGCAACGCCTGGGTTTTTTCATATAAGGAAAGATCTGTGAAAAAGGCTCCATTAGTCCATTACAGTCAGACTGATTGAATCTGACTTTCCCTCCCTCCCCCATATCGGTCACCAGACCAATCTGCCAGCTCATGTTTCATTGGCTCTGGCATATGTGTCTGTTCCCTCTCCCATTCTGCCAGATGTATTGCAGCCCGGGTCAGGCCAATCAAAGTCGTTCATCTAATATGGGGGCGGGTTTAATACGATGACTGTACAGAGGCGCACCCTATGGAGCACTGTTAAGAGCCTTGTTCGAAATCGTTCCCTAGCACGGATATAGTGCACTATATAGGGTGGTCGCCATTTTATAGTGGTGTTCAAATTCTCAGTGGTTAATTTCATGCACTATATATATACGTTATAGTGGACTTAAAATACCCAAAATTTGAGTGTACATACGATGTTCCCTACATGTTACTCCCGTTTACCACAATGCAGTGCGGTCGTGTTTTTCCGGAGGAGAAGAAGCGGAAAAAACGCGAAAAATAATACATTTAATGATGGAGTCTCCGGCTTTCGTTTAGAAATGTCAACAATTTATTTGGGATTTAACATAGAAAATGTAACATTCAAAATTAATTAAAAAAAAACTTGACCAAGGAAATGTAACATTCATCATCAATACAACCTCCAGCTTTCCTCGTGAGTGCCTGGTTTGTTAACAGGATGTGGCCGCATCTTTCTGCGTCACACAAATATCCTGCACATTTTCTGACGCAAATGACGTTTAGAAATGTTCAGCCTAATGTCCGAATTCTTGTTTGTTCGTTCCCTATATAGTGCACTATATCATGAACACTATATAGGGAATACTGAGTGAGTGAATAGGGAACGATTTCGAACACAATTAAGGTGTTTTCACAAACAACCAAGATGGCTGCTGCAGATGTGTCACATGTTACATTGCTCTGATTGGTTATGGGTCTAGCCAATTGCACCTAACAGGTTGCTGGCAACTGGTACATGTGACATAGATTAAGCATATACAAAACAATATATACAACGATAATATTTGGTTTGAAAAGATGAAGGAAATGTCAAAAGCCTGGTGCTTATGGTGTTGGCTGGCTCATCACGAAGATAAAATGTAGCTAATGAAAGAAGCCTAATGTAACTATAATATTTCCTTGAATTTAAATAGCACTTTTCAAGACACCAAAGGGCTTTTCACAGCGAGCAGTGTGTGTGTGTTTGGGAAGGAGGGATTCAACACCTCATCCGCTACCAGTGAACTTCCCCCCCTTGATACAGCTAGGTTGTGCAGACTGCTCACCACACACTGGCGAGGACACAGGGGTTAGCACCCCTGTTCTTTCAATGAATACCACGGGATCTTCGCTGACCAAAGGGTGTTTGGTCTGCGAAGGGGGAATATGACAGAGGCCAAAGGGATAAGCACGCCCTTCCAGCCCTCCAGCTCAGCTGTGCTATTGATGGTTATTTGGATCATGTTGCACAGCTTCATCAAGGACAGGACTCCCAGCAGCCACTGCCCATCAGCCCACAGACAGTAGAGGACCGCTCCCGGTCCGCCCCCACGTCTCCATGTGACCCGGGTATGTAACACACGCACACACATACAAACACACTCACACGCATATGCACCCATACACACAAAGGCATTAAAAAAACAAGCAATAAATGATAAAGCATTTCATAAATAAATATAACATGATTATAAAGTCTGTTTTAAATTTGGTAGATGGTTTTAATGTATAGATTAAACATGTAAAATGTCCCTTTTGGTAACCAAACTAAATCTAATATTATAACATTGTTTATTTATAGCTGCTTCTTCTCCAAAGATTTGCAGTCCTAAAATAATTGAGACCATTTGTTAACATGCAGATTGAGTTCACATGATTGATTTTCATTTGTCCGGTATTGAGTTGTCTGCCCTGTCTCCACCCAGCAGACCTGAAGGAGTTGGAGAACATCCGGAAAGCCTTATCCCTTGACCACCGCGGCCCAGAACACAAGAAGCATCCAGTCGCTCTCACTTCCTCCGTTCCCACGGCAACGAGCGACCATGGGGGAGGAGGAGGCGGAGTTGGCTGCGGCGAGACTGGGGGCGAAGGCAAGGAGAACGGAGAGGTTAAAGGTCACGACGCCCCAGAGATCAAGAGGATGGCCCTTAAGGATTTTCGGTTTATCAAAGTCCTGGGAAAGGGTAGCTTTGGAAAGGTACACCTCCTTTAACTCCTGTACTGTACACCTCCTTTAACTCCTGTACCGTACACCTCCTTTAACTCCTGTAATGTACACCTCCTTTAACTCCTGTAAGGTATACCTCCTTTAACTCCTGTACCGTACATCTCCTTTAACTCCTGTAAGGTACACCTCCTTTAACTCCTGTACTGTACACCTCCTTTAACTCCTGTAAGGTACACCTCCTTTAACTCCTGTACCGTACATCTCCTTTAACTCCTGTAAGGTACACCTCCTTTAACTCCTGTACTGTACACCTCCTTTAACTCCTGTAAGGTACACCTCCTTTAACTCCTGTAACATACACTTCCTTTAACTCCTGTAATGTACACCTCCTTTAACTCCTGTACCGTACACCTCCTTTAACCCCTGTACCGTACACCTCCTTTAACTCCTGTACCGTACACCTCCTTTAACTCCTGTAAGGTACACCTCCTTTAACTCCTGTACTGTACACATCCTTTAACTCCTGTACTATACACCTCCTTTAACTCCTGTACTGTAAACCTCCTTTAACTCCTGTAACGTACACCCTCTTTAACTCCTGTAAAGTACACCCTCTTTAACTTCTGTACCGTACACCTCCTTTAACTCCTGCAACCGCCTCTGGCTGAGGGCAAGATTCAATAGAAGAGCAGGATTTAGGATCTAAATAACCAAACCCCTCCCTCTCTAAGCCCCCCTCCCTACGGTTCTCTGCCATACACTGGCAGGCGCAAACAACTAGAAACAGATAGTCCCACAAATCATAACCTCGCTGATGAACGGTTAGGACATTTAGAACCCATTACTCAGAAACAATAGCTCTTAAATCTTAGGTACAGCACTCTTGGGGCTCTCTCACTCTCCTGGCATCCCTCTGACCTCTTTACTCTGTATTGAATCATACGTCTATGTGAGGTTTAGACCAATCCAAATAAAGAAATGGCTGTGGTATGTAAAGTAAGGAAATGTGGAGGTGTGTGCTTAAAGAAGCTTTGAAAGAAGCTTTGGCAGCTTTGAGCAGAGTGGAGGAAGTGGAAAATAACAGAGTCAAAGAGAGTGGTGTTAGACGTGTAAGGAGCCTCAATGAGAGGTTCAGGGAGGGAACATTGTTTTGTGTGTATATTATAATTTTTTGGGATTCTGTAGCATGTGTGCATGTGCCGAATGTGTGATCATAGCATTTTATATCTAGAACAGATAAATGCATAAAGACCCTTTGTGTAACTGTGCGAGTGTGTACTAGTCCTGATGTGCACTGGTGGTCCTGATTTGTACTGGTCCGGATGCGTACTGGTCTTGATGTGTACTGGTCCTGATGTGTACTGGTCCTAGTGTGTATTGATACTGATTGACTGTGTGTGTGTGTGTGTGTGTGTGTGTGTGTGTGTGTGTGTGTGTGTGTGTGTGTGTGTGTGTGTGTGTGTGTGTGTGTGTGTGCGTGTGTGAGCGTGTCTGTTTGCATACGTGTGTGTTTGTGTCTGTGCGTGTGTGTGTGTGTGTGTGTGTGTGTGTGTGTGGTTGTGTGTGTCCAGGTGATGCTGGCGGAGCAGAAGGGGAGTGACGAGGTGTTCGCGGTGAAAGTTCTGAAGAAGGACGTGATCCTGCAGGACGACGATGTGGACTGCACCCTGACCGAGAAACGCATCCTGGCCCTGGCCCGCAAACACCCCTACCTCACCCAGCTGTACTGCTGCTTCCAGACCAGGGTAGGCCCACACACACACGCACGAATGCCAGACACACACAGGCCGACAGACAGACAGACAGACAGACAGACAGACAGACAGACAGACAGACAGACAGACAGACAGACAGACAGACAGGCAGGCAGACAGACAGACAGACAGACAGACAGGCAGACAGAAAGACAGACAGACAGACAGACACACACACAAACAGACACACAGACAAACATACACACAGACAAACATACACACGCATAAACACAAACACACTCTTTCACACACACAAAGAGTTAATAGAAAGGATGATTCAATTCCGAATGAAAGAATAACACAACTGAAAAGGAAACCAAAACCAGCAGGACATTGCTGTGATGGAGCTGGCAACAGGTCTGGTTTCAAACGGGGCTTGATATACCAGCTGCCAGCTGCCCAAGCAAATAACACAACTAGTAACAAATTGCCCACTCAACCTCTGCAGAGAAACAAACACAGATAGAGGAGGGAGAAACTGAAACCATCAGTACAAAACAAACATATATTGGACCGTAGGTTGAAACTTGAAAGACACACACACACACGCGCACACACACACACACAGACACACACACACACACACACACACACACTTACAAACACACACTTGCACACACACGCACACACAAACACTCAAGCAATGCACCCCGACATGCACACGCTTGAACCAACAAACAAACACACAAAGACACACACACACACACACACACACACACACACACACACACACACACACACACACACACACACACACACACAGATGTATGAATATACATATACTTCAACAACTATACATACAGTAACATAACACCCAGCACCATGAACCAACATCTAGACCGTGGCTGCTTGTGTGCACACACAGTTGTAGTCACACACATAAAGTTACCATGTAATTTATCACTTTGTGATATTATAGTGGTTTACCACTAGGGGGCAATATCTGCTTATTACATTTTACATTATCAAATAGTTTCCAGCCTTGGTGATAAGAGAAATGTAAATAGGCTTCTTACAGTTTTTTACGATTGCATAGACACTAAAATCAAAAGTATTACACATTTATCAAATGATTAGACCTTAGTTATGATTACACACCTTCGACTCGATAAGCACAATGTCAGCCTCACACTTTTTGCAAAACAATACATACAGTGATTTGCAACACACTAAACACACTTGCAAACATTAAACACATTTGTATATCAGGATGACATTTCCTTGCAATTCCAAAGCACTGACTGAGCCAATTGGTTAAGCACAGCCAATCAGGTACGCAAACACATACTCGCTTAAATGTAGACACACCAATCAGGTTCAAGCACCATAAAAATGCAGCAGGTAAGTTCACCTGACTTTATTGAAACCAAAATGGAAAGAGTCAGAAGAATTGTGAGGGTGAGAGGGGAAATCCACAGAAGAGAAAAAGGAGGTAGAGGAAGAGGAAGAGGCGGAGGCCCAGCCAGATGTAGATTTGGAGGAAGAGGAAGACCTGAATCAGGAGGAGAACGTGCTTGAAGAAGAAAAGGGACAACATCTCTCTCTCTCTCTCTCTCTCTCTCTCTCTCTCTCTCTCTCTCTCTCTCTCTCTCTCTCTCTGTCTCTCTGTCTCTCTGTCTCTCTGTCTGTCTCTGTCTCTGTCTCTGTCTCTGTCTCTGTCTCTGTCTCTCTCTTGATCTGGCTGACTTTTGGTGGGATATATGTAAGGGATAATGCCCGACGAGGTGTCCATTATCAGGAATTAATGGACGACGTGGAGGCGTGAACCGTCCGACGCGAAGCGGAGGACGGTTGCCTCCGCGAAGTCCATAATTAATTTATATTTTCATGCGTTTTACAATCCGAATATAAAGTTTTCCACAAAACATACATTTGTTTGCCTGGTTACGCCTGAGGGTCTGACTAATACCCGGAACCACCATTACACGCCCGTTGGGTTCTCATGCAACGGAAACGTTGTTCACTCCTCCAGTAATTAGGACGGGCCATAGCTACGACTTTAGAACGGGAGGTAGCGGGAGGTATTATAGTCCGCTCAGCTTTGTTTTGTTTCCCGTTGCTATGGTTACTACTATTTTAGAGACGATACGCCAGCTAGCGCATTAATTGAGAACGGTGAACAGACAATTTGTCGGAACTACTTGTCCAGGTGTCCGTATATCAGGAGTTAATGCACACCCTGCATCCAATCAGAATCGAGTATTCCCGCAGACCGTGGTATAAGCGCACACAACACACATATTGTATGGATGCAATCACTTTGGAAATAGGTGTGCTGTGTGTTAACCCCAGCCATATAAATACCATACACAGTACAGGGATGCACACATATACACGCAGGCACACACACACACACACACACACAGACACAGACACATACACACTCGTATGCAAACACACACATGCACACCTACACACCAACTTGCATGTACACATACACAGGACCTGTGTGTATGTACGTGTGTCTGTGTCTGTGTGTCTGTGTGTGTCCAATTTCAGACAAAACTGTTTTAGAATGCCTCAGAGAAAATGTTACAGAGGCGTGAACTGGTTTGTTACATGTTTAATGGATTTGGTTATTTATGGTTTGGAAATATTCTTTCTTCTTGTACAGGAAAATAAGTCTTAATCCTACGATCACATGTCATACACGACGACAGAGTATTTTTGCGCTATGTAACAATATGTCTTTCACTTCACAACAGCGTCACCGCCATAGTAATCCATTAGGCGTCGCTCCATGGTTTTATTGTTGACAAGTACAGTACTAGTATTTCCCCAACTGTAGTTTTATCAGGGGGGAACTGCAAACAGGAAGAGGAGAGGAGGATGGAGGGGGGGGGGGGGGGTCAGCGGGGGCCGGGAGGGGAGGGAGGAGAAGGGGGCCGAGGGGATGGTCCTCCATTTTGAGTAAATTAGTTTGTTTTCTCAGAATGTTCTGGAAACATCAAACTCTGATGACAGCAGTCTCATATGATTTATTTATCTCCAACACACAGGAAATGCTCACACACACACACACACACACACACACACACACACACACACACACACACACACACACACACACACACACGTTGAGGCCGGGGGGAGTGAGGACCTGATTGTGATGTTTGGACATAACAAAGTGATTGTAGGCCTTCTTATACAACCACTTTGATTCTTATCAGGGTCCTGATGTGGATTCCATATGCTGAAACCATCGTTTCTGAATGCCCTGCCCCTTTGAGGAATACACAGACACACACGTCAACACACAAACAAACACATGTACCCAAACTTTTCTGTCTCTCCCACATACTCACAGACAGACAGCCGTACACCATTCAGCTTCAGATTGACCTCAGTTGATTCCATGGCCAACGTGATGAAGCCTGGATTGGTTCTCGGTCGCTGGAGACAATGAAGCCACAGGTGTTGATTCATGACTCCTTTCCTATTGATCGAGCAGTGGGTTATTGGCATGAGAAACAAACATAAAGGTCCCATGGCACACTACTTTATGGATGCTTTAATATAGATATTATCGGGCCCCAAACACAGTATTTAAAGATGTTCCCAAAATTCAGCCGTGGTGCAGAATTACAGCCACTACGAGCCAGTCGCACATTGAGCTTTCACCAAACACGCCGTTTCTGTGTCTGTAGCTTTAATGCAAATGAGGAGGAGAGAGGCAGGTCGAGAAGAAGGGTGGGGGTGTGGCCCTGAGCAGCTTGCAGCCATGGAACCATGCGCTCTGTTTACAGTGGATGTATCCAATGGCGAGGCGCACACAGCCTTTGGCCGTGTTCTGTTAATATTCGGGAGTCCTGGAGCTCTATATCTAAATAATATCATATTATACATAGATATCTATATCACATCATATATATTATCATGGCCGAAAGCTGTGTGTGCCTCCAGACGATATTGTGGATCTCAAACGACTGCGTCAGGTTCTCCGACGTCTCTGGTTCTTCCACGTCCACATCAATCTGAAGTAGACTAAACTATGACCCGGAGGAGAAAGGGATTGTTGCCTGCGACTGCTGACTGCGATTGTCGTTGACGGATCCCATTGACTTTGAATGGGGCGGAGCCGCAATGCATTGTGGATCCATCCATTCCGTTGGATCTGTCGGCTCCGTCAAGAAGTTGAAAAATGTACTTTCCCCCAATTCCTTCCAAACCATTTACATTTACATTTAGGGCATTTAGCAGACGCTTTTATCAAAAGCGACTTGCAATAAGTACATTTGTCATAAGAAGTGCATGAATATATCGCTGTCGGTACAGAAAGGATGTTCATAGAACCAAGTGCAAGTATAACAATCGCTAGGCTAACCAATTTCCCGTGTTACAGCCATGATAGCAGCTACTGCAGTTGCTACACAGTTAAGTGCTATAGTACAATACAATACAACACAATACAATACAATACAGTGTACAATGGTGGCCAGAAGGGGGAGGGTGGCTATGCAGTGTCGAGGTGGACTCTGAATAGGTGAGTCTTGAGTCCTTTTCGGAAGATAGTGAGCGACTCTGCGGTCCTGAGAGCGGCAGGGATCTCGTTCCACCACTGAGGTCCCAGAAGCGAGAAAAGTTGTGACTTTGCTGAACGGCCTTTGCTAGCTCTTAGCGATGGCGGTACCAGGCGTCCAGCTGAGGTAGTTGAGCGGAGGGATCGAGCTGGGGTGTGTGGCTTTAGCAATGCTTGGAGGTAGGCAGGGGCAGTTCCATCGACTGCCTTGTATGCCAGTACCATCGTCTGAGATGGCTGAGATAACCCCCACAACGAGTCTCGTTGTGGAAATACCAGAGACAAGAGTCCGACGTGTCAAGCCTGCCACACACCGGCGCCAAGCGCAGACCATCACCGTTGTGATATGTTTTGAAAGAAGCCGATCAACAAAATTAGCCGTATAGGCTACCATAACGTCATATCAGTTGTTTTATGACTACGTATATGGCCCTGATGCCCATGATCCACTGTGGGCTAGTATGTCCGGAATAATGGGGGCGTTCTTTTTGTCGCGCCCAAACATTTTTTCAAAGGCGAGATTGAGATTAGAGATAGATTGAGTCTAAAACGTTCTCAATGATTCAGCCAATGAGAGTAGGGGAGAGCCGGGTCGATTGAAACACGGGACGATTGAAATACCGGGACGATTGTAACACGGCGATTTCCTCGATATGCTCTGCCTTGAAAAAACTTGGCTCAGACGCAGGGCCGGCGCTCGGCATAGGCGACCTAGGCGATGGCCTAGGGCGGCAAATGGGTTGGGGGCGCCCTCTGGTGGCGCCCTTACGTAATTAATAGAAATATACTAAAAAAGCGAAATGAAACCAAACATGTTCCGAGATGGAACATGTTCCCCCGCTCGGAAGCCCTCTCCAGGGCGCAAGTTAATGTCGAGGCGCCTAGGGCACCGAAACGGTCAGCGCCGGCCCTGCTCAGACAAGCCGTTTTGGAAATTTTCCTGACATGCTATTTCCCCATTCGCTGCTTTGCCCAATGAGCTCCTACCATGCGAGCGGCACGTGTGTTTGTGTGAATACACACACTGTAACGCAACTGTTGCCCGCGATTGAATCAGTTCGAATTAACGAATCTAACAAAACAAACCGATCTTATTCTTCTCTCTCGTTCGTCTCATTCGTTCTCAGACTCGACTCCTCCCAGACCCACTTTTCGCTGACTCGTTCTTCGTTCACTGACTGTGAGTGGTGAAGAGGAAAGAGGCTTAGTGAGCGAGCGTACGATAATACGATTCAATATCAGTGAAATGGTAAATGCATGCTGTCTTTGTACTTTCTGTGTCATGCCAGATTAATAAAATAGTTTGATTTCTCTTCAATATGTCTCATTCTTGCATGGTTTGTCTCCATCCGGGACCCCCACCATCATTGTTAAATGAAGCCTATTATCTTGCTGATATGTTAAACATCCAATAATCAACTACACTCCCCACCCCCATCCTGCTGCGTTTGGTTAACGTTTTTTTCGGCTTCGTTTGAGAGTGAGAACGAGGGAGGAGCTGCGTCTGACTGACTCAGCTGAGAACCGTGCATTCCATAATTCGATTCACCGCCACCGGAAACTTGACTGAACGAACGATTCTGAACGATTCTTCTTGGAGAACTGACCAACGCGAACTGAATCAAGGGAAAGAATTAGGGGCCCACTAATATCTATATTAAAGCATCCATAAAGTAGCATGCCATGGGACATTTAAGGCAGTTATAGAATTATAGCGCCCTCTTCTGGATATAAAACATGATTGGATATTGTTCTGTTCTGCTCTGCATGCATTATTTTGTGTTTTTTGGACTCTTAGTAGATTTGCAGAATTCTGCAAGTCGAGGTTGAATATGATATCTCTCTTAAGCTCTCTTTCTCTCTTGACTCCGAACACTTTTGAACTGTGTGTTTTGCAATCACTGCATGCACAATATGCAACGGCCGGTCTACCAGTTTGCCTCAAGGAGATGTGTCCGGTCTTGTCCCACAACAGCCAGAATGTGTGTGTGTGTGTGTGTGTGTGTGTGTGTGTGTGTGTGTGTGTGTGTGTGTGTGTGTGTGTGTGTGTGTGTGTGTATGTGTGTGTGTGTGTGTGTGTGAGAGAGGATGTGTGTGTGTGTGAACACAACCACACACACACACACACACACACACACGCTTACACACACACACACACCCATACGCCCACATATGTATAGGAAATCTATGTACTTTACATGACCTATGTTCTAGCTGGTTCCTTCCCCCCGCCCCTCCCGTCCTGTCCTCTGTGCTGGCTAATCGTCGGTGGGATCGCAGCTGAGCCCCTATCAGACTAATTACCGCTGAGAAATGTAAATAACATTATACAACAGCAAAAACAAGCAGGCCTCATATGCCCTAGTCAAAGAGCTAGGGCAGAGGGGAAGAGAGAGAGACAGAGAAAG